>NC_135744.1:17097500-17435833 GCF_041903045.1 Epinephelus lanceolatus | reverse complement strand
ATCTCTGGATGATGGAGTGTAACGTGAGCCCTCATGTTCGTAGTATTCCCAGAGAATTTTATTCTCATATGACACTGCTTGTAAATCATGTGTCAGATCAAAGTCCTCCTTTCTTTTTGTGTCAAAAAAACTAAAATAAGTCCAGTTTTGATGAACTTTCTGCCAAATGCCTCACCGGAAAAACAAAACCCACATCAGCACCATCTAGTGGACTGAAAAAGCAATTGATTTTATTATTCTAGTACCAAAAGTTGTATTAACCCTATGGGCCCGAAACGACGCATAGCGCGTTCAAATTCACACCGTTCTTCTCTGTGGATTTTCTTCACGACCATACGTCATAATGAGAAGCCACGCATATTACATGAAAGCGCAGGACCAGAGCTTACCAGTGATACCACACACATCATTGTGCTGTCATCCCATCACGCTATAAATCCAGATCAATTGTCCACCAAATAAAAACCTGACAAATTTCTTTACAATCCATTATACAGATCTTGTTATCAGTCACTTCATATAGTGAGGATATCGTATCTTACCACGTCTTAGGCTTGCGTGTGTTTCTCCCTGTCTATCCACATTTGTAGTCCGGTTTTCAAGATGCAAATATCTCCATACTGTCCAGTTGACACTCCATCAAAATTTGTATGACAAGACCAGCCACTTCACCTTTGCGCACCCAGACAACTTTAGCCTAATTATCAGGGCTTGGATTTCTGGCGCAGGAATATTCGAAGCGCAGCACCCGGCAGCGGAGGCAGTTTTCACTCGGCGCCCATGTTAACCTATCTGACTGACTGTCCACGCAGGCCGCTGAGCAAAGCGGAGCGCCCACGGAGGCTCGCGCACTGCAGTGCTTCAGTTCGACGTCTGGTTTATTTTTCACGTGAGCTGCGAGCGCTTCTGTTAAGCTGGATAGAGCGGATCGTACCAAACAGGAAGTCAGACACAGAGAAGACGAGAGAATCCGGCCAATTTTCAAAATAAAATAAATTTTAAAAATAAAAGCCTGTTTAATTATGATGTTGCTTGTCCGTCTATAAATATTTGTTCAGTTTGGTCTAGACACGAGAGAGATGAAAACACACACACACACACACACACACACACACAGAAAGAGAGAGAGAGAGAGAAATGGCTACAGGTTGGGGGCTGCAATTCAGAGAGATAGAAGATGCTCCTTGATGTCAAAGGTCGTGAGTTCAAGCCTCAATTGATGTAAAATGTACATTTTAATGCAGACGTTTTTGATGTCTTCCTATTCTGCCTCTTGTTGCTCAGAATTGCCTAAAATTGCCCGGCCCCAACCAGATTAATTCATTTAGATGTCAAATGTTCAAAATTTTATCCGGGGGGCATGCCCCCGGACCCCCCTAGTGCAGAAGGCACCCAACTCCCCCCCGCCAGATTCCAGAGAGTCTCCCCTCTTCATATATGGCACAATATGTCAACTTCCAACTTGCTATGGTGAGATACATGTAAAAATGTAAGAATTTAGGCACACAGATTTGTTTTTTCATTGATATAAAAATTAATATAAAATACAGGCACATAGAAGGACATTGGATGATGGCAAATCTGGTTAGCCCAGATTGTCCTGAAAAAAACAAGATATAGCATGTGTATGTAGCCTTTATAAAGACTGTGATATGAGCTTAAAAGTAAAGGCAGTAAAAATACCCCAAAAAGGCCTAGGGCCCATAGGGTTAAAATGTCAACTTGCAAAAATGTATAATTGATATAATAAAACATCAATACTTGATGTCTGTGTATCCATACAATATTGCCATGCTGTATTGATTTTTCCCCCCCCAACCCTGAAACATACCATACTTCATAATCAGACCGAGACCACCTCTTCAGCAAGGTCCCAATCTGGTTATTTTGGTCTGTACTTGAGTGGAATTGCTGCGTTTACATTTGCCCAAATGAAGTGCAAGATGGTAAATGCTGCAGGGGTTGATTCAACCAAACGAAACAAGGCAGGTGTGAAAACTTCCTAAGACTAGTTATACATACAGTACCAGTCATTTGTCAGACTTTCGAAGCTGGAGAAGTCAGATCATATAAACCATGTGGTACGAAGGTGTTAGCTCTCTTGCTCTGCATATGAACGGTCTTTCCCCAGAGGACTGTTAGCCTCCATGAAGGATTTGTCTGCGATCAGTTCAGAGGAAGCTGAAGAAATACAACCAAGAGTTTTAGCTTTCAGCATATTTTCAGTATCTTCTCTGCTCCCCACACTGATTTCCTGGTGCTACAAATCTGCTAAAGGACTCAGACGTGCATGCTTCAGTCTGGCAACCCCGGCTTCCTCCTCTACAATCGGCCCAACACTTAAATCTTTCTCAGCACAATATTGTTTTCAGCTGCGGGATTGCTTTTCCTGCTGCAGTTCAGCGAGTCTGGCTCGGGGTTCTTAAAGTTCACGACTGTTTCTCATTGTCAGCACGGCAGACGTGGAAGTGTATTTGAACAAGCTACGTGCCCCTGCAGATTAGTCCCGCTGTTTGACTTTGACAATCATTTCTGTGGAGGTAGTTGGAGGTGACACTTTCTAATGTCATGTCAGATCATGTCATGTAAGATTTACTGTAAATACAAGCTGCAGACTGGAAGAAAATCTCCCCTCTAGTCTTGTAGCGGTAATTGCAAGTAGGACATGTGGCTCTAGCATCTCTTTTAGAATCACAAGTTGTAGAAGTGTCAACACAGTCTGCAAACACTGCCATGAATCCACTGACTGTGCCACTCATATTAAGACAACACTTGTGTTTTTGGAAAGTAAATATTTGCTGTTACATTTTTAGCTGAAGATTTATTTGAAATTCTCAACTAAAAATAAGTTTGAATGTTCGAATGCAATGATTTTACACATCAAAGTGTGTTTACAGATCTGAGGGGTTACTGCTGCATATGTGAAAGAAAAGTTGTGTAAAACCTTTTGTGGCTCCAGAGGGACGAAATCTGATGAATTGCCTCAAGTCGGACGGGTCTGAAGACTTTGAAAGTAAAAAAGTAGAAAGAAGTGAGCTTACCTTTTGACTTACGTGACTGTGAACAGACTATCTTTGTTTTTTGGACTGCTGGCTGCACAAACAAGCAGTTTTATGAAGCATTTTGGGCTTCAGGAAATTGTGCTGGGTATTCTCCAGACCAAATGATGAACTGCTTGATCAAGAAGATATTAAGTAGATTAATTGGTAATGGAAACCATAGTTCCAACACAGTGGGTAATGATGCTGTGCAACCCTATGTTATTCCAGTGATGTGAAACAAGACTGTGATCTCTGTTATCTGTTCTGTCCGAGTCTTACTGACCAAAGTTCCCTGCTGGGGGATCAACAAAAGTTGATCTTATGTTATATATAGCCTCTTCTACTCGTCCCCTCCCTATCATAGACCCATTGTAGTTGTCTTTTAGGGGGGACAGGTGATCTTTATGGGGAGATAGCAGGTCAACAGCATATGCCTCATAGAAGTGGTAGACATCAACTGAAAGCAGGGAACCTGATTAATTAGAGATGCAACTCAGCACATTGTGTCAAGTTCTTATAGTCATAAATCTGTAGAAAACATTGTGTTTTTGGTTAGGCATCTGTTCAAACTTCTAAAGTTTAGAGTGCGTAAGGGCTTAGAGCAGCGGTCTGCAACCTTAACTATCAAAATAGCAATTCTTGACCAAAAATAAAAATCAGTGTGGAGCTGCAAAACGTATTTGAACCTTTATAATGAAGGTAACATAGATATATAGGTAACATATACATAAATTAGCCTATACTAATAGTCTAAATGAGCATCCATTAATATGTTTTACCACAAGGTGGCTACCCTGCAGGGCACTATTTATGATTATTTTGAACTTTAAGAGTTGGCAGTGAAAGCAAACAAATTCGTCCACTCTCCATTTTATTTCGAGACATTTACTTTTTTGGTTTTGCCGCCCATAGCTAACCAGCTTGGAAGACTCAAGACGAGCCACTGCTATCGAGGTTTGGAAAAATTTTAAGGAAAACGTGCCAGTTGAACTTGTTGAAATGTTAAAACATTTTTTTATGTGGTATATAGACTTCACATTTTTTTACAGTTGGAGAATGTAAGAATTTCTTTAGGTCTACGACATTGATAAATAAAAATAAACATCTGTCCTGACTGCTTCGTTTGGAGCAATCTTAGTCGACTAAGGAGTTTCAGACTGATGATTCGCATCTCTGACTTTCAGGTGCCAGTCCTTCAAAAATCCCTCCAAAATACCACAATAAAACACAAAGACCTTGAGGAACAGCACAGAAAAATCCATGCCATGATTTGGTTTCAAAAACTGTAAGGATGGCGAGAACTTCTGTTCTGGAAACTGCTGAGAAAACTGCAGAATGCCTGAGGTCTCTTTTTGTGGCTGTAAAGTTTCATGATGCTGTAATTATCTTAGAGGTCACTATAGGTCATCTTATACAGTGATGTCTGTTTTTTTTTTAAAAAAAAAAACATTTTCTTTGGCCCCTGTGAAAATAGCCATGCCAGTTCTACCCTTGCCAAAATTTAGCCTAAATTTTGAGTTTTATTTAACCCTTCCCAACAAGCTAATATGACCTGGTTGGTACCAGTTGACATGTTTGGTCTGCTCCTGTCATTTGATACCAGTATCTTCACTCTAGCTTTAAAACTTAAAACCCAATACAGCCTCTAAAAGACAGTAATGACGCCGGAGTCCCTGCAGAGTGGAAGGGGTTAACGATATACGGGCAGTTAAAGGACTAACAAGTTTACACAGACATTTCTGTTGTGATTTCTGATGAATACACCTGCCTCAGAATGTTAGATGTAGCTGTCAGCTCCTTATGTTAATCCCCCCGAACATGACAGGATGTCTTCTCCGCCTGAGTGACAGGTTCTCCACTTTGTATGGAGCGGTGCGTTTGTGTGTAGAGAACACTCCGGCTTTTGAAGTCGATGTAAATAAACATTGCAGTTCGCTCTGTAGTCTGGCCATGACTTCTGATTCTGCTGGAGCGCTGCCATTACTGGAAGCTTCAGCGTTTAGCCTTGAGTGACAAAATGGGCTTTGCTGCAAGTTCACATAACTGTGGTGTTTACTTGATTCAACATTTTTCATTTACATTGGGCATTTTCTGAATAATCCCGGCTTCTTTATTCGTCAGGAAGTGTAATTATTACTGCCTGTAGAATTTCTAAGGTTTCTTTTTTTAACAGACTGTTGGAATTTATGTAATTTAAGAGCAGAGATCAGACACTGAAAAGAAAATTGTGGCATTCTTAGAAAAATGTCAAACGCTGCAAAAGTTATGAATATGATTAAAAGAAATGCGTTAAATTACCAGCTATGTGTCTGTGTGTCGTTGTCGTGTATGCAGCTTTGGAGAGGAACAAAAAGTAAATGAAGCAATTTGTGGACAGAGCACATGCCTCTATTTATTGTGTTGTTTGTCTCTGAAATAACCCCCAAAATCAATCAATACTGTTGTCTAGGACTTGTTGAGGGTCGAGTGTGCATATCTGCTGAACATACAGTTTGAATCTTAGTCATATTGATTTTAACGCAGGGAAACAAATGCTTTACAAATTAGGCCACCATAACATTGACTGCACTGGATTTGCCTGACTTCAGTGATCATTGTGTACAAAACAAAAAAAACAAAAACAGGCCACTGTTGTTCTGTCATGTTTAATTCAAACACACTTATTGTTGGTGACAATGGGGAACTCAGTAAGCATTCAAATCCAGAAAGAAAACAGCACTGAGAAGTGGCAAACATGAGTGAGGATTTAATAGGAAACAAAATATAGAGATGCATTTTGAGCTTTAGTGTTCATTAGTTTTTCTACTTCCACCTCCCGCTAGCACGCCATCGATTTAGGATACATGTCAAACTGCGTCAAACGGAACTTCAGCTTTGAACTGTGAAATCTTACTAATTAAATTTCCAATTAAATGCTGGAACATTAACCCATTTTTTAAAACATTACATCATGCACATTAGGACACTCTTAAGTCACAGATTTTGATTTAGAAATGAGATGTCTTTTCTTTTTCCAGCCATGAACCCCATGAAATCCCTTTCAGCTCTATTTAGATATGACAGAACTCACACAGAAGGAACCACTCGCTCAGGCCCTGTCTGCACGTGAGGGATGGGCATTTGAAGTTCATGTTCCAATACTCACATTAAATTATTATAGAGCACTTGAGTACTCGCCAAAAAAAAAAAGAAAAAAATCTAATGTTAGAATAGGAATGCTATGTGAAATTAATCTATTTAATTTATGAACAGAGTAGCTCTTTGAGATGTAGCATCTCACTTTCATGGGGGTCCTCAGACACAAATACATGACAAAAACATACAGACAGAACTGCATTACATAACAAACATATGCTACAAATACACAGATTCAGACATCTCGCTCACTGTCTCCCCTTTTGTACAACAACAATTAGAATTGGATACCGTGACCTTGAATCGTTACATAGCAGTTTTTAGTACAAGTTTTACAACCATGAGCAAGTTGATTTGAGATGTGAACATAAAGAAGTCCTGAAGCAGCCAAAAGAGGTAACCAATCTCAAGAAAAGTGGAAGATTATTCCAATTTGTTGAACAACTAGGCTTCAGTAATTTCCATATTTAACCATAATTTTAAAGTTCACATGACAAAAATAAGCCATCTTTCTGCAGCTGCTGTTAATACTACATTAGGTAATGTTAGCCACGTGATGCTAACTGTTACGGACCACTCAAAGCGCTTTTCTTTTTCGAGTCACATTCACCCATTCACAAACTGGTGGCTGAGGCAACAGTAGAGGGTGCTACCTGCTCCTCAGTTTTTAACACACTCACACACTGATGGAACAGACATTGGGAGCAATTTAGGGTTCAGTATTTTGCTCAAGGATGTTTTGACATGCAGACTGGAGGAGCCGGGGATTGAACCGCTAATCTTCTGATCAGTGGACGACCTGCTCTACCTCTACAGCCGCCCCAGCTCTGACACAGCGATATGTGTGTGCAGGCGGACTCTCACCAACTGATCCCCAGTGCTCCTGCAGCAGTAATCTCATGAGAAAGAGAGCAATAGTGGGGCAAGGAGGTGCTGAGCGAAGCAATACATAAGGTGCCGCTCTACAATGAAAGAAGATTGGGGTGGGTGGGGGGGGTGGATCTTTGTATACAGTAGTGATTCCCAAGTGGTCGAGCCACGGTGTCCAGATTTCTCCCTAGTCATTGGTTTCAGCATCATACTTGCGTTTGGCCATGTCATCGAGCTAGTTTGCTGTCTCTCTAAAGTAGTTGTCAGTTGTTTACTCAAAATACTTCAGAATAAAAGCTCTGTGCCAGAATTTTACTCTAATTCAAAATAAAGTGTGATTTTTACAAACTTGACTTGTTGACGAGTCACTTGCGGTCCACTTAGAATGAACCCCCAACCCACTTTTTGCACCGCGACTCACCAGTTGGGGACCACTGGTAAATGGGACACCTGCTGTACCGACTGAGCTGCTGGACACCCCCATTGTTATCTTTTTCGTAACACCTACTGGAGATCTCCTCACCGTTGATTCCCCTTCAACACAAGGATGAAGGAGCTCACTCAAAGATACAAGTGTGGACGTGCGTAAGGCTTACTTCCATTCCTCATTGACAGCAATCCTACTCTGTAAAACTGCCACTTCTGGCGGACTTTTAACCGATGTGCTGAGGTGGACCACATAACATTAGGTAGAGCTGTTTGTCTGTGACATGGTGCAGCAATACTAAGTTGAAGTGTGGGGCAGTTATTAGACCATGAAGTGCTAACAATATTTTAGCAAACCAGTAGTCAACAAGCCATTGTTATAGTCCAGCGTATGCCCATTACAGAAATGGGCATGTGCGAACTGAGGAGATCATTGTTTCCAAAATGCTCCGTTTTACATGTCCACACACAAAAACCTTAACTTGAGTTTTGAAAAATCTGCACCCTAGACGGCATTTTAAAAAATATCTATTTTAGTGACTTAAAATTCCGTTTGCATGTGGACAAGAGGCCGAACGTATTGGAAAATGTCTGTTTACAAAACTATCAGTAGCCTCAGTCAGAGCTGGTTAGTGCATTTTCCATTTCAGCATAAACTCCACTCAGTCTCTGTTGGTATTTTTGGGAACAATACTGATAGCCAATTTTATGAAAGCAGACTGGAACCCATCTGTGCTTGTACAGATCAAGCTGAAATAAGTTCTGAACTGTAACTGTTGCTTTACATATGCAGCTGCCGCTTTCACCAGCTCAGAATTAGGCGTCACAAACTGCCTATTGGCTGGCCGGCAAAATATCACTGGCTCACTTATTTCTCTCCAATAGCATTAAAGGTTGTGCCCTGACGTGACTCAGGTCCATATCATTTACTGTGTGCTCTATGGTCTATGAAAATATTCTTTTTCCTACCCTGGAGCATGCTGCCAGATTGAGCAATGCCCAGTGTAATCAATTCTTTTATTAGGTTACATAGGCTTTGAGAGAAAAGGAATCCCTTACTGTTGTAATAGTCTCTGCTATGCTATATTAGGTTCAAAAGACATTATAATAATTCTACAATAAGCTTATCAAACAGGATTTAACCCACACAAAGCAAAAGAAAGCTACAAGCTCCTCAGTGTTTTTGCTTTGGGCCGGCCTACTAGTAGGCTAACTTTTTAACATAGGCTAGAATTTTAATCATACATCTCAGTAAACATTTCTCACTCACCGTCTTTGATGAATAAAAAATAACTTGTAGCACTTAAACCTTTCCTTCAGCAGTTATGTTAAATTGGTGATATCCCTTTCCCCCCTGCTTCTCAATTTTTACATCTGCCATGCTTACAAATTCTTCTTGAGGAGTCACTGCAGTGAATTTGAATCTTAGACGTCCACTCAGCCCTTAACCTGACGGTGACAAAAGAGATGTGACCTCCCCTGATGGAGAAACAGGAGCACCTGCATCATCAACACAAGCTGTCCTCATACACTGATCCTCTGTCTCCCCATGATATGTGGATGTGTATTAAGAACCTGTTCAATTAGCACTAGTTTAATCTTTTGGCTCTCAGAGCGGGGTATTAGAGGGGTCCTGGGGGGGCGCAGGCAAAATGAGAAATTGATTAATTTCGCAGCCATTTAATTCACAAAAAAAGATACCAATTAGAGAATATGGAAAATATTGTTCTAATCTATACTGTAATAGCGGGGGATCCATGTGAGCTCCACGTGCCTCACTGCATGTAGCGTCTGCTAAACAGGTGATTTGTTTCAACTCCCACATCTTTCTTGCAGCTGCTGAGTCCCAAAACTTAATGCTCTCTGCTTCCCAAGGACTCACAACACTGTAGAAATCTATTTTTAAGTTCCACTTTATTACATTCAAGCCAACAATGGCTCATCATCCGGTACATGTTTTTATTTTTTGCAGTGCATCCTGCAGGCACAGGCTTTTAGTGAATATGGTCCCATATTGCTAGTTACAAAACTACCAACAATGCCTATTGTGCTTTTAGAGGCTAATTATTTGCAGAATGTTTAGAACCTTGAATGTCGAGTGACGCAAACCTAGAAAGGCTCTTATTTGGTGAATTAAATCAGCAACCAGAAATTGTCCATCAGCTGTAGATTTAGCCAAGATCATAGCAGTCATTGAGGACAGTGAGTTCATGTCCTCTGCATTTTGTGAATTTGTGGGTTTTAGCCACCTGGAGGGGAAGTGCTACAATTTAAAGGGGAACTCCATCAATTTTTCCACATCGAATTCTTTTGCCTATGGGAAAATACAGTTGTTTAAAGCCTTATGTGACTCCAGAGGGGGCTTAAGGCTACAAGTATGACTGAGAAAGAAGTTATCTTAACAGACCTCTGTAGCTCGCCTCTCATCTCAAGTTAGACACGGCAGATATTTTATTATTTATTATGGAGGATGAAAAATGACCAAAGTGTCAACAAATAAATAATAAAAGTATAAATAAATACAGCAATAATTAAATAAAGACAGAAATAATGAATAAGTGTGTCAGTTAAAACTAGAATGAATAAAAAAGGGAAATAAATAAATGTATAAATAATAAATATAGGAATAAATAAAAATAAGAAATATATATTTGCATAAATAATTACAGGAATAGATAAATAAATATGCAAATAAATATATGGGGTTGTACAAAATGTGAAAATACATTTTATTAAATGGAATAATAATAATAATAAATTTTAACATTTTAATTTATATCCTATAAAGATATCAACTTTGTGAAATTTATTTGTCTTTATCCATTTATTTCCATATTTTGTCAGTGTTTTTTTTATATATTAAGTCTTTATTTTTTTAATGAATTGATTTATTTCTGTATTTTTTTTTAGCATTTTTTCCCCCCCGTGTTATTTATTTTTTCATTTATTCTTGTATTTATTGACATTTATTTATTACATTTATTTCTGCATTTATTTATTATTTTATTTATTTATCTGTATTTATTTACATATTTATTTCTGCATTTATTTATTCCTGTATTTATTTACATTTATTTATTACATTTATTGTTGTTTATTTATTTTTCTTACTTACCTGTTTTTATTTATTTATACATTTATGTATTGATGGATAATTAAGTCATCTTTTGTCCTCCATAAGATGATTCCAGTATTTTAGCCTAAATTTAAATCACTTGAGGGACACAGTATGTCTTTAATCCTGACTACGGCCCTGAATTCAGCCTGTGCAGTAGATGTATTCATCCCATTGACTGACCATATTGAGCGGTAACAAATCTGGCAGGTGAACTCCGACCGGTGAGGGGTATTTGCTCCAGCAGGTGGGGTTGCAAATGTCTTTAAAAAACTCCAGTGGGTAAAAGATTGTTTGTTCCAAACCAGAGGGTGCAGATGGGAGCATTAGTTTTGCAAGTCAGAAAGCTCAGCTGCTGGCCAAGTAATCATTGAGTCATTGGTATTGACTGAAACCCTATCAGACTCCCACAGATGGATTAATAGTTGCTTGGTGCCACAGGGCAGGGAAATCTAATTTCTTTTTTTAATGGTTGAAAGCTGGACTCTGTTTGATTTGTAATTAATCAGAGAAAGAAAGTGTAAAAATAAGCTGATATAATTGTAAACACAAAGTTGTCACACGTGTTTTGATATAATCAAGGTACATTTCTTCAAGCAGTACAGTCTCACAGAAGTGAAAGATTTTCAGCCTTGAATAAGAAGAGGAGAGGTGATTTTGAGTCATGGTTGCTCCCATCCCAATCATCAGTGAGTGTTCATCCTTTTAGTGCCTCATTTATTGTATATATTTAAAGTGCCAACGTTTGTTTTTCTCATGAAATTGCTACGTGAGGCATATGTAATTTTCGCACAATTGTAGGCGGTGGGGTGGGGGGGATTGGTAAATCCAGAGTAAATTGGAATAATAAAGTTCCACAGTCTTTGTATCTGCTCTCAGTGATCACACGGCTTTTGAGTGCCAACCTTAAAGAGGCTTAGAATAATGAATTAGTCATAGAGATCTCAGAGGACACGAGGGAGGAGAGTTTGGCCTAAATGCACAAGTCTATCAGTAGCAGATAACAGTTCATACAATTAAAAGTTTTGCATAGACTTCATTACTCTAATTCTGAAATACTTGGAATCCATTTTACTGGGTGTTGGAGGTTTGCTTTGCACCAGACTGAATATAAAAGTAAGAATATTGTACATATTCAGGGCAATATCTCATGGCTCGGGTTTGTAATGACTCTATTTGTGTGTTTCTGTATTTATTTATTCATTTAACAAGGAGAACAGACAATTAGTAACTGCCTCATAATTAGTAAGGAAGCTAAAGTTCATCTGCAGTGTCTGGGCAGGTGGTACAAAGATGGACAACATTAGCCGAACAGAAAGCCAGAGTTGGGCCAGTATTGGCGTGATGAGACTTCTTTGCTGTTTTGCTTATGGCCAACCATTATCATGTTAGGCCAACACTGGCCTCCTGCCTATGGACAAAGATTATATTGGCCCGATATATAAATGGTTGGCTAGAACGGAAAAGTCTTTTAATTAAAAGTTTGTCTTGGTTACTGTTTATCAATGAGGTAATGAATGAATCCAACAAAGCACAGTTTTTAATTTTCATCGCAGTAAAAACTCCCACACACTCAATATTGACTTTGTCTGTGGACCAAACAATAAGTAAAAGCCAAATACTACTGTTCCTGTTCTCTTATTCATACAGGAGCCAATCTGTAGTCAGTATGCTTTTTATTACCCAATCATCTGTCCACAGCTGCCTCCAGATTCCAAATCCAACCATCTCCAGAATCAGTGTGATGGTTGCCAAACTGTGGGGTTATGTTAGTTGCTGACCGATGGACCGATGATGAGGATCATTTCCATAATTAGGCATTAATGCCAGATGTCCAAAAATCTTATCTTCTGATTGATTGGCCTGATGCACACATGAGCACACTCCACCTTTGGCCAGTCAGATTAGTGTTTCAACCTTTTTCGTGCCAAGGACCCTTAAATTTTATACACATTAGGTCACAGAACTCAATCTCAAAATATTTTGGTTGTCAGATATGATTAGGCTCAGAATTCTATAGTTTTTCTATAGTCTTATGGTTCCTATTCACATTAGCCTCAATACTTTAGTGAATTAAATTGTAGAAATAAACTATTCCCCATTTTTCTGGGGGCCCCCTCGAACTCCCCCAAGGACCCGTAGTTATGAATGACTGGTCTAATGCAGGGTAGACAGTGCTGACAGCATTTATGCCCCAAAATGTAGCTATACTTTTACATAACTAATCAATAAGGATTATTTTTTAAAACCCGGTGAAATCATAGTTTGACTTTCAGTCATGTTGCACTAAAACTCTCTTCAAAAGTCGGTTTAATTTTCACTCTAAACTAACATTAAATTCTGTTGCAGCAAAACTTCAATTAAAATTTTGATCCAGTATTAACTTTAAACTTACACTAGAGGAGGTTTAACTTTTAAAATGGCTGCCTTTTTGAGATGGACTGAGTGAAGTAATCGCGTTCCTTGAAGAAAATTAAAGGACAGAGTCAACCTGATTGAGTTTAATGACGCTCAAGAATTTCTTTCAAGATACGCATCAGTAAGGAAGCTTATGGACGATGGCTGAACAAGAAGATATTAACTGATTGACTTTTAAGCAAGCTAGCAAACAATGTAGCTGAGAGCAGCCGGAAGTCAATGGTTCCCTCCCCTTTTATAGCCTACTCATCGGTCCTGACAGTATACAAATTTATTTATTTTGATTGGGTAAACAATAGGGCTGTAGTCAACCAAAGAAAATCTTGGTCGACTAAGTTGTACATAATCTTCAACTAATCGATTAGTGGTGGGGAAAAAAAAATCTGCACGTTATTTTTACTTCTGCGGTGGTGTGTCTGTGTCACTCTGCAGTTACACCTCCAAAACACTAGTCGGCGGTGGAGGACTGTGTTAAGTGCTGTAAAGTTTAGTTGATTCAAAACACATTAAACATGACTTAATAGAGACAATTTCAAACACAAGTACGCAAATTCACAGACAAACACTTGTCTTTATCTGGACACATTTCCCCCACAAATACAACATGCTAACATTATTAGCACAAGTCTATGGCATTTTACATTGTATAAATTAGCCTAGTGTCTAGCGATCTTTTCCTCTTCTCATATAAAACCAGGGACAATGGCAACACTTAACAAAGGTAATGGAACATACCCACAACAACAACTCACAACATTTACCGACAAAACAACTGTCTTATGCTAAACACGTTTTCCAAGCAATTACAATATGCTAACATTATTAGCGCCAGCCTATGGCATTTTACATTGTAGAAATTAGCCTAGCGACGAGCGAAGATTTCCTCTGTTCATATGAAGCCAGGATAAGTCCCAAAGTATAAATCCCTGAAGGATATATCACACACACGACTTAAAATGCTATTTTAGTGGAGGCTTTACTGTCTTCACAATTTATTGTTTCTTATCTGTGAAATACAAGTAAATACAAGCTTCGTTTCAATTAATCCTGGAAAGCTATTGATGTAGCGCTTTTCTCCTTATGAAAGTAACATGGCGATTATTTGACCAATGAGAATTTGGTCGGACGAGAGCATATCGACCAAATAATCGACTAGTTGACCAGGAGATTACAGCCCTAGTAAACAAGCCTCTTGACATTGATTAAACTCTATTTGATTTTGGTTCACATCAATAAACATGGATTTACTAAACATAGATTATTAGTCTTTAACTGAGCAACAGAGCTCATTTTAATTTTGGATATTGAATATCGTTAGTGTGGTCTTTTTCTGGTATTTAAAGGGCCAGTGTGTAATATTTGGCATGGTTTATTGTCAAATCTGAATCTGAATATTCTACCCATTAATATGTTTATATAAGTGTATAATCGCTATAAAATAAAATTCGTTTGGTTTTCGTAGCCTTATAATTATGCTTTTATATATATATATATATATATATATATATATATATATATAGTAGTGAAAAGTTTTTTTAGTTATAAAGTTTGGGAATGGACCACACTTACCACGCAACAGGAGAGAATGAACCCAAACCGTCATCTGCGAGGAAAAGAAGATGCAACTTCATTCCTTGTGATGCACTCTCTGCGGTGCTTTTCCTCCTGATGATATATCTCCCCAAAGATGGTAGCACCGATTCCCATTCTGTGCAGCAAAATGGGAGCGGAGGATTCAGCCTCTCTTCTCGTCCGCTCAGTGTACTCCGGCTCTCATCTGTATGCTGCGGCTCAAACAGGTATGGCTCTGGGTCTGTGTCCACTACAAGAAACTCTTCAAAATCGCGTTCAAAGTCGTCCATTGCAGCTACTATAGTCCGGAGATATTGCTAGGCTAAATAAACAGCTGAGCTCTGTTTACAGGCTACGCTGTCAGTCAGTGTGCGGGCTGGGGATTGGTGGAGCAGAGAGGGGAGGGGGTCCCCGCTTGGTATTGTAAACGAGTATGTGTGTGTGAAGTGTGTGTGTTACGCCAGAAGAGTCAGAGTCTGGGACGAAGTCTTTTACCCCCTGGAGTGTTACCAGAGTTTTTGGAGTGCTCAAATAAACAGGCCTTTTTCCCGAATGCTACTCTGGTCTCCTGCTCGTGAGGGATCCATTACAATATCGTAACATGGTTTAGATTTCTAAATAAATATTCACCTAGTCGCTAGATAGACCTACTCCTGAAAAACTCGTGTCTGCGCAAGGCTTTTTGTCCCTACGAGGCCACCGTCATTTACCTGACGGGAGGGGTGAGCGAGTGAGCCGTGCAATCTAGAATTTGACCACTGATGTCACTGTTTTCAACCCATTTTACACACTGGCCCTTTAAGGCTGCTTCACAGTAAAGTGATAGAATTTTCTGAATTTCTCAGACTGTGCCTTTACGCACTTAGTCATTATATTCATATTATTGATGATTATTTATCAGAAATCTCATTGTGTAGGCCTAAATATTTTGTAAAAGTACCAATAGTCAAACCTATAATATTGTTGCAATGTTGATATAAAGATATTCCATCAAAAATTTTGTGATATTGGAGTGTCTCCCTATCGCCGAACCCAGGGATAGGCAACCTGCTGCTCTTTAGACCCTCTCCATTGGCTCCCCATGGCTCTGCCATAAAATTATATGGAAATGAATAAGGGTTGTTTTCTAACATCCAGATTTTTATTTGCCATTGTTGTAGGCCTGTAGTGGTTATTGCATTCTACAACTGTAAGGAATTGTAGCCTGTACATTAAATAAAAAAAAGTTTTTAACGTTTTATCAACTAAAATGTTCATCACACGTCTACGACCTGGTGCCTTTTCCTCTAAGTTTTGCTGAACTTCAGTAGCTGTGGCACCTGGAGTCTATCTGGGAAGGGTAGCTTTGGATTCCAACTCCAAAAAAGAAAAGTTTTGGAGGAAAACAGAGGATTTAATTCATCTGCTTTCATCAACGCTGCAAAGGTAAAGTACAAAATAATTCTAAATATGCCACTACAGAGTAGCCACTTTATAGTCAATCATATTGATACATGCTCATTATTTGTAATGTTGATTGGCTAATTTAGACTTAGACACTGTTCCCTTTATTCAAATATGTTTTGCAACTCCATTTTTTTTCCTTCTTTTTTGTCCGATAATGGCTCTTTTAGTGGTAAAGGTTGCCGACCCTTGGCCCAGCCCTAATCTAGATTTACTTATTTCAAACCTAGTTTTGCCAAACTCTGATCAGAACTGATCTTAGATTATCAATTTTCTCATGTCGCATGCCTTATTACTTTGACCTGACGTCTTAATCTTGCATATCCTGGCCACATTTGACAGCATTGGCAAATGCAAGACAAAGGTACTGCAGAGAAGACAGTTTTAAAACAGACAGAAACTACTGGAACAGGATGCATATGGATCCAGCGTCCCTATGAAAAACATTTTACCAAATGCAAACTTAAACCTGTCTTGTTTATGTCACTTTCTCCTATTTAGATTTTATCATAAGCCAAGTGTTTATAGCCATCACATTGCATCCAATAAATGAAAGCAGGCAGAGCAGGCATCCTTGGAAAACCTTGATAGGGTGATAAACAAGGTTGCAGAGACCAGTGGCCTGCTGTTCTCTTTTCATGTGTTAAATAGCTCAATCTCTATTTGTCAAGGTTTGGTTGAGGTGACAGACAGAGTGTCTTCAGAGTCCACTCGGGGTTTGAAATTAGTCTCTCAGAAATGAGAATATTTCAGTGTTGGTTTGGAGCTTTGTCAAAAAACTGTGTTGTTATTCAGCGGTTTGTGGTTTGACGATAATGTCTTCCTCCTCTCTGTGATGAATGTGGACTAAATATGCATGACCTCATGCTCAAACTGATAACATGGTGATACTTTTGTTCCCACAGTGAAACTGGGGCTGGGTATGAACTGACCCCGATCTGTCCCACTATCGCCTGTCCATGCGTTCATCTGGCTGTCCGTCTGTTACACGCAGTTGCATTTCCAAACTGCGCTGATTGGCCTAAGGGGGGTGCCACAGCATATGTTGGTGTGTCATGCATCTTCGATGCCACTGATTACACTTTAAGGAAATGACGTGTCTGATGACTGCACTTTGAGGGACGCTGCAATTTCTCTCCGTTTCCTCCATTTCCTGCCATTATCTAACATTTGGGAACTCATTTTTTACTCACTCCACCGAACACATCGGTTATTTGACTGTTTTTAGTGCCTACTTGTCTCATAAATCCTCGCCTATTTTATTTTGAAGGCTTTTTTAAGGTTACAGGTATTGATTTATAACAGAGCATTTGACTGTAGTCCTTGTGTGGTTTTATCCTTTTGCTGGCGCGATGCTGAAACGTGATGGGAGGTAATAGAAGTATAGCTGTATCTGGAATAGAGCTTTGAATCATTGGTTATTATCAGTGATGATAATGATACGGCTTTCAGTCTGCCACTTCACCTGCATCAAGGGCCTATAGCTGACATGACAGCAAGGTTCGTGCAAGGTTTTTAGCCTTTGTGACTTGGCAGAGAAGAAGTTTATAACATCATGAATGACATCAGCATAATCTTGACTGATATAATGTTGTATTCACTCTGTCAGAGTCTTGTATTAAAGACTAGTATCCCACTGTGCTTTCTGGGGCTCCATGATTTATTACTGCCAAAGTGTGAAAGTTAGCTGTCTGTTCCTCACTGACCTCTCACTGTTGGAGAGGTTATCAGTGGTGCGTTTGGTTTTGTCCTTACAGAATGGGTGGAGATACACTAAAATAGTCAGTTGTTGCAGCTGTAAATAAACATTTTTTTTGTAAACACATTTTATGGCAATAGCACAGTAACAGTACAATAACTGTACATCCCTTCTTGTTGTTTTGTGTCTCTGTGTGGCAGTTTTATGTGTTTTCTTGGTTGTTTTGTGTTTCTTGCCATTTTTTGTCTCCTTGTTGTCATTTTATGTCTCTTTGAGGCAATTTGTGTTTCCTTGTGGTTGTTTTGTGTCTTTTTGAGGCAGTTTAGGGTCTTATTGAGGTAATTTGATGTGTTTTTGGTCATTTTGTGTCTCTTTGTGGTTTTGTGTCTTTTTGTAGTCATTAAGTGTGTCATCGAGGTCATTTAGTTTCTAATTCAGGTAATTTTGTGTCTTGACGAGATAATTTGATGTGTTTTTTGTCATTTTGTGTCTCTTTGTAGTCATTTTGTGTCTCCTTGCAGTTGTTTTGTGTCTTTTTGCAGTCATTTAGCATCTGTTTGAGGTCATTTAATGTCTAATTGAGGTAATTCTGTGTCTTATTGAGATAATTTGATGTCTTCTTTGGTTATTTTGTGTTTCTTTGTAATCATTTTGTGTTTCCTTGTGGTTGTTTTGTGTCTAATTGTAGTCATTAAGTGTCTCATTGAGGTCATTAAGTTTTTAATTCAGGTAATTCTGTGTCTCATTGAGAAATTTTGAGGTCTCTTTTGGTCATTTTGTGTTTCCTTGTGGTTTTTTTTGCATCTCTCTGAGGCAATTTTGTGTCTTTTTTTTTATTTTTTCGTGTTTCTCGGTAGTCATTTTGTGTCTGATTGAGGCAGTTTGTGCCTTTTTGGGGTCACTTGTGTCTCTTTGTTGTTATTTTGTGTTTCCTTGTGGTTGTTTTGTGTCTTTTGTAGTCATGTAGTGTCTCTTTGAGGTCATTTTCTGGCTAATTGAGGTAACTTAGTGTCCAATTAAGGTTATTTTGTGTCTCTTTGCAGTCATTTTGTGTCTCCTTGTGGTTGCCCTGTATCTCTTCCTGGTCGATATATGTTAATTTGACTGACATTTTGAAGGTGAAGGCCAGGGCACTTAGGGCCCCTGGGCCTGTGCCTGGTAGGTCCGTTCAGTAATCTATCCATGACCAAATCCCACTCCACTGGTATCCCCCTGTGAGCTAGCTTACCACAGGTTATAGTGCTACAGAGTATGGCTTTCAGATACAGAACCTATATATGTGTATTTAAATACCCCAATATTCAGATACTCGCGCACATAAGAAAATACATCACTTATAAAATAAAATGAAATAAAAAAAATAAACCTATAACAAATTAAATGAATACCTACCAAAAATAATAGATAAAAGCAGGATATTACATGCTATACAAGATTTAAGTGCTGTTTACCCTCTGAAGTAATTATTAGGCTTGACGATATTAACTAACTAGTTAGAAGAGAGGCAGGATGAATTCTTAAAGTAGGAAATAGGGGGTTGCCAGTGATTCAGAACCTTGCAGTTAAACACCACAGTGAGAACTTAGGGTTCTAGTGTTCTAGGCTCCACCTTTTAGTGCCGGACCTGTGTGCTAGGTACCCCAACAGAGGGGGGGGACCAAAAAAAGTGAACTGTAAGGAATGGTTCCATTACCATCCACAACTTTTCACAGTGCAAACAGGACTGGACTGGACCATCCCAGACTGCTGGGCTGGGCTTTAACACGTCCTGTGTAGAATCTTAAACTATAGCATCAACACAAGATCTGGTAAAACTACAAGTGATCACTTTGTAATCACATATTTGGAAAGTGCATGTGGGGAGGTAAAACACTGGAACATATTTTACATTTCATTTACTTCCAAAGTTGAGTTGAATGGAAAAACCTGCGGATTTTAAGTTGCAGTAGTTTGGAAGAAATTAGAATTTATATTATTTTTCAAACCAGGGAGATTTTTTTTTTTGACAGAGTAGATTGGTTTGCTTACACAACCACCTTCCTCCTCCGTGCGAGTGTGCACTAGCTTTACCCGTGTGCTAGACGACAGTAATAAAAATTTCTGCTCCAGAATCCACTTGAGCAGGAACAGGTGACATTATGAGCCTGTCTTACTGTTGTGTTAAGATGTGTCGGGATCTGACAGCCCTCTGTTAAAAGTGGAGACAAGCATGATCCTTGATGAATGATGGGAGGTCTGGCTCCCCGAAGCAAGCACTGCAACCCCCCTGGGAAATCAAACAAGGACTGGGAGTGCAAGGTTCATCTGCCTCACGGTCACAGTGTGACATTCTACAGTGGTGAAGAAGTCATTTTTCATGGTGTTACTGGAGTCCCTTTGCTCACAAATGCTGGAGGTGAGCCTGTTATCGGAACAAATTGTGTGTTCAGGGTGAAACGAACAAGTGAAGTCATCATGACTGCCACATGTTTAATGAGGATCGAAGGGGAGTGCTGCTCCATTTTATGAATTCCCAAATGCTGCTCACATGCTTGATGACAGTGCAACCAAACATTTATTTCTTGGCCTGAGCCAGAGACACAGAGAATGAACGCTTTGAAGCCAGCTGTGTCATCACTCCGGATCCACAGTGGAGTGAATTAGTTTAATCATCTAAATATATCACTATTAGCTAAATAATTTAGAAGTGTGTATGCATCTCTAGGAAATCTCTGTGGGAGTTCTCACTGTTAGGTTAACCATCTTTCCCAAATCCCTGTAGGGAAGCTCCAGATTTTAAATCTTGAGGATTTCAGACAGAAACATTTACTGCTCTCGTGTTCTTTCATCTTGTACAGTCGGTCCATGCTGCGTTCAAGATCTTCTCGTGCCTTCCATTTTAATTATTTGGCGAAATTAATCATCACTTGGGGAAAAGGCAGTAACTTTTTAGATCTTTCTGTATTTTTGCCATTTCTTGCCCAATTAAAAATATTTTTGTCATTGCCAATGCCACCAGGGTTTCTTACATCTCATTACATTGGAGATGTGGCACCTTGCCTGAAATGAAGTGTCCCTGACTCTAGCATAAGGTTGTAAATCACAGGTTGCAACACAATATGATATTTGGCGATATTGTCAAGTGTATTGCATGAAATAATTTTGATATGATGCGATTTGGATGCCTGCCATCGTTATGACATGATATCATTTGCCCATTCAACACAGTCTATTGCAGAAAAAGCTGCCATGCTTATTTGCTAGTCACCCATTATTAGCTCAAGCATGTTTACATTGCATAAGTTAGCCTAGGAGCTAGCAGACTTTCCTCCATTTGTAGCTTGACAAATTACATGTGTTATTTATACTTTTTCTTGCTCACCGCTGTCACTGCAAGTCACTGTATCTCTCGACAGAACAGCATGGTTGAATTTCAGCCTGCATGCATGTTTTTTTTCTGTCGCACATTGTTGAAACAGAGCAGCTAGTGTTGCTGTGGTGAGAAGTAAGCAGAATGAGATGGCCGTCCAGGCAGGTAACGTTACATCATGTTTTATCTCTGCTCTGTGTGTTGACCCCTTAATTCTCTGAAATCCAAAATATTTCCACGCTGCTGATTTAATCCCGAGTAAATACTGTTATCCTCATCGTCTTTCTCTCGGCTGCCTGTCATCTGCCTGCCACTGTTTGACCGTGACACAGACTTTCAAAATAAAAGTGTATCCTAAAGATGACGATATAGATCGAAGTTGTCTCTTTGCATCAGTGATACTGGATCGTTGATGATTGAATTAATACAACGATCCAGATAGATGGATCATTACACCCCTACACCCTCTAGCAACAGGAAATGATTTCACTTTTATGAAATGTAACATTAAACTTCAGCAACCAGAACAGAGCCTTAACTATCTAGTCATTAAACTGACCATGAGACAAAGGATGCATTCTGAATTGCACACTTTTTTCCTGTACTTTTAGCAGGTACTGCAGCTGGCCTTAAGAAGTACTCACTGTTGCATGCAGTATGCACACAATCGAGACATACTGCTTCTTCATAACATTATGCCCTGAACTTTGACCCTCTTGCTTTCATATTCGTTACCTTGGAGATAAACAGATGCCACTTAACCACTTCGCCAGAGATGGAGATAAACCAAGAGAGCTCTGCTGCACAGATTGTAAATTCTAACATATATTTGTGACAGTTCAATCACATCTGCATTACTCTGTCATTGTTTTTTTAATAGTTATGTCCTTTTGCTGTTTGTGATATTTATTTTGTTTACTTAAACAGTTAATATTACTATTATAACTATTCGATTGTTCATCAGTTACTTTAATGCACTGTTGTCCATCATTCGGACTTCACACAGCTGTCAGTCAGCTGTCATCTGTTTGTGTCTCAGTTGATGTGACGTATCGTCCGATGTGCAGAGGATTGTGGGTTAGAGTGGCTGGAAAAGCATGGTTGCAAGATTGTCTCTGAGCCACAGCTGCCCCAAATGTGTGAGGATGTGTGAGGGAAAACTCAGCTACACAGGCCTGGGAGTACTGCTGGTCAAATACCAGGCTTGAATTAGTTTGGTAATTATCAGGTGAACACGTTTTACCAAATTGTTTGGAGGTTAGTTTAACGGGCTGAGCTTAGCATGTTCGCAAACCAGTTTACTCAACCCTGAATAGTTACCGCGTACCATAGTTCATGACATTGCTGTTCTTTTTGATGGCGTACACGACCATATGCGTCCTCCTGGGGACCTGAGGGAATGTTCCCTCACTGGCTTCCCACTCACAGACACTGTCAGTTGCGTGTGTCGAATTACTTTGACAATTAGGAGCCACTTCTGCAGAGAACTGGACCTGGCTCTCAGCGGATGTATTTAACCTCTCTGCACCATTACCATTCCATAGCTGTACAGATTATTGGAATGAACATGTTCATGGCCTGCACTTCCCCTCAGCTGTCTGTCGCCTGAATCCGGTCGAATGCGACCCCCTTGTATTTGCATGGCATGTCAGGATAATAACCAATATGTGGTCGGAAAATCTAAATCCCATTTTCGCAGCCGGCCACTTATCTGTTGGCTCATTTGGCCGGCGCAGAAATAATAAAACTCAGGATGAAAGTCGTCTCCTGTCTCCAGCTTCAGCTGCTGTTTGGCAAGGTCTCTGAAAAAGTGTTTGTGTATTCAAGTGTATGCATTCGCAGGGTGATGTATCCAGATGGGGCCGCGTGCCAGGAGCAGTGTGTTGTGATGTGACTTTGCTGTGAACCTTTTCGCTCTGGGCTGGCTGGTGGGTGTCACCAGCACAGACACATGCAGCTCCTGCAGGATGAGTGATGGCAAGTTGTCATCTATCATCAGTGTGTATTGTTTGCAATCAGGGAAAAAGAAATATTATTTATATCTTGGACTAATGATTTGCTAATTGAAAGTACATTTTGTGATGACACAAGCTGCTCTCTTAAATGTCATGTGTTTATTTGAGCCATGTAATTTAGATTAAGCAGTTTCAGAGCGCTAATTTGAAATAAATTGGTATTGATTTAAACTTGAACTGGAATCAAAGAAAATGCATTAGATCCGTGACGGCAACTTGCAATTTGAGGGACCTCCTTCATACACTCACTTGGAAATAAATTATCTTATCATGTTTATCAATTGCTAATTGGTGCACCTGGATTTGTGGCTGCCAGCTTTAATTACCTCCCACAGGTCTCATAATTCTCTGTGAAATGCATGATGGGATTCATCAAGAGCCAGCTTTAAGGACTTTCCATGATGGTGTAATATCCAAACTCAGATCTATCTAAGGAGTATAATGAGGTTGAGGTGTTTTTTTTCTCAACGTTATCTTTGAAAGCTACATCTGACTTTCGGCTGATATGGTTGGCAGATTAAAACACAGTAAAGTCTCAGGAAAATATTGATTTCCATCAGCATTTGTTGCACAAGATAATACAGGGGCTCACACTGACCACTGAAATAAAAAATTCTTAAAACTAGATATTCAAATAATGTGCATTGAAGACTAAACTGTGGCTGCGCACATGTGAGTTGTCGCTTGTGACAATGTGTGTGTCAGCTTCGTCGAGTGTACCAAGTGCAGCACGATGCTGGTACATGACAGCAAAAAGACGGGGACCTCGACACTTAAGAGGCACATGACGAAGGCTTGCCGTGGAAAGAAAGACGAGAGCCAGCCGCCAGTGTCCACATTTGTATCCTGAAAACAAAGTCGGGTCTAACCCGGGCTTGGGCTCATAATTACAGTTAAAGGGACGGGACGGGCCGGGCTTGGACAGAACATGCATGGGCTTGGGTGAGGTTGGGCTGGATTTTTTGGGCCCGCTCTAAGCTCTAGCACTTGTAGAAGCCATTGTTTCTAGCAAAGACGATGGAGAACAGGGGTTCTTCTTCGGCGCTCGTCCTCGGCATAGACTGACACGTGTATACTGCCCTCGTCAGTTCCGACAGGAATCAACACGTCCCGCTGAGGGTAAAGTTGTATCTGGTTCTCATGACATCCCTACTGACGCAAGTATGTTTAAAAAAGTTGAACTTTTGCTGAGGATCTCGGAGAGACCATATGAGTAACAGCTGAGTAACGTTATCATGCTAAAATATGGTTATACATTATATACAGTCAGATTGTCATTATGACTCCTTCAGCTGTTCCATTCAAACGTTAATGCCCGGTAATGTTCCAATAGTATATTCCAAACTACTGGATGGCGAAAAATAGACATCCCCCATGGCTACAGGTAGCTTCTATGAGGGTTTCTATCCATCTGTAAAGAAATACACAAGAGACATCATTCGTGTATTTATCTACAGACACCAGAGGCGTGAGTCCAAAACTTTCGTCCCTCATTAAAATTTTCAGAACAGGTTGGATTTTCTGCATTTTTCGCACCTGTCAGAAGCCTTTAGAGAGATGTTTGACCAAGAATCAGCGAAGGAAATTTGGCGGCAGGACACATCAGTATCCTTTCATAACTCAGATAGCTCACTTTCAGCAGGTCAGATAGTAATGTTCAGGTGGATGATGATGAAGAGGAGGAGGATGTGGACCGTACACAGAATGTGGAGGACAGCTCCATGCAGCTATGGTGCCAAATACAAGACAGGGAGGGAGTGGTGACAGCCAGATAGGTAACTCCAGTGGAGAGAGGCAAAGGAGGAAATGTGTCTCTTTATTTTGTCAGGTATTGTGAATTTTCACAAACAAAATTTGTTTGGTTCTGGGAGTGGGACTGAAAGAGGCATCATTTTCTCTATTGTAAGTCAGTGTACCATAAAAATGATTTTGGAGCTTTTATTTTAAGGTAAAAAGTTGCATGATGTTGCTTCAATGCCTAAAGTACTGTGTGTGTAGCGTAGAACTGTGAGCCGTGAGTGGTGAATTGAGTTGACCTGTAAGCATACTGTGTCACTGCACCCGTAGATGGAAAAAGAGACAACTTTTTGAGATTTGTTTTCTCACTGAAATTGTCTGTAAAACACTGAACTGTTGAAGCAATGCTAATTTCTTCAGTTCACAAGTATCTGTCAAAGAGTTCTCCTCAAGGAGTGAACAAAATGCAAGGGAGGATAATCAGTAAGTCTGAGTCATAAGATCAACGGAGTGAGATACACAGTGGATATAAAAGGCAGGAGGTTGCTCGTCCCCGGAGATTGTGTGTACGGCATTGATTCTTTTAGAAAACTTGTTTCTCGGCTCAAGTATACGTCTGCCTGCAGACAGAAGATAGACCGAAGTGCTGAAGTGATAATCTGGGAGATTCTTGTATTTTTTGATACAGCCAACATCTTTTTTGATATCAGGCTGTTACTGTTGTGTTTTGTACGTCTCTGGTTTGAAATAAATTTTTACTCTGATATGGTATGACTCAGTGTTGCCAGAACAAGGACCCATTTTCACGAGCCTGAGTTTAAGTAACTTCAACTTTCTCTTTATGTACCATCCCAAGAAAGACATTTCATCCCATCCCATCAACTGCTGATTACTCTGTTGCTCTTAGCTGCTACCAGAAAGACTCAACAAGGACTCCAGCTGAATGACAAAAGATGTTGTCCGTCATTGCCTTATAAAAGGAGCTTTTATGCGGCACTCCTGTTGGAAGGACAACATTGTTTTTACTGTTTTCTGATCAGCCACAATTACGGCTCTCAGTGTCCCACCTGTAGGTAGTAGGAGGATCTTCTATTTCTGGTCTAGTAAAGGCTTTCCTAACTATCTTGCAATGAGCTAGCTAAGTGTAGCTGCCTCCCAGTGTGTCTCACTGGAGCAGAATATTTCGGGTGGGAGGGGCAGATTTTCCAAATGTAATAGGATTAATTCAAAGACTTGTTTGTTTTGTAATGCCTATTGTGTTCAATACAAATACATGTACTGTTACACACCTACCAATCATCCATCTTGACCTCCTCTGTGCAGTTGTATGGTGTTTCTCAAAGTCAAGGATCCTTCAATGGTAGGATGAGTCCTTCCAAGGAAGGATCCTACAGAGACAGGAGTCCTTCCTAGCTAACGAGTGCCTCCAGGTGTGCATCATTGTGATGATTTGGGCACTCTCTCATGTTGTTGCACAATATGAACAAATGTAAGCAATATTTCCAAAGCCTTTTAGGGAGAATATATTCTGGATTATACTTAAAAAAAGATACAGGTAGGCTAAATGAAACTTTTGTGGCACTTAGCACTAGGGCTGTACCCAAATATTCGGATATTCGAATATTCGTTTCTATGGATAGGTAAATGGTAAATGTAGGTTATCAATAAAAATCAAAACTTTTAAATTGCATTGTTAAAAATGTGAAAATATAGTATAGCCTACCAACTGAGCTTGTGCGCACGGCAGGCTTGAGCGCATTTTGAATTTCCCCTCGGGGATTAATAAAGTGTATATATATATATATATATATAAAAAAAAAAAAAAAAAAAAAATCCTTCTGAGGCTGTGGATCAGTGCCAAGTTTTACCACTTATCACTATTCCCTCTAACTTGTAGCTGTTTTTTCGTTATCTTTTGAATTTAATATGAATTATGGAACCGTTTTTGTCAACGTTTGTTTCCCCCGTTTTGTATAATAAATTATTGTTTAAAATTTCAACAAGTTTCTTTTGGAGTGTGTGACATAAGTGTGTTTTGAAAACGACCGCGGACTGTCACCTGCTCAACACATCAGTACCTTCGGATGCCGTGACAGTAATAGGCAATAATGTCAGTCTTTTACAGACCGATTTAACAGACGATCACTGCTGCCCGACCCGCAGGTCCATTTGTGGGTCCCGCAGGTTACGGGTTGACCCGCGCATCACTCAGTCTATAAAGCCTGTACACAACAGTAAGGCTATAGACATTATATTCTATTCAGGCCGGCAGAACCAGCAGCGCATCGGCTCTACAGTGCACGGCACTGCTGATTAACCATTTTATTGCAGCACAGAGTGTCTGCCAGCAACCAATTACTTGCAGAGGCTTCCTACAACTTGTTTCAATGGTTCCGATTTAATCACAAGACAAATCAATCAGGATGACTAGCCAATGTGAAAATCAAAAGAAAGCATAGAATAATGTACTGAAGGTAGTGCTGCACGATTAATCTAATCGCAGTCGCAATCACGATGTCAGGATGTGCGATTACATAACTGCATAAAAGGCTGCGATTTGCGATTTAATGTAAATAAATGTTAACGTGTGTGTCTGTGAACGTGACTACCTCTCCTGTTGTGTGTGGAGTTTGTTGACATCATGCCCACAAGCTATCCTGGTGCGTGCAGCCGGCGTGCAGCAGTGACCAACACAGACGCTGAAGGAGAGCATGAGCTCGACCAAGAACAGCCTGAGTTGGTGGCGAAAAAAACGTCTGTTACATGGCGATACTTTGGATTCAGATACGGCAGCGTTGAACAGAAAGACGTGCTGTGTAAAAGTTTAAAAGTTAAAGTTGCCCCATCCCGCGGCAATACGACCAGTCTATATCAGCACTTGAGATGGGACGTGGCAACTTTAACTTTTAAACTTTTACACAGCACGTCTTTCTGTCCATCGTCGCCGTACCTGAAAGACGTGCTGTGTTAAAGTTTAAAAGTTAAAGTCACCACGTCCCGCGGCAACACGACCAATCTATACCAGCACTTGAGACAGCACAGCACAGGGAAAAGTAGGAAGAGTGCATGCGAGAGAAAGCTGAGCCGTGTAACGTTAAAGACAAAGAGACAACTGAAAGCCGCCAGAGCCTCACAAAACAACATCCAAGCACAGTTAAGCAAACATTTGTAAGTGTCACAGGGAAATCATGGACTCCATAACAAATGAAAAATTGAGCAATTTTGCTTGGTTTCGGCCCACTTGACATGCTGCTGTGTTGTGCTATGGCGTGCTGGAATTTGTCATTTACGTGACAACGCCTGAATGCAACACAGGCTCGCTCCGCTGTGTGTACAGTTCCGTGCTGCGCTGCTGTGTGAGCAGCGTGTTTGACTGTGCTCAGTCTGTTGATGGTCATTGACACACTGTCTGTCCATAACAATAACTATGTCAGGTCAGTGCCCCCTAATATAATGTAGGGGAAACACTGAATCAAGCAAAGCATTTATTTATTATATTGTATATTGTAATTATATTGTAATTGCAAATCGCGATATTGTCCACCATAATCGCAATCGCACATTTTTATCAAATCGTGCAGCACTAACTGAAGGAGACTGTTGTGCCATCACATTTTTTTGTGGTTTGAAAGCAAAGATCCGGTTGCCGCTGTGCAAAACTCCGCAATACAATTAGGTCCGAAAAAACTTGTGTGATAAAAACTCCTGGAGATATTATTAACTCCTGGAGATTAGATATTAATATTAATAACTGACATGTTTATCTAAGTCCTACCTAGCTCCGTGGGGCAGGTTTCATTGAAGAGGCCCCGCCTTCACTTCCAGCAAAACGTGCGCAAGGGCAAAGATTTGTGGGTACCCATACCTACTGGGGATACACATATGCATCCTTGAAAATTCTCCAAATGAAGGACAATGTCCTTAGTGGAATCTTTGACATTGGAACAGTCCTAATGACGTAGCATCCTCGAAATTCAGCCATTTTAGGACACTTCCTTCCAAATAATACACGAAACAAACAAATGGTCTGTTCAGGTATTTCATATCGCTTATGTTTGTTTGAGGCTTGAATAAAGCTCCTTTAATTTCATCATCTCTTGGCGCCCCGTCCTTCTGCAATGGTTTAGTTGCAGCTGAAATCTGGACGAAAACTACATTCCACCGGATGTTATCTTGCTAGAGGGATTCATGCACCACCTTCAGTTTTTTTCCTCCCACCCACCCACCCACCCACCCACCACACACACACACACACACACACACACACACACACACACACACACACACACACACACACACACACACCTCAGGCTCAGTGGTGCAAGTTGCCCTCCCCATCCCTGACTCTTTCTTGCCCATATGGTTATGGTTTGTCTTGGAAGACAAATTAGCCTCTGCAGTTCTGGCCGCATTTCCGCAAACCTTCATCTTGGCTGTCCATCAATCCCGCAGGCTACACCAGCTTTGCTTCCACCATTACCTAAAAACCACGCTCCTTTCTTCCCCTTGTCGATTCGTCTCTCATTTGCTACTGTGGGTCCTCTTTAGAAAGCAGTGACCAAACCTTTCAGAAACCCACAAGTAATGAGCAGTTTTTAACGGGCAGCCCTGATTAAGGTCAGTAAACCACCCACATGATCACATCCTGTGTTGAACATCAGTGCAGTACAAAAGACAGGAGGGAGGGAGCGAGGACATGTGATCCACACACTGTGACTACACTGTTGCACCATCTGGTTGTTAATCCCTTATAAGTAGGTATTAGACTACTGTGTTTATACGCAACTGGTCTTTCAGTCCAGTTATGGATATTTACAAACTGGCATATTTTGTACACTAAAAAATTCTCAGCACTCCGTCCATTTGGCTCCATCGCCTCTTTGAACATGCTTTTCTTTTTCAAATCAACTAATGAAAGAGTGTTGGCCGAGAAGCCCGCATGAGTGTGACCATTAGGAATCTTTCTGCAGTCCATCAAGCGGTCAATCCGTCAGTCAAAATAATTGATCCTGACATGAGCAGAAGTGCAAAATGGATTTTATGACGGCCTAAATATGCAGTGTGTTGACATGTTGCAGAGGAGCTGAGTGGAAAATAAACTTTTTGGAACTTTTCTAATTAATCATGCAGCAACAAACACACAAGTACATAAAACCTTTGGGGGATTTGTGTGAAACTCAGTATAGCTGACACAAGCACGAGTCTATCATTAGCTGAGTCAATACACTTGAACAAAAATCCACAAACCAGAATTTCACCGCTGAGCAGATCACTTTTTGTATCTCATGTAATCATTAATATTTTACGTTGCGAGGAGCCAAATATTTTTCTTAAGGCTCTTGCAGTTCAAAATACACGGCGGCCAAAAAAAGAAAACTCCACAGAGGGTGTGACTGCCACTCTCAAGTCTCTGAGAGAAGGTTGTTCAGCGTTTTACTCAGCAGCATTCAACAAGCCATTCAATCCTTTATCTTACTTTATTTATTTTTCAGAGGATGATTTTTAGTTGCAGTGCAAGTTTAAGATCATCTGCTCATCTTAAAATGTTAAAAACCACCAAGGGATTTTTTTAGCTCAACTTTTCTGACATTTAATTTGATGATTAGAGAACATAAGATATGTTTCTCTTTAAGCATAATTTAGACTCTGCAGGACTTAAACCACACTGATGTCTGAGCTTTGTTTCGCTTGGATTTCACCACTGATTAAGCTGAAGCTCAACAGATCAGCAGACCTCAGTTTTTATCCGTCAGTCATAGGTAGGGATGCACGATAATATCGGCAGGTCATCGGTCATCGGACTAACATGCTTTTTCTTACTCTGCACAATGAATTAAAATTACATATATTTAAAAGTATTGTACTTAGGGATGCACCGAATATTGGGTAACCGAATATATTTGGCCGAATATTGCAAAAAAACACACATTTGGTATTCGGTGGAATAAGTTAAAAGCAAGGCCGAATAATAGCGGCGTTTTGATAACGCAATCAAACGGCATGCCGTGATGGGCGGAATAAAATGACGGTAGTGTGGCGATCCGTCCGTCACGGCACTCGCATTTGCGACTAAAAATAGTTTTGAGCGAGCAAAATAGGCTTAAATCATTCAGCACGCTGCGCGAGCAGCCTATAGAGTTCAACCAGCAGCAGAAACGAAAGGTGAATCCCACCGATTGTGGGTTGAACGGGGGTCACAGACACAGACAGTAACGTTAATGTATTCCTGTCAAATACGGCGGCCATCGGCTTACCCGGTGATGGAGAAGTCGGTTCCAATAATATCCTCTTCTTGGCGTCATGACTGCCCAGAAGTACCTGAACAGCCGAGCCAGCCGAACACAGGTATGTGACGTGTCAGAGGAGAAACGAGCCTTTCACATTTCTCTCTTTCTGGCAGTAACGGCCCACAAACCTCACCGCACTTTAGGGACCGTTCATTACTTATGAAGGGACTGTCAGGGGAGGAGGGTGGCTGGTTGATTTTTATTTTATTTATTTATTTTATTTTGATCCCCCCCATGTTAATCACTTATTGATGCTGTCTTTGAAGTATGAATAAGTCAATAAGTAATTTATTCCATTGAAATATCATTGATGTATTATAGAAAAGTGATTTATCTTTTCATAAATGCCAAAAGGCACATCTGCCTCATTTTCGCTGTGGTATCGTGATACTACTCAGAACCATGATATTTTCATTGGTATCGCACAGTGGGTCCCAATTTTGATACCGTGACAACACTAATCTGGAGGGGGTTCATCTGCAAAAACTAATGAACAACTAAACAATGATATTCGGTATTCGGTATTCGGCCAAGCGTTTAATAATATTCGGCTTCGGCTTCGGCCACAAATTTTCATTTCGGTGCATCCCTAATTGTATTTCATGTCTCCATCTGCTTATGGGCCATCACAGTAAGAGTATACATGCATAATATGATGATAATTACATTATAGAAGAGACTTGATCACTAAAATTAGGTGGGAAAAAAGTGGATATATTTATCGGTATTGGTCATCGGCCAAATGAGTTGTTATATATCGGCATCTCAGATATCAACAAAAATACCAATCCCATGCATCCCGAGTTATTGGATTTCAAAGGGGCTAACCCCATAAATGGCGCTAAACAAAGACAGCGGTGCTGACGCAGCTAATGGCGTTAACCAGGGGGGAATGGGAGGGTGGGTGCTACTCTTCCGCAACAACACCATTCCGATATCAATGGTAACTGATGTATGAGCAGGTGATTAGCTAGCCAGTGGGATATCAGCTACCGTGCATGCGTGGCCGGACTGGCTCACCACATCAGACTACAGAGAAGCTCGGATTACAGCACACACACAGGGACTTCATTCTGTGCATAGCAAATAGTGGTTTGCTACTATATAAATGCTCTGAGTGTTGCATAAGGAACATTTAATGTTATTATGAGCCCAAAGTCAGGGACTTATGTCATGGCTACATAATTTTGGCAATGAATAATCATTTTATAGAGATGTTTGCTCGCACATTTGGACACGTTATTGCGAACAGTCCAAAGGCTTTTCTCACCTTGTGAGTCTGTGTTTGTGTCGTCATGGCAAAATGTGGACTTGGAGACATCTTTAATGGTGGCAAATACCAGAGAGGTGGTTTTTAGTACTTTGCCAGGTGTTAATATGTCTATGGACAGATTTTGTCAATGCCATAGCATCACAACCATGCAAGAATCAGTCACGAAACTTAACAGTTGTGCAGTTGAGATCACAAAGTTCAGAGATGGATGTTGTCCAAGCAAGGGGGCCAGGAAATAGAGCTTTGGCCCATCCACTTTGCGCCCCTGTCCCACATTTGTTTTAAGTCAGGAGTTGTTGTATGTCATGTTATTTGTTTTAAGTCAGGAGTTGCTGGAGTGATCCCTATCTTTAGTTTCTCATGTAAACTCTGACAACAGACTATAGAGTGGTTTCCTTTGTGTTGCACAGAGCTCAGTAGATACTTGAGATTTTACTCATTTTATTGAGAAAATCTTTGTCAAACAAAATGATTACACATACTTGTATTTAATGAGCTTGTAATCAAACTCTTCCCCTGCAGTTAATTCACTGCTTATCCTGTTAGCTGGCTATTTGGAAAGAACAACTGGCTTGGTGTCACAATCAACCCCACCTTCAGCCCCACCACCACCACCACCACCATCTTCCTATGTCCTACGTGCAAATGTATCTGTCATGTAACCCGTGGAGCGTCTGTTAATAAAAAGCGAGTTAACAGTTGGATAATCTGCTTTTCTCCATGGCCTCAAATAGCAAAGTGTCCTGCTGTAGCCTCTTCAGTGTAATACTTTTTATAACATGATCATTTGACACAGCTCTGTTTGCTGTCATATTTTTTTATTTGGTAACCAACTCGTGCTTTAAGACCTAAAACTTTAGGGCACCTAAAGGCGCTAAAGGCACTGACTGCTTTTAGCCTTTCCAGTCTTGATGACAGTATCTCAGTCCCTCAAAATATTCCCTACAATTTCTAAAAAAAAAAGAAGGGTTGTACCTGTCGTGGCCTAATTCTTGTCAAACAAAGAGAAACAAATTAAACACTGAAATCGATAGGCAGGTTCATTTTTTGCTTATGGGTGTACAGTCTCAATAATTGCTTGAGGAAGAATTTAACTGATTAGGTGCAATAATTGGGACCTACGATAAAAAATATGAATAATAGCAGGTAAATTAAATTACACTAACCCTCAAGACACCATTCCAATTGAGAAAGAAATCACGCTGAAATCACCTGGGTGGCCTCCATTGAATTGGGTGCTTTAATTGGAAAAGTATTCACTGAGGGCCCTGATGTTCCTGTCCAGTGGTTCAAATGTCACCATGCATAATCATACATCACCAAAGGATAGAGAGTGAGAACTTTGCAATAGCCCTTTAAAATATCTTGTTTAGCGTCAAAGAGCTCTGGTTACTCTCAGAAAGAAAATGTGTAAAAAAATTCAATTTTAGAGCCAACAAGAGAGGCAGATAAGTGGAAGTAAATGGAAGTAGCACAGAAGCAATGTCTGGCCTGAGGCTGAATTGGTTCTGAAATTATTGGTGCAACCAACATTAGTTTGATTAAATCATGTTTCTTTCATCCTTTACATTAAAATGGAGGATAAATAAATTACTCTGACACCAGAACAACTACACCAACATCCCATACAAACAGGAGCTAGAGGAGTATGGCATTGTAAATGACAGAGCGCTTTATAGATTCAAATTAGGGCGCATATACAAACTTTAAGCAAGTGATATAGCACATTTCATTTTCTGAGACAGTCCAAATTGCTTTATGTATAAGAAGGTATTTAAAATATAATTAAAAAGAAGAGACTAAAGAGAGGTCCGTGCCCTCACGGCAATTTAAAAGCACACTCAACAGAAAACGGCCTTGCAGTTGTGGCCAAGCTCAAAGTCAATACCGTCAGTGGAGGCCGAGTCACCGGAGCCGCTGTGGGGAGTGGTTTTCTTGCCCGGTGTCTGGCTGCTCTCCCCACAGACATCCCACAGTGTCTCCAAACTAGAGTTGAACCATTAATTAGGCAGGCTTTCTACACAGCCTCAGCTGCTACAGTTAAATTAACTGGACAGACATTAAGACGAGGAAATAAACTGCGCTCAAGCCGGCGCTGCCAAGCACTGGTGGACACCTTGAAAGAAGAGTTTTTCCTTTTATTCATCATAGGACGCGGATAAGCAGCAAAATCAGTCGTCAGTAGCTTTTAATGACTTGCCATGGAGTCTGATCTAATACAGTAGCTGTTGCTCTGTGTTTATGTGTAGAGTGCAGTTACAGCTGACACGGCAGCAGCGTCTCAGTTTATAGAATAAAAGTTCTGACGTTCATTATTAATGAAATCACCCTGGTGGTTATTATCAATCAGGGAATATAAGGGACTTCTGTGCACTCCAGAGTGCTCCTGATGGCCTGGTCGGTTTGTATGAGTGGGTGAATGAGAGGTTTTTTGGCCACTTGGGGGCAAAGAAAGAGCTGTAAACTAGAGGTGACCAATATATGGTTTTGCACCGATCAGGACATATTTTTAAAAATTGTTATTGGCAGAATTTCTAATGGCTACGCAGACTCCACAAGTCACACAGAGACGTACAGTATGTCGCCCACCAGAGGAGCTGATCAGTGGGTACAGCTCCAGAGAGGCAGGTCCCTCCTGCTGTGTGAGTGTGTCTAAGTGTACTGTACTCCGTTTTAAGATGTATTCACATATGTTTTATGGCTGGACTGCTAAAAGGGAGACAGCCCTATAAACATGTTAGTCTGTGACTAAGTCAATACTGCACTTCCTGTTTAAAGTAAAAGCCTATCTTTCAAATTAGAAGCCCTCCAGCATTTCATGCATGCTCCAGGTTGTAACCTACTCTTTGATTGTTTTGTTTTATGAATTATTTAGAAATTATTTTTAGGGATGCACCGAATATTGGGTAACCGAATATATTCGGCCGAATATTGAAAAAAAAACACACATTTGGTATTCGGTGGAATAAGTTAAAAGCAAGGCCGAATAATAGCGGCGTTTTGATAACGCAATCAAACAGCGTGCCGTAATGGGCGGAATAAAATGACGGTAGTGTGGCGATCCGTCCATCACAGCGCTCGCATTTGCGACTAAAAATAGTTTTGAGCGAGCAAAATAGGCTTAAATCATTCAGCACGCTGTGCGAGCAGCCTACAGATTTCAACCAGCAGCAGAAACGAAAGGCGAATCCCACCGATTGTGGGTTGAACGGGGGTCACAGACACAGACAGGAATGTATTTCTGTCAAATACGGCGGCCATCGGCCTACCCGGCGATGGAGAAGTCGGTTCCAATAATATCCTCTTCTTGGCGTCACGACTGCCCAGAAGTACCTGAACAGCCGAGCCAGCCAAACACAGGTATGTGATGTGTCAGAGGAGAAACGAGCCTTTCACATTTCTCTCTTTCTGGCAGTAACGGCCCACAAACCTCACCGCACTTTAGGGACTGTTCATTACTTATGAAGGGACTGTCAGGGGAGGAGGGTGGCTGGTTGATTTTTATTTTATTTATTTTATTTTGATCCCCCCTATGTTAATCACTTATTGATGCTGTTTTTGAAGTATGAATAAGTCAATAAGTAATTTATTCCATTGAAATATCATTGATGTATTATAGAAAAAGTGATTTATCTTTTCATAAATGACAAAAGGCACATCTGCCTCATTTTCGCTGTGGTATCGTGATACTACTCAGAACCATAATATTTTCATTGGTAACGTACAGTGGGTCCCAATTTTGATACCATGACAACACTAATCTGGAGGGGGTTCATCTGCAAAAACTAATGAACAACTAAACAATGATATTCGGTATTCGGTACTCGGTATTCGGCCAAGCGTTTAATAATATTCAGCTTCGGCTTCGGCCACAAATTTTCATTTCGGTTCATCCCTAATCATTTTGTGTATTTTGAAAAAACAAAATTACTCCACTTGAAGATGTTTTCTTACAAATTTCTCGCCCCGTCAAACATGAATTACAAAAGAAGTAATTAAAATACATATTTAAAATTTCTGTTCATTGTGAGAAGAACAGGTCTTTTACTGTACTTTGGACATATGGGGGCACAAGAGATGGAGAATCTTACCTACAGGATATGGATGAATGAAGGACAGTTTTTAAAAAAAGACTGGGAAAAATGGTTCAACTATAAAATAAAAAGACAACGATATAGATAATAAGGCAGCCTAGGTAGAAGTTGGACTTGTTGTCTCTCGCGGGCTCTGTTCATCTTTGGTTATGTTCTTGATTTCCCACCTACTTGAATTGTTCCCAGAAACAACCTAAAAAAGTAAAGGGAGGAAATAAAATAGAAACCACAACCAGGACAATTTATTTGTTTTAATTATTAAATATTGCACTTATTTTCTATTTACCCTGGATTATGACGTCCTAGAAGAGAAACAAAGTGGTTAAGTAGGTTGTTTAGAAACTCAGACCTGACCAGTTTTTACCTTTACTTGATACATGCTACTGGAGTTTTAGTTTCAATACTCGTTGCTTGAGGACTCTAAAGAGGAAATACAGTGGGTGTAGCTGAACCAAAAAATTTGGAAATGTTATGATAGACTAAATGGAATCTGTTTCTATGTAAGAACATACTATATCTCTGTGGACAAATCAATTAACAGGATCAGTGGAAAATACATATTTAAAATACATGTAACAGAAATACTATCCATCTCTGAGCACCGTTTTGCGTTGAGGCTCTATTAACTGAACAAACTTTGAGTTCGTTTAGTTCTAGATTTCTATGTTTATTTAAATATTTATTACTTTGAGTTTGATATTCAGTGACTCAGATTTGTTTTACTCTTTATTTTAAGTGTTTTTAGATGTTTAGACATAACATAGATGCCATAGAGTCCACATGTTAAATCTATTGTTATTGTCCACAGACATTCATGGTGAAGCCGTGTCCACGTCTTCTGAAATAAAGACAGTCCATTTCTTCCATTTTCTGAGGAATGATGCTCTAGACCTCAAAAAACTCATGTTTTCCATTATAAAAATCTCCCTGATTATGTCCATCCATTGTTTCAGGCTTGGAGGCTCAGATGTGTACCAATTCTTTGTAATCGCTTTCTTGCTGGCAATTAACAGTGCTTTACACAGATGCCAATCTTTTAATCACATCTTCGCTTATTGCACCAAAATATATTCAGATTTTTGTTAAATTTAGTCGGGTATGTCTATTACTTTTACTCACATGTTCAGTTCAACAGTTATCCAGCATCCTATAAAGTCAGAGATTGTTCATTTTTGACAGTGCCGAATATTGAGGGGTTGAATATCAAAAGATTAATCGACTTTCGGCTTTTTCCTTCCTAATATCGGACTTTAAAAACACAACACCGATGGCCACCTTTGAAGCTGTTATGGCAAACAGTTTCCTATTAACACATTTAGCAGACCTGGAGCAACTTTGGCATTTGCTTCATGTTTTCGGCAATAATTGCTCTCCTTTTGTCTTTGGTCTCTACCAACTCCTGAAAAAAAGAAATCTGACTCTTTAGCTACAAAATGCTCCGCTATGTTGTTAAACTTACCAAAACAGTTAAGTTGTGGTTCATTGAAAATACAACAACAACAAAAAAAAGCTGAAAGGAGCAAAAATTCTTCATATAGCTTTGTGGAGTTTGTGGGTTTTTGGATGTTTCGGATCAAAGCAGCCAGTATCGACTGTCTTTTAATATTCTGGACATTTTCCTCAACATTTTGTGGATGAACCTAGCACAGCCTTACACTTCAGTTTTTGCAAAGGTGGAAAGACTTCAGAAGCAGCGTTTCTACTATCATGAGACGCCGCAGCTCTCCTCTGTTCATTGTAATGAAGTAGTTTTGTTGGGTTAGCAGCTTAATAAAGCTGGATGAGGCAGGTTTCACAGACCGAGTAAAATCCTCTGCACGCTGGAGTGATTCCTCCGGTCAGACAGCTGAAATAAAAATAAAATCATACTTGTCACGGCATTCATTCCCTTTATAGTAGTGGTGAAAGACAACATTTTTTTGATACAAAGCAAACTGATAAATCTTGTAATCCTACAACAGTGATGTGACGTGAGTGAGCTCCTCCTGCCCCTTTGCATGATTAATATAAATCAAATCCCCCACCTCATAATACGAAGCATGCGTCTGAGGCTCTCCTCTTTTCTCTGCGACTGCTTTTACCTCCCTCCCTCTTCAGCTCTGCCTTCACTCTTCTCTGAAATCCTCTCTACCTCACTATCCCTCCCACCCCTCACCCTGCAGTCAGTGCCTGTCCTAGATTTATTGCTCCCTCCTCTCCATCTCTCACTCTCTCTCGAATGCACACACTTGCTCCCTCCGTCATTCTCCCACTTAAGCTACTTCTCATTTTCTCCCACACTCTTCACATATGATTTGCCAGAGCTATGTCTGCTGTAAATCCCAGCACAATTAGCAAACAAGTAGACTCTCCCCTGATAATATAATACTGAGGTGATATGATAATGTTTCTCTTTTTCGCACCAGTTACCTCCCTCAGAAACGTCATTAACTTTGGCACAAAGCCTGTCCGCAATTCAGTCTTTTCTTCGACGGCACAAAGCCTCCCTTAAAACATGATTGTGTAAAATAACCCCAGGAGTGGCGCCATCTATTTAAGACAAAGCTGAGAGGTATCCCTTTTTTCCAACTCGGGCCACCTCTGCGAATACTTCTGGCAACAAAACAATTGATTAAATGCAGAGCACTGAAACACATATGCCCTGCCCTGGGCCCTGAAATAAACTCAAGCCTGCTGCCAGAATGCCTGAACCAGAAGGTATCCATTTTATTTTGTCATATAAATTGCCTCCAGAACTATTTGTGATAACTCCTAGTCTCCAACTTGCATATAGCAACAACAACAACAACAACAACAAAAAAAACAACATGTTTTAGGGCTGTTCTAGTGATGACAGTTGACAATTAAAGCTGAATCAGTATATTTTTGGCCACTAGGGGGCAGCAGAACAAGTTAAAAACAATTTCTGACATCGTATCACCTTGTTACCAACTCCTGCAGGAATTTTTTTGCTCCTTATCTGCTATATCTTTCAAGACGTTCACTAGCTTGTCTCTAAGTGTCTGCAATTTGGTGCTGAGTAACATACAGCAGAGTTTTTGTCTTTCCGCAGCTGTCTGTTATATATTTACGTCACATATACTGCTTTGTTAATATGAATAATATTGATTTGTGAGGGTTTATGGAGACCTTGTGGAGTTTTTAAACGCCCTGTAGTGCAAACATACAGGTGATGCAGTGCACATGACCTCTGCCAGTTTCACGCTATCCCACTGATTGACGGCTGCATTTTTTCTCTAGCGCTTTTATCCAATTTGTCTCTCATTCACCCATTCACATGCACACTCACGCACCAATGGCAGCAAGCTGTCATGCAAGGTGCTGACCTGACCATCAGGAGCAATTTGGGGTTCAGTGTCTCGCCCAAGGATACTTTGACATGTGGGGAGGAGGAGCTGCCAACTCAGTGATCACCGGACGACCAGTTCTATACTGACTGAGCCGCAGTTGCCCCAGAGCCACGCGTGCACACAGCCACAGTGGGTGACAGTGATGAGGGATGGGTGTTACCAAAATTTACATTTGATACAATACCAGTACTTTTTGTTAAAATTTTACCAATCATTTCTTTAATGAGTATTTTTCAAAAAAAAACTTTTAAGGAAAAAAAAATCGCACTTAAAGGCAAATCACAAATGTATTACACATTGTGTGAGCCCACATCTATAGTGCATTATTGGGGGCATTCAGAGTGAATTATGATGCATTCGAAGTGCTTTTCGACAACCCTCATTAACATACATATTGCTTTCTGATGCACTATATCAACAATCATAAAACATTATAGATGTGACCTCTGATTAATTACAATTTTAAGTGTCTTATGGATGCTCTTGAGTTATAATGCATTACAAGCCCCAGTCAACCTCTAATTTATGACTACTTGTACTCACCTATACTGTACACACCTCAACAATCAGCTGGAGTAATGACTCATAGTAAGCTATAACAGTCCATGCAGTATCTTAGGTTGTCACTGTATGTGTTAAGTGAAGTATATATTGATGCATAAATAGTGCCACATCATGCTACGTTTCCTTTCTATCTCTCGTTGCACCAGGCTTTGTTTTGGTCATCTGCCATCTCATGTTTGTGGAAGTATGCAACCATGTGCGTGCTAGTTTCTGATGTCAAATTTGTTTCTACAGTCATGTGACAGGGGGCGGCTTAATATGTGTCATAGCAGTTTTGGCACAAACATTATACTAAAGTACTGAAAAAACATTTCAAAGTGATGCAACCACCACAACTATCACACATTCACATATATGGAGTTTTTTGTCAAGCTGCAAGCAACACGTAGGTTTACATTACCAAAGGTTTATGACAAAATCACTTGATGACACCGACTCCTGTGTGCGCACGACGAGAGAGCAGGAGAGACGCTGTGCTGTTGCCAGAGGAGCCGCTGAATGAGTTCCCTCTGAGCGGTAAGTCACTAAAAGAGTCTGAGAAGTCTGGGGCTGTTCATAAAATATTCAGGTGCCACAATTTATTCCACACTACTGAAGCTGCTCCACTTTTTGAAACCACCGCAGAATCTGCAATAATTTTGCTTTCAGCCATGCTTGTTGTTGCCGTGGGTAACAGTATGACATCAAAATGTCACCAAGTCGAAATATCGTGAGTGTCAATTTTTTTCATATCATGTTAAAAATTATAATGGTATTATCGTGAACGAGATGGTAGGGCACACCCCTATAGTGCAGTGTCAGCCATGGCACCCCTGGAGCAGTGTGGGGGTTCAATGTCTTGCTCAAGGGCACTTCTGTAGTACCCAGGAGGTGAACTGGCACATCTTCAGCTTCAGAACGGACCAATGACCCACATTTGGACCACAGTCTACGAGTTGCAAACCACTGATGTAAACAATGCCTGCTTTAAAATACAAAAGAATCAACTTTGAAAAGAGTTTTAAGAAGGTGGAAATGAACAAGGGTTGCTATCAATTTTTTAATTTCATTAGCAACTATTCTTATCATTTTCTCAATTAAACAGGTGATTGTACTGACTATAAATTGTAAACAAACAAAAAATATGTGTCAAATACCAGGTTTCCTAAAACCTTAAACGATGCCTCAAAATTATATCACCTAACTTTTGCAACTCTAAAAAAAAAATCACAGAATACACACAATGCAATTTGATTAGAAACAGTAGGGGAAACTGCACAAGGTGTCTATAAATATGGAAACTCACGCTCCAGCCACGATTACTGGTTGATTTTTAAAGAATAAGTCAGACATGGTGGTCAGCATTTCAGTGATTGCACTGTGACTGAGCAGAGCAAAAAGAAACTGCAACAAGTCATCAACAGAAAAATTATTAACCACCACTTAAAGCACCAAATGCAAAAGAAAATGACCTCACTGATTACTTCTCAGAGTCATGGATGGATAAAACCAGCGTCTGTGTGAGAGTGTTCATGCCATGAATGATGTAAAAGAACAGATTTTTAAGAACGACTCACTGACAGCAGGAGTAGGCCCCATGACAACAGTCTCCCACAGTTTCCTTTGAGCTGCGTTTAGCGATGACAGTCACAATTTAAAGTGCTTCTTGGCTGTCTTGACTGACTCTTACGGTTGGTTATGTGCAGCATTGGCAACATGTCTAGCAGTTACTGGTGTATTTCACTGCTGTTCTCCTTGTGAATTAATCTGGATCATGTGGGCCAGATGCCAAAAAATGTAGAGACTCGGGGGCATCATCGCTCGTAGCCCTGCCCTCTTCAGTGATTTGGGTATTAAGGTCAGCTGTTCGGAGCATGACAATCCTGACTGATACATATCTCCCAAGTTACTCATAATCTTGAGACAAATCAGCTTATTCTTTTTCTTCCATTCAATTGTTTTGGGTTTTGAGCTTTTTGTTTTTTAGGACTTGTACTTGTTGTTCAGCCCTGTTTTCTCTGGGTGAAAAACATTCACTCTGTTTTTTTTTTATATCCCAATTTAATTTCTGGATGTGGGAGGAAATGAGTGACTAGAGTAAACCATGAAAATGTCATCTGGGCCCAGCTGACATTGTAGTCTGTTTTTTTTAAATCCTACGTTTGCTGTAAGACATAACACTGGGGAGTTGTGGATATTTTTCTAAGTATTAAGTAAGTCTACAAAGGCTGCACTGATGTTCACTCATTCACGCAATAACCAGACCAAACTAAAGTCTTATCCAAAACGTCGACCAATATTGACCATAGAATTAAAAAAAACCCCAAATGACACACTTTCATGAAACGATTCAGTTTCTGAAAGTAAGATTTAAAGATGTCATGAAATCAAAATACATGTTTAAGATTCGTCACATGTGTCTTGCACTGATTATCACCTATATGCCACGATCTGGCCCAGCAATGACAATTTAAGTTGTAGACGTTCTTTAATGGTATTCTAGAGTTTCTTATTTCCTGTATGTGATAAAAACCGTTGATGGCTTATCCTACACTTGGGGCGTATACTAATTTTGCATCTAATTAAACACTTTCCCGGTTGGTTAGTGCCCTTCTTAATAACTGTAAATTCTGTCAGTTACCGACTGGCATACAGGAACTACAAAGTAGCCTGCAGTCATGGGTCGTCAGTGTGTTTTTTGGTTGTGCTAACTCCTGGGGTTACTGCTAGTAATGCGGTCCTGACAGCATCATCTTGAGAACGTAGGGACCCTCCTCATCTCCCCAGTGTGTTTGAGCTAATGCTGCAATCCATTACAATTTGAAAGTCGGTAACACCAAATCAGTATCCCTTGCTTCCGATCGAAATGCGTCCTAATGCATCTGCTCAGGTAAACATGGACCCCCTCAGCAAACTGATGTTTGTATGGCAAATCCCGGAGCTTCACAAGCATCTACAAATGTCCTCCATCAGTTACCACAGCACAGTTAACGAAGAGAAAAAAATAAATTAACTGTCTTGCCTGTTTTGCTCACTCAAGAACTGTTTGCTCTCTAAGGTCCTTGGCCTTGTGGGTAATCTCTGAGGGTGTGACGTGTACTTCGTTGTGTACGTGGAGGGAAGCAGCTGTCTCGGGGTGTCATGGCGAAGACACACGCCGCAAGTAGTAGTAGTGGTGATTGCAGCAGAATTAAGTGTCTAGATGAGCGCAGGGCTGCTGTTCGACCTCACAAGAAGGCCATGTTTGTTGTTTTGACTAAAAACACCTGAACACCTCGCCACCCTGCCTTCTGCAGAGTGGTCCGGATCGCTAGAAGCTAGTTACCAGGTAATAATGAGCCAAACTCAAACTGATGTTAATAAGTTTTATTTTGTTAATAAAACTTGATAAAGACACAAAACAGATGCATCATATAGAAAAATACATGCTTTTAAACAAAATAGATCCTCAGATAAAACTATTTTTAGCTCTATGTAATAATATCAGTGGTTCCTTCTGCAACAATAAAAAACTTTTGTTTAAGTGGCGCTCTCATGTGATGAGCCACAAAGCTGCTTTGTTTTAATGATTTCTCGCCCTCAGGATCCCTCACATCGCTCCCCTAAAACAGCCAATTACTTACTGACTGACAGGTAGCTGAAATTGTTTCCAGCTTCTGCCATTTTCAATTATGAACCAAAAAATACTCCTGTGACACTTTGAAAGATAATTCAATCATTAAGTTATTTTGCTGAATCAGCAAGGAGTTCCTCATTTGCTTGGTCATCATTCACATCTCCCTCATGATACACTCCAGAAATGCTTATTTAAATGTTTTCAGAACGCCAATTCGTCCTATGAGTTATCTGCTATTGAACAGTTTCCACCTCATTGATGTAATGCATTTCGGGTCAACAAGTTGACCATTGAGCTCGCAGCCTTTGTGGGTCATGAAACAGCAGAGTGGTATGAAACAGCATGAGACATCTGTGGCAAAACTAAATCCATATTAACATGCTCTCAGTTATGTCTGCCACAAGGAATATGGTCTGTCTGTCTGTCTGTCTGTCTGTTTGGGTTTTGCTCACTTTTCCCAGAATCTACATTTATAGATAATCCTGAATATTGCAGGAAATGACATCAGAGACACTGGTGCTCAATTGGTATGTTTGGCAGATATTTCAAACGCAGTTCACTGGTTGTTCCACATTCGCTGCTTTAAACTGCAGTTTTCCTCCACGGAAGCTTTCCTGGTCCCATGACTGGACTCCCCAGGTATTATGTAATCCCCAGTCTGGGTATGTGTAAAAGTTCTCATGGGTCTCTCAGTGGGTGCCGGGTGGAGTGTGCCATAACTGAAAGCCATATAACATGATTGTGATTGTACGGTGGGCTGCAAATAGAAAGGGGAAATTGGTTAATTAGCGAAATGTCAAAACACCCAAGAGTGGAATATGATTTAGCATGGTTAAACAGGCACAATGGAAGCACGTTTCCGGGCTTGCTGGGGGGAGTGTGACATAGTAACCAATGCAATGCGAAACAGTAACCTATCTCGAGAGGCCAGACTGTTGAGCGCTTTGAAGCTATGCTGGGAGTCAGAGACTCCGGCTCCCCGTCTGAACTGTGAGGGGGGAAAAAGGAAATCAAGAAAGTGAGATTATACATTAAAGTCACGCCTGAACTGATGAGCCTGACTGCTTTGCTTTAGAGGAATACATTATCTGGGCCATATGCGACTGTTGTTGCGCCCTTTTTAAAGTGTGTGATGTTAAGTTCTGTTGGAGTTGGTGTATTTTTAGAGGTGCTTGTCACTCACTTTAACAGCTTCATGCGTTCAGTCTGTCGTCCACCATTTGGCCAAAACAAGAGTAAACAGGAGGGCAGGGTTTGATGAGGTGTCACTTAAGTGAAATCCAGACATAATCTGTCAGCGCTGACTTTTTGCCCTCAGCATTAATCCTGTAGTGCACTGCAGCATTCAGCTGTGTTTATTTTCAGTGTTTTACTCTGTCCTACAGACTCCTGTCCAACTTTGCCGACTAGAAACACTGGTGCTTGTTCCTTGAAATTTTAGGAGTGCCACTTCAATCAACATTCAGCTCAACACATCCCCTGTCTCTTATTTGTGTAGCCGATCGGTACCAAAGTGATAAATATGCATCGTACATAAATAGCAATGAACTGGTTTATGTCAGGGATCAATAAAAAAGCAAGCTAGTGTGATGGTCGGTTAAATGGCATTTTATCAACTCTGACTCCAGTGTCGAATCTGCTTATAGAATACGAGTCTTGTTGTATCTTTTCGCACATCTATCTTACCATCAACAGTAAAGTCAGAATGATGAGTCTGTGATTCATGTTGCACGAAGGCCCATGAAGAGAGTGAAACACAAACACAAAATGAAGGTCAAACACAAGAGCTCAGCAGTGCAAACTGAAGTGGTTTAAGAACTGCTTTGTGTTTCTATCAGGGGGAATTTTAAACAGTAGCCTAAAATAAGCAGTGGTTACGGTGGCTGAAACTGCAGTACACAACCAAAACTGATTGATGCCTCGGGGTGTGTGTTTTTGCATTTGTATTTTTGTACTGGTTGTGGTGGTGTTGTGTTTTATGTGCTCTGTTTGCTGGAGTTGAGTGCCCAAATGTGTCGAATCAAGCTTTGTACAGTCCAAGTAAAGTTTTCCCTTGGTGACAATAATGTATGTCTTTATCTGCCAGTGTTCAGCAGTAATATGTTACAGTAATAATATTACTTTTTCCAGTAACGAGTAGTGTAACTAATTACTAACAAAATTTCAGTAATAATATTACAATTACTCCAAGACCAAACAACTTGTTACAATGTTACTTTTGTTATCACATTACTACTGACTTGAAATACAACATCACATCAGCTGACTCATTTTAGTAATCGTCGCACTGCGCAGGCACGTCATAAAGCAGCAAGCTAGTTGGAAACGCTCACCGTAGCGGCTGGAAATATTCCCATTACTTTGATTTTGTCAGGTGGAAAGGTGACAAGAACACTGTTGCTGAAGGTAGTTGTACTAAAACTTTTTCCACTGCAAAAAACACATCCTGAAACCTCCGACCTGAAGCACCTACGATGAACATTATTTTAATAGAAAATGTAATTTACTCTACATTAGGTTTCCTCTCAAACAAATTTGCTGCTTCAAATGAGTTGTATATAAATGTAATTTCTAGGAGACGGTGCTGTAATTAGCAACAGATTATATGATTTTCCGTGGGGGAGCCCTTCTGTGTGGAGTCCGCATGTTCTTCCTGTGTAAGCATGGGTTCCCTGGGACCTGTCCAGGGTATATCCTGTCCCTCGCCCAATGTCAGCTGGGATAGGCTTCACCCCTGTGACCCCCATTAGCAGCTACAGAGAATGAATGAACATTTTTTCCTTTTTTTTTTTCTTTTTTAACAAAAGTGACAGTCAGTCTGCTAAAGATAAGACACCTGCTACTTGAATGTTCTCTCCAATCTTCTTCTTGTTAATATAATTTTTTTTTTAATTTTTATTTTGAGTGTAAAATATTCTAAAAGCCATTCTTCAATCTTGAAGCTTGAAGAATGCAGATGTCTTGCCAGCCTGAAATCAGATGTAGACACCTTTACTGTGGTGATGAAAGTGTTAGCACTTATTTTCTTCTACCTCAACCAATAAGAAAGCAGGTTAAAACAGGTTAAAGCAGGTTAAAAGTTTAAAATGCGACTAAGTGCCTGCACTCTGAAGCAATGTGCTTGGATTGCCATTTGGAATATCAAAGCAGCACGCAGCAGCAACTCTAAGCCCGGCTGCTTGTTGGAGTGGCGAGGCGACGAGATGCACGGAGAGCTTTTCTGGAGGTGTCTGGAGCTGCAGTGGCCTACTTTGAGGACATGATCCATGTTTAATGTCCCGCCGCTGTGTTAGGTGGCAGGTAGGAGGACGTGTGTTGTCATGGTGTCATCTGAGTGGAAGCATGAAAAAAAAAAAAAAAAAAGCCACACCAGCAGTAGTTACACCACAGATTCGGACAATATGTGAAGACACTGTGTGCATTTACATTTTTAAAACTGCCGTTTCCTTGTCATGCTTAAATATATGCACATCATATGAATTCTGTTCATGTGTTACGTGCAGACAAGTATGTATGACATTTTATAATGAATGCCTTAATTTGCTTAACTAATGACCTCATTAGGATAGGCGGTTATGTTGACTGTACCGTGCTGATTATGGTGGGATATCAGGCAGCTCAAATACTTGTTGTTAATCAGGGTGTTCTTCTCTTTGAAGAACAGTACAGCGAGGAAGTGCTGAGGAAATTTAACCAACAGATTCTAACAGAAATGCTTCAACATGACTCGAATCTACAGCTCAAAGCTAATTTAGCAAGCAGCAAGCTGTTTGTCCAAATGTGTGAGGAAAACACAAACTATTATATTATTTTGCAGGGCAAAATTTGAGTCCTGCCAAGAAATGCACCAACACAACATGTAACAACAGCTACAAAAGATTAATATAATACAAATAATGCAACTGTGAGTAAAGCTGTATTTATAATCCGTTATATAAATAACCTGGCCACAACACAAAGAGGGGAAAAAAAGCAGTCTATGCTTTTTTAAAGCAGAAACTGAGAGGCTCTTGCTTTTAGAAAACACTGGCATAACACTTGTATTTTTATATTTAGTAAGCCAGTGTGTTGCTTAAACATTATCCACACAAATTCACTTTATGTCTTGTACCATCAGTGATCTGAGTGTTATTTAAATTTAATGTTATACAGTCACATGAGGTCACGGATCATCATTTTGGATTAATATTTGATGACTACAATGTAGTCCTGAAATATTAATTCACATATTTTGTTATGAATTGCTTAGTCACTACTTTATGCAAATTGTATTTATTTATGTGGTGTTTTTTGACATGAAACTGCTAATTTGAAGTGATAATGAGGACTGCATTATTTATGTATTTCCACCTCTGGATAGATCAATGTAGCAGCATGCTTATGAGCTTTCATCTCTTCATGTCATTATTGACACTGGACCTTTTGTTAACGACCCTTTTTTAATAACGATAATACTTTTTAAAGACTTGGTCATTGGGAAAAGACTCACAAATACTATATTAAAGGGACTGATAGACTGCAGTATTGAAAATTGGCAGAATGACATTTTTGGATGATGAGGTGGGGTGTTTTATATCTATTTTTGTATTTACCTATTTTCATTCTCTGACTGATGTGTCCTGTTTTGTTCTTGTTTCATACCCATCCTCTACCTAGCTATAATTAGTTTTTCTTATTATCACATTTCTGTAATGCTATTTCTTTTAATTGGTAGACATTTCCCTTCTCTTACTCAGATGTTTAGTTGTTGCATCAATGTCTTCTGTGATGGGACTGAGTGTATCCATAAACAGTACATATGCATACATAGATACTTAACAGCACATTGGTGACTGTCACCTCTTCCAGGTTATTGTGTGCTTTGTACATTTTGCCTGAGAGAGCTCAGTCAGATGTTTAGCTTTTGTGGCTGCTGTGTTGTCATTTTTGTGTTGAAAACTGTAAAAAAAATGTTGCTAATAATAATTATAATTAAAGCTGCAAGCAGCAATGAACGGGCCCTCGCACCTTCACACAACTCGGGGTGCTAGCAGGACGCTGGCTGAAGCGACAGTTCTATTTTTTGTGAAAGTCATTTTTGTGATGAAAGCTCAAGCTTCTAATAACTTTTCTTCTTCAAGGTCCTTCGATGGGACAGACCAAGGTTTGAAGTCGATCGGATAAAATCTCTAGGATCAGTTCATTGATTTACCACCCCTGGAAATGGCCAATAATTCACCAAAATTGCACAGTAAATTTAAAATGGCTGACTTCCTGTTTGGTTTGGGGTATGGCTCCAAGAGGCTTTTTGGTACGTCTTGGGGCGCTACATGTGGCTGCCAAGCTTCATACATATAGGTGAAAGGGGCTGCATTGTTGAAATCTTGCTGGGGATTTTGGGCACATAAGCAGGACACCCTAAAAATATCAAATTCTTCATCAGCTCTGAGATGTGTGCAAAGTTTCATGAGTTTTCACGCACATTGAGGCCCTGAAAAATCCAATTCATTTGGCGGAATAAAAAAAAACATATGCAATATGGCAACAGAAAGCAGGAAAGTCCTGCCAAACATAAGAGAAACAAATTAAAGTAGATAAAGTTAAAGCAAGAAGACAAAAATGCAAAGTGCAAGACGTAAAATGACGTTTTATTGTATCTCACTTGAGGTAGAAGATTTTTTTCAGGGGTGATTTGACTTAGATTTGACTGTGGCTGTACCAGGTGGGAGCCTCTGTTCTAGATGTCACTTAGACCAGTGGTTCCCAACTGGTCCAGCCACAGGGTCCAGAATCCACACTCCCTTGAAAATATGAAAATGGCACTCTGATCTTGGAATAGTTCTAACAGGTGACCAGTGGGACTCCATGTTATAATTGATGCAAGCATCGTCCACATACGGTAAACATAGCTTGATACAACTGCAAGTGGCACATAGAGCTCATCTTACTAATGCTAGACTGGCAAAGATATATCCGAATGTTGCGCCTTTATGCCCTTGATGTGGAGGCCAGCCAGCAGACTTAATGCATATGTTTTGGTTGGGTCCAAGCCTCCCCACCTTTTGGATTTTAAAGCTTTGAGTCCCAACTGGACTCCAACCCAGTCTGTGCACTTTTGGGTCTAACTTTGAAGAAAACCTGTGCAATCTTACAAATAAAGCCCACACGGTTATACCTTTCACTACTCTCCTGGCAAGACGTTTGGTCCTTCTAAATTGGAAGCAACACGCTCCCCCATCCTTTTCTCATTGGGTCAGAGATGTTATGTTTTTCTTCAAGTTAGAAAAAATCAAATATACACTCAAAGGGTCCTCTCAAACCTTTAGTAAGATATGGAGTCCCTTTTTGGACTCTTTGGATTTGCCACATGAACCTCTCGATAAAGAATAAAGTGGTAGCTGTAAATGTTGCATGACAGCAGAGAGTAATCCTTTGGATGGGTGGGCAGGGTGGCAGTGATGTCAGGCAGTGAATCAGGGTTTCTGATTTCAAGTTGTCAGTATATATATGATGAACAGTGTTTCTTTATTGTCAGGGGAGGAATGGTTGAATTGAAAAATCTAAATTTAGGTGGTGTTCCCCTTTAAGATCAAGAAAAGCAGCACATTTTTACACATGACAACCTGGAACCATCAAACAATTTGCTTGAAAAAAGACTAAAATGATTTTATCAGTAACCAAAATAATTGACATCCTGTTGTCTTTGACTCAACAATTATTTAACCAACCAGTCGTCATTCATCATATCCTTTTTATACACATCCCACAGTCATAGTTTAAGCTTGATGTCCAGACAATATCACATTAGTTTCACACTGTTTTCTCATTTAAATGAGTAGGATGAAATGATTCAACTAAAGCTCAGGCAGGAAAGGTTTTCACCCAACAGCCATGATGAGCCAAAGGTGTCTGATATCAAAGGTCAGTGTTTCTCATTGAATCTCGTTAATATTGATCGCCCTACATATCCCAAACCCAGACATCTCATGTCTCCTTTTTTTATCTAATATTTTTCTAAATATTGATTTGCTTCAGTAAGTAAGCAGGTAACTCTGGTTTTGCTGCATTTCTTATTACAGATTTTTACAGACTTTGCTTTTTAAAGTAAAATGTAAATGTCACACGCTCTTGAATTTCTTTTTCATAGTTAATTGAGATTTTTGAGTCATCATGTGGCACTTCAGCACAAACTCAAGAGCTGAGAGACTTCTCTACGGCTGATTTCTCTCATTAACTCTGCCAGAGAAACAAACTGCCTAAGAAACAAAGGATGTGAGTGTCTTTTACACCCACTGATTCTTTACCATCTTAACAATCCAAGGACAGAATAAAAACACCCATGTTCCTACTTATTAGTGCTAATTAAATGAGTTACCTATGTGTGTTCCCAAGGACTGTCACTGCCTGATCATCATCGCTCCTGAAATGTTGTAATTAAGATGTCTTTGCTCCAGGGTCACTGATTGAACATGTTCTTTGAAATCCACTTCTAGTGTGTATAACCATGTTGCCACTGATCAGTTTAATGCTTTGTTCTGAGTTTTATAACACCATAAAAAAGGGCGCCTTGCACTTGGCTCTGCTAACTTAGTGTGGATCTTTATATTGTAAAGTTCAGTGTGAAGCTTTTTACACTCATCTCAAGCCTTTTTAGAACTTTGTATCTTTTCCAATTCTTTAAAAATCTGCAATTTTAGAGTTGTGTATAGACCTGGGGTACCAGACCTCAAGACAAGAGTCAATAGCAACAGCAAAAAGCTGCTTGGCATTGGCAGAGAAGATTTGGCAAATTTTTCATGGGCGCAACCCACATACTCAGCTCTGCTGCTCATCCCACAAATGCGTGTTCCTTACAAATGTGGCACCATTTAAAAGGGAAATAAACAGGCTTTCCAACAGTATAAGATTTAATGCCAAGAAGCATTGTTACAACAAAGAAATAATCTAAAAAACACAAATTCCCTTACTTTTTGTGCTTAGTTTATGTTTCAATGCAATAAGACCAAAGGACGAGTTGGAGGCGATCATCAAAAATGCTCACATGTGCAGCGCACATTTCATATCAGGTTGGGAATAAAGTATTTCCTGTTTTAGGGATGAATGACGTTATGTGTATTAAGTGTTATCATGTCCGCCTAATCAGAAATTGGGGAAGTATTGAGAGAAATAACTGATTTCTCTGTAACGCTAACCTTTTAGTGCATTAGTTAACATTAGCTTCAATAGCGAAACAAACAGGTTTTGCCCTATTTCGTAAGATTGGCATAGTAATCAACCACAAAGCCAGCCATCCCAGCTTCGGCAATCCTGTCACATCATCCAGCCACTTAGTTAAAGCATACAGGTCGGCCAGTCTGGTCCCATTGGTCAGTATTTACTTATTCAAATAACACTCGCAGTCCGGAGAGTGAGTGACCTGACATGGTGCATTCGTAAATTCGGTCTGATGCTTTACACTAAAATAAGAGCCCTGTTGGTTGAAGACACGGAGCGTTATATTTCAACATGAATTAATGAACAGTAAAAGGGTCTATAGTGATCCAATTAGGAAATAAAAAGAACACTTGACTTAATACAAATACAGTATACTATATTAAAGACATTTTATTACTGATATTACATAGCAATAGTCTGCCACAGAAAACAGACGTTTTAAGTTTGATTAAGAAATTTCTTGATTACACGCGTGCCATATGTAACACTTTACATTGTCGAACAGGAATTTATTCACCAAGAGTGTTTCAGATCTGGAGGACTGTTAATTGTACGTTTTAGTCATTGCTGATGTCTAAAAATGTCACTTTGAAATATAAAAGCTGTACATCCAGCAAAATGACAGCTGCACTTAAGGCAAGGACAGATATGTTTAATACGACAGTGTTCTCTGAGTTGACGAAGATGTTTGGCATTCTTCAGAATGATATATTTCTTCAGAGGCAGGCCAAGTATGACTGGCTTCCTTTGAGATTTTAATACACTCCATTTATTGGAGTACATATTAGTGAAATGTCTGTGTGACTGTGCCCCAGCGTCTGCATTTATTTGGCGTTTGTCAATATTTCAGGCCTGAACTAAAAAAGAGTATTCTTATTCATTCTGCTGATGATTTGTAATCACTCAGGGTCATGAAGTTAATATTGATTGTCATATTTGGAAGTCTCAGCGGAGCTCGTTTTAACACAAGAATCCACCACGATGACAAGTTGGCTACATCTGTTTCGTGTGGGCTCAGCAGCCGGTGCTGTTAATATTCTGTAGGATTGTGTGTCCTCTGATTTATGTATTTATGCAGAAACCGGATAGTGTGGGTTCAGGCTGGTTTTTAAAGGATGAGTATGGTGATATTCTGTATTTTCATTTCAAGTCGATCCCACAGACACCATCCTGCTGTTGTGAGGACTTACTTGAGCACCAAATCTCCGCCTGAAAGTAATGCCAACTGGCCAGCTGTTTGTGGAAAATAGTCTCCTGTTTTTTTTTCCAAGTGAAAGAATATATGCTTAGATCTTTAATTCGTAAAGAAGACGATGGGACGTGGTAGTGGAGTCAGAAAGTATTAAGAGACAGACTAATGCATTAGTTAGTTTTTGCCTCTTTGTGGAATTTGTTAACAAAGGACGACTTCATCCACAAAATGAATTCACAGTCACTCATGTGTGTTCCTTTGAATTCATGAAGAAAATGTTTTTCTCACATGCCTCAGTGTTAATCGGAGAATCCCCCCCAAAAAAAGGCGAACATTATTCATGAATTTAAAAAATGGGGTCTGCGTTTAACAACATAAAAACTATCAAAACATCCATTTATAAACTCAGACAACTTGTGCAGTATACCATAAAACGTCAATTAATAGCCTGGGCTAATATTTGCTTAAATCACTGAACTCAACAGGCCTATATTTGGGACAGGCTTTTAATTTCTTTTAAACAAAACTGTCACTCAGCAAAGATCAGAAATACATAAAGAATGATTGCCTTTTTTGGATCCTCCATTCTCCATGCAGGCATGCGAGGAAAAACAAAGATTCTGTCAAGAATTCAAGGTCACACGCGGTACATAACTGATGTACAAATGGTAATTTTGCAGGTGAAGTATTGTCAAAGGATGGGACTGGTGATATACTTTATTTTGTGACTAACTTCTGAGATCAGACGCAACATGGCAGGAAAGCTTTGATAACCGCTGTCAACTTTACCTGACAACTGCATGACGGTGTAACACAAATGTGAAAACACCTCTTTCCAAAATAAATTGACTGACAGTGGAATGTTGTTGTACTTTTAATGTAAATAAGGCGCCAGAGTGTAAGACTTAATAAAAAAAAAAGCAGTGGAAGTATCCTCCGAAACCGCCGACAGATGTCTGGGCGAAGTTCCAAATGTCCTCAGATCCTAGAAACACCCTTGTTTACGCCTGACCTGTGCAAGGCTGGTGCGACTGGCCTCTGGCCTCCTGTCGTTTTGCAAACGTGGCTGCCGGGCAAAGCAAGGTGAATAACCCCTTTATACACTGTAGGTAACAAAGGAGTGAAAACCAGAGGGGTGTAAGTGACATTTGACTAACATGACAGCCGAAACAAAAAATGCCATATGTTCTCCTGACTTTGTTTATTGATATTAATCTTTAATATAAAAACTCGATAAACATGTGGATGACAACAGAATTCATTGACAATATTTTGACATTTTATTGAAAAGCAATATTTTTAAGTGAACAAGTACACTTACACCCTTTTTGGCTCCAAATTCTTCAGTGTTAAGTGTTTTGGTTTTTGATTAATTACTCTGGATTGGGTTAGAATTTAGAAGTACCCCTTTGGCAGTGGAAAGAGCTCATCAAGAGCTTTCATATTATATATATATGTAGCTCATATTGGCCCAATATATCTCTAACTTTTGTTCTTACCCCATCAAATTTCCGTGTCAGTTCAGTTTCTGTCTCTTGCTATCTTTTATTAGACAAATTGCCGAGTCGGGCATCTGTTTATATTCCATCACCATCGCCAAGAGAAAGACCTGTCCATCCAAAGCACCCTTATTCAGTCCATTTTGGTTGAAGAGGCGTGGTCATCTGACATACGCTGAATTATTTGGACCAACCACCAATGTCTGTGTCACTGTCGGTTATGATTGAGAGTTATTAAAGTGACATCCGAATTTGTAATATGAAATGTCAGATAATTCAAGTAACTGGTGTGCAGCCTACCGACACCTACTATCATATGATTTTACATCATCTTCTTAGGTGTGCACCATAGGAGACTTATTAAAGGTGAAGTGTGTCAGATTTAGGGGGATTTGGTGGCAGCTAGCAGTGAATTACAGATTGCAACCAGCTAAAACTTCTCCTGGACAAAATTCTGTCAGTGGTTTTTATCAGGAGCTGAATTATCCACAGAGGTCTCTACCTCTCCAAAACAACCAGACCAGGAGAACCACTAAAAACACTGAATAAATTAGTTTCACTTTACAAATCAGTGCATGTCTGACGCTGTGCTGCATCTCAGAGACAGGCGGCTTGCCCATAAAATGCTATTGTGTGCCCATCCTTTGTCTGATCCAGACATTCAGGAGGTTTTAACCATGGAGGTCTCTTCCTCTCCAAAACAAACAGACTGGGTGATTTCATCTGCTAGAAACACTGAATAAAGCAGTTTCATGTTAAAAATCATTGTAACTCCATTGCTGTTCATTGCAGTTGGGTTTCTTTTTACAGTTGCCGACACAAAAACGCAAATGGCCCTGTATAGAGACAGTGTTAGGGTTGTCTGTTCTGGGCTACTGTAGAAACATGGTGGTGCAACATGCCGATCTCAACAAACAAAGACCTGCTGCCTCTGTAGATATAAACAGCTCATTCTAAGGTAACAAAAACACAACAGTTCTTATTTTCAGGTCATTATAAACTAAGAAAGCATACTGTATTGTATTCTATTTCTGCCAACGTATCCCCCATAAATCCTACACGCTGGCCCTTTAAGTCGAGTCAGTTTGTTTTATATAGCCCAACATAGGGCTGCACGGTATATGCGGAAGATGGTAGAAATGATGTAAATTTGGCCCACGGTAGAGATTTGCGCTCTACCGTCCTATCGTCGATGACGTCATCACACCTGCCTCAGTGTGAAAATGGCTGCGAGCACAGAGACAGCGGAGCAAGAGGAGCTGATTCACGTCCGTGATTTAGCGTAGCACGTGCAACATGTGTTGCTGGAGAACTTGTGAGTGAGTGAGTTAATGTCTTATGAACAGCCCCGGACTTCTCAGACTCTTTTAGCGACTTACCACTCAGAGTGAACTCATTCAGCGTCTCCTCTGGCAGCAGCACAGCGTCTCTCCCTCTCCTCTTTCGACATGCGCACACAGGAGTCTGTGTCGTCAAGTGATTTTGTCATAAATCTTTGGTAATGTAAACCTATGTGACGCTAGGGGCTCCACAAAAAACTCCATATGTGAATGTGTGATAGTTGTGGTATCATAACAGCCTGTCACAGGTTACAGCCTGATGATTAGAGGAGAAATGGCAGAGCATAAAGGTCGGGGTGGAAAAAAAACAACTCAGTCATTTAGGATTTTGCTAAAAGAAGGAAATTACCTTTTGATATAGATCCCAGGGGACATTTTGCACCATAGAGTACTGGGTTTTAATTTTGAGTTTTGAGATCTGCATTCTGCACAATAAATGCTCTAAAGATACATTATATCTTTCCTTTTTTTTTTTTATTTATTTTTTTATATTATTTTAGCTTTGCTAAGGGACTACAAAACCCATTCAGAAACACTTCTATTATAACTTTTACACTTAAATTTATACCGCGATATATACCGTTACCGTGAAGGGATTCGATTTATACCATGGGTCTGTGGATATTCTCATTTATCCAGGTCAATTCCATTCAGAAAAGATTTATACCGTGATATAAATTTTAGGTCATACCGCCCAGCCCTAGCCCAACATCATGAATCACAAATTTGCCTCAAGGTGTTTGACAGTCTGTACAGCATACGATACCCTTAGTTCTTAGAACCTATTAACCCTTTGACATGACTGACACCATCTGTCCCTTAAGCCTGACTGCAGATCCTTCCCATCTGTACTGACGGATGTTTGACGTGACTGTCTGACAGTAATTTCTTGCACGCTGTGGCTGTTTGTCCACAGTTCACTCACGCACACATCTCCTGTGAAATTAGAGGCCAGGAGTTATTAGCTGTTTCCTGCCCAGGCGTCAATCCCGCTACAGTAACACCATTCATATTTCACTCTCACAAGGGTTTTCCGTATGAGGAACAGAGTCGATATCACCACACTCATATTTGTCAAGTTAAACAAGTTGTCTTGCAATATAGACCCCGCGGGCCTTCTACAGCAGCTCAGTATTGATAGCTGGATTTGTATAATGTTATGTATTTCACCGTCAGTTAAAGCTTTGCTTTGCCGCGTCTCTTCATTATAAAATCTGCTAGTTTGGCTGTGTTGTTTATGTTTTGCATCCTGCTTTGTCAGTTTACTGTCTTGCAGCAGACAAGAAGAAGGAAGGAAGGAAAGAGGATGGTGGAGACAGTGATTTGCTACTGTTAAAATTTCAATTTTCCACCCCAGAGGAGGGTTGTTCCACATGAAAGAGAATGAAAATGCTGTTCTAGGAGAAAACCATCTTGAAAGCTATTCCAAGTTCTTAAGTTTTAAGTAAATTTTGCACAATGTAAATCTCCCCTCTTTAATTTAAGCAGAAAATTGATAGATTGCAACCTGGAACAGACATTCTGTGTTATTCTTACAGACTGGTTAATTACACTTTGCAATTATACTTAATGGATTGCATTGATATGGTTCAACAGAATAGTCTTTTTGAACATCTTTCAGTCGTTGCTGAATAGGATGCAGAAACCTAGTATGAAAGGTCTCATGTCTGAGGGGTGTAAAAGGAAGAGGTCAGCATTATTTATGCCTTACTTTAACCAATAGAAATCCAGCTGTTTTGAAGAGCTGATTCTGTGTTTTTGTACCTTTTAAAAGATCTAATGAGACGTCTTCTTTTTGTTGTTGCCTGCTGTAGTGATCTCAAAGCTGGCTTTCCAAAATGAAAAAAAAACAAAAAACACCCTGTTCAACCCTCCACGTTTAATTCTGCTGCCCTGCTCGTCTTCAGCTATCCCAAATTCTCCCAGCTCACGCTCCTACCACACTCCTTCCACTGCTGTCTTTCTCAAATGATATCAAATTCAAAACCATAAAGCTGGCACACACAACTTCAAAGGCATCCACAACCCTCATAGCTGCGGGCCATGGTCCACTTCCTACATTCTGGGCAATGTTCTTCATTCTGCCAATGCTGCTCTGGTCATCAATCCAACTACTGTCGACTCTTCTCCTTTCTGGCTCATCAGTCATGAAATGAACTTCTCACTCCAGTAGAAACATCAGAATCCACTTCCAATCTTCAGTGGGGGCGGAAAATCCTCTGTAGAAGTACAAGTATAGCACCTCAAGTCATTTTCTCCACACAGGCTCGCATCACCTCCACTACTCAATTCTCCTCTCCATTCGCCTCGACTCTTACAGGATCACACTTAAGCCGCGGGAAAACCGTCAAAGCATGGCAGCTCTGACACTTGACCTCTGATCCTTTCCCTTTTTTGCTTAAAGTTGATCTTCTGTTTGACTCAAATTCCGCTAGTGGTTCATGGAAATATGTGCATGTGTGGGTGTGTGTAGGCAGATATTTATGATCATGTGTATGTATGATGTAAATATGTGTACTCTATAGTATTTTAATGTGATTTTAATTTGAACTTTGGAAGACTAGCAATGAGCTATCTTGGCATCGCCAGACCAGTTCGCAAATGTGAAGCGGTGTTATCAGTGGGCGTAGATCAAAATGCTTCTCGACACAATTGGATAGACCTACAACCAATCAGAGCAATGGAACATGACGTAGCACTGAGTGATGGACAAATGTAAACACACTACAGCCTGCAGAGATGAGCTGTGATGGTGTAGCATATGATTGTGAACCACTGTTGCCGTTTTTGCCATCAGAATTTGAAAATAGTCCTTTAACAGAAAGTTCCCCATCAGTTGCAGCCATCTTGGCTGTTATGCCTAAGCTTTGACAATTGCTGTGGCTAGAGGCAATATTTCTTGAGGTCATTGTGGTGAGGATCAAACAAGTCTAGTCGGACCCCTGCTATAAGTCAAAGAATGATGAACTTATTAGAATATGGTGATCATAGGTCAAAGCTCACTGTAACCTCATCTGTCTCATTCTTGTAAATGTGATCTCTCAAGAACACCTTGAGGATTTTTTTTCTAATTTGGCGCAAACGTTCACTGATTAGATTTTGGTGGTCAAAGGTCAAGGTCACTGTGGCCAAAACTCCAGAATTCATAAACTAATTGTGACAAAAATGACACACAACTGTCTAACAGGATAAAATGATAGCATTTCATATCCAAAAGGTCAAAGGTTAACTACATTTTTCTGGCCATTATCTAATGTCGTATCCCAGGAACAGAAGGCAGACATTTGGTCAGATACTGAATTGTTGACACTCATCTTATCCAAGGTGAAACTGTGCTGATTGTATAGGTTTTCTGTGCTGCCGGGGGGAAGTTGTGTGGGAAGCGTCCATGTTTTCACAGACATGGATGTAAACTATAAGGGCAACCTGACTGGTGCACGGAGGCATACAACCTCAAGGTGGTAATTCTAGTTATCACTATCTGGAATTTATGCAGTTTATGTGTGTGCAAAACAAAAAGCTAGGTTTGTGCTCACATATTTTGCGAAGGCCTAGATTGGCTTGAAATCTGTCTGAACGACAGTGCAACCAAATATCTGGCTCCCATACTGAAGAGTTTAAGGATATCCACATTTTAGCATTCTCATCTGTTTTAACATCTGTTATAACAATAACCTTAAAATCGTTATGAAACTTTCTGTGCATTCCTTGCAACGTTTGTGTTGATCATAGGGTTCAGATTTCCCCCCAGTTGATATTCACATTAACTTGTGCTGATTATGCCCTGGATTGTCATTGCATGCTTTCCATCCAGGTTCCGAAATTAACACACGACAAGCGCCAAATGCAGGTAGATTTTCTGGTTGGTGGGTAATTATCGGAAGGCTATCTGCCACACTAGTGGGGAAATGTTTGTACCAAAATAGTCATGTAAAGAAAAACTATGCTGAGAGTCTCTGCTGTAATGTGGTGTCTCTCTCTCTCACTGTCTCACACACACACTACAGATGTGTTCATACTCACGTCATAACGGAAATGTCTCGAGCACTCCTAGTTTTGTGGCACTGTTTACTTTGCTTACCTTTCACGATAAAAGCCCTAGAGTTAGGGTGCTCTCAGACCTAGAGTTGTCTTGCTTTGGTCTGAATCAGGGACTAGTTTTGTTTCAAAGTTGTATAATTGCCGAGAGTTGGTTTGTGTTCTCACAGCAGCATTTACAAGCAGACCAGATCAAATGCTGCCGTGAGAAAGCTCCTCATGATTGGTCAGAATTTTCATGTGGGAAAAATTCAGGAAGTAAACCAAACGTTGAAGAAGAGTACACTTGCAAGGTAAATGTGACCCTTTCTAATGTCACAATGGAGGGACAACTACGCAGGTTGATTTTAGCGCTGGTCATCGTGGACTATATTGCTGTCATTGTTCATTTTAGTCAAACCATACAGTTTGAAAACGAGGTGCGGCTCCAACTAGAAAACAATGTTTTGATGCATTGGATGTGCTGAATGTGCATATTAAGGCAGTACAGGAGGAGGTGCACATTAATAATCCTCCAGGACTGTAACATGCTCATGTTTAACCCAAACTATGTGTCATGTGACTGCAGTTGGTTCAGATCGGAACACGTTCTCACCACAAACGAACTGCACCGGAGTTTGTTTGTAACCAGACCAAGACCACGTCTTCAAGAAGATCGCAGTCCGGTTGTTTTGGTGCGCACCTGAGCGAGATCGCTGTGTTTACACCTGCCCAAACGAACCGCACTTAGGGGGCAAACGAACCTGAACCAAACTGGGCAGGTGTGAAAGCACCCTTAAACACTGTATCACTGCTCACCAGTACCAGCTGAGGCTTTGATGATGAGTTGTTTAATATATTAATAAAAAATTTGCTCTGGCCTTTCCTTTAAATTTATATTTAACATAATATCTTATTATCTCAATGAGATGTACTGAAATAATTGTATATGTGACACAAAAAGGCAATTTATTATTTTGGCTGGTAAATCCTTTTCATCTAAGAGTCCCCTTGGTGAGTCAAAAAGTTAATTCTGGACACTGTTTCCATCCATCATCAATGAATTTTAGCGTTTTCCTTTGTGATGTGACATATTCTCTGCCAGTGGACTTTGATGTGCATAAAAGTTGGCAGGTCAGGAAAATGATTGAAATAAGTGGTTAAATTATCCCATCAGTTGTTAGTGGCCTACTAGTGTGGGATGCTTAGAAATATGATTAATGTGATTACAGCTCAAGCGGGATGTCAGCTCTGATTAACTGAGAAATCAATTAATCATCTTCAGCACTATTCAAGGGACAACAGGTCTTTCTTTCTGCTGATGAGCATCAGATAGTGAACGTACCCCTCTGCAATATGCACTTCTTGATTTTTTTCATGTAACCTCAAAGGTGTCATTGGTATGAGGCTTTATATTGCCACATCAAATATGAAATTGCATCACATCTGTATGGGAAAACAGAGGCAATGTCAGTGCTAAGAACACCCATTGCATATTTATGAACGTTCTCTGTTTCATATTCCCATTTCCCATGTCAGAGAAGGTTTTACAAGAGCCTTGACAAATTACAGTATGCCCATACTATTGGGTATTAGAAGACAGTGGCAGAGCTGTATGTAGGAGAACATGAGTGAGCACATGTCTCTTCTCAGGTTTGCCAAGTTTGACAGTTGAAATATTTCTCCCTCAAAGAGTGAAGGAACAGTGGGAAAGACTGCGACATGTGCGGCTGTCAGGGTAAAATAATACGCTATCAAAACGACAGTACCCCTGCACTGAATTCTCTGAGCCATTGTTGCAAAGTATCGACAGCAGAAAATGTTAGTCGATATCTGTTTTGAAATGAAGTATTGTCTTTTATCTTGCCCTCTGCTGTAATTGAGTGTGCCGACTTCCAAAATAAATAGTTTTGTGCAGTGAATGTTGGATAACATAGCTCCAGAACTCTATTTACTTGAAGTGGGGGGAAAAAAGGGACTGTTGTCTTATCTCTTGGCAAATGATGCGAGCTTGCCAGCATGCCCTGAGTAATAAAAAGGGTCCGTAGCTGCACTTGTCATCGTTTGGTTAGAAAGCTTTTTAATCCTGCTGCTTTATCAGTCTGTTAAGTGTTTGATATGGAAACAGATATCTCTCCCCTTGTTTGTCTTTTTTTGGGAAAGACGTCAGGCTTTAGCTCCACTGATGGCCACGGTTTGGTTTTGCTTCAAATCAGATGAAAAGCCTCCTCCTGGCTCTCAGCTGCTCATCACGCAGCAGGTGTTCCATATTTGCTATACTGTGCTCTCTGCCAGCTTGAAGACAGGCAGCCATGTTGTCTACTTCAGTGAGATTTCCTATCATCGTGCTTCCACAAAGAAAGTGTATGCGTAGCATACCGATCACCCCGAAGAAACCTCCACCATTTCGCTTCAGGATCAAGATTGAACCATGTCGGGCCAATGTGTTTCTGGGCTGCGGTGCGGTGATCATGCAAAGGCTTCGCTTGTCGTGCACGGCAAATCAGGAAGTACCTTCAGTAGACAAATGCCTCCACATGTCTTCCTCACTCTGAACAAATTCTAGCCTGCCAAGTGTACCAAAGTCATCAGCTGGCGCCTTTGATCAGCCATAGTAGCATTTCAAGAAGCTTCAGCTGCAGGACAGCCCACTGGGACTCTGTGGGAACACTGCCCCAAGACAGCAGGAATTAGTCTACACTTATCTCTCATTCACAGCCATATTGGCTAATCTTATCTGAGCGCCTCTGTGTTTAAGAACAGTCGTGTGAATTATTTGCTCACCCTTAGTGAAAGGCTTGCAGGTAGGAAGTATTGGGGAGCGTGCTGCATTTGGTTGAGAAAAGGATTAGGGATTGAAAAGTCTCTCTTTGGTATTGTTCTTCCACATGAATATCTTTTTTAAAGCATGAGATTTTTTTTCATGGGTTACAGCACAGAAGAGGTGCTGAAGTGCTCATTTCAAACAGACTGTCTTTAAGCTGAACTTTCCAGCAACGAGCGAGGTACTGAAGTACAATACCTTTTGAAGATATTTTGTAGAGACCGTCTGTGGGACGCTTTTTTTGAAGGTGTTGGGTGTCTTGAGTTCAGCCATTATATGAGGATGGCAGAGTCCTACAAAAGCCTGTTGTAAGATATAAGACATCACACTTCAGTTGGACAAGTCCATATACTTTTGTTACTTTTGCTCTGGGACTGTTTGTCATGGTTTGGGCTTTGCCCCTTAGCTCCAATTAAGGGAAATCTTCATGCTTCGGGATACAAGGTTATTCTCAAGTTGTGACAGATCCACAGGTAATTATCACCTGACTGCAGCTCAGCCCAGCTCTACACTTTCCAGCTCAGTATTTCAGTTTTCTGACCCACAACTTTTCTGCATTTGTTCACTTTCACCATCATAGTGTGGTTTCTGGCCGCTGTAGGCAGCTGGAAAACATCCAGAAACTGACTGTACACTACCTGCTCAGCAGCAAACAGCAGCAGACACAGTTGGAGACTAGCTGGTGAGCATAGCGGAGCATTTAGCAGCTAAAGAGGCAGATATTTACCTCAGGAATTAAAGGAAACCACAGAACGCAGAACTTAAAGGAGGGTAAATATCTGACTTTTATTCGCCTGGTGTAAAGAAACAAGACTCTAAATAAATGCTCTGTATCTGCTGGATGTGTAAATAGAAAACTGTTTGCCAAATCAGGTTAAAAGGTGACAATATGTTTGTGCAGCTTGTTGTTCCTGCCTTTAAGTGGCCAAAAATTAGTTAATTGCTGGTGTGTTCGCTGTGTTTTTCCAATTACTTTTTCAACGGTTTGGGGAAGGCCCTTTCCGTTCTGAACATGACGATAGAGACTTGCATAGCCGACCACTGCTTTTACACTGCATGCCACATTCATACACTGGTGGCCAAGGCAACCATACAAGGTGCCACCTGCTTCCCAGTTTAACATTAACACACACAATTTGGAGTTTAGTATCTTGCCCAAGAATACTTCGACATGCGGATTGGAGGAGCCAGGGATCAAGCCGCCAACCTGCTCTATCTCCTCACGGCCACAGCTGCCCCAATTCCCTCCATGCACTTGAATCAAGGCTGTAGATAGAGATGGACAACACGTCTCCACATACCTCCACTGTAGAAAAATAAAGACAAGCTGTTCTGTACACGGCTGCTGCCATCTTGTGCAAGTGACAGTAGTGATCTCTGCAGTGTTGAGTTCCTGTCTGAACGATCGCGTGCATTGTCATTGATCACAAGCACACCTACTGGCACACATAGCTGTCAGTCATAATGCCAAACCTCCTTTTTATACTATCAAATAGCTAATAACAACAAATTTATCAAAAAAAACTTTATTTGACGTGCATTTCTGTGTTGCATCTGCTAACATGGAAGGGCTGGGCATTGAGACCTGTACTTCAGCCAGCCATCAGGGGGCCCTTGAAATGTTTTGGTTTCACTTTTGAGGAGCTCTCATGTTGTCCATCTTTTTTATACAGTCCCTCTGAATGGAACTTGCTACAGAACTTGACTGGCCTGCACACAGTCCTGACCATACACCCCATCCAACACCTTTGGGGCTGGAACTGGAACTTGTAAACTTTAGTAAATATTACAACAACAACAACAACAACAAAATAGGTTGCATGACACTGAAAGCAATACCGTTTTCAGTGTTTGGTTCTGTAGTTAATACTGTTCGGTTATGACAAAGGCTTTGAGACACTATAGATGGACAGTATAGGGTAAAATTCATTATAATATCACCATGAAACTTACCCAGTTGATTACTTACATTAAGACAGTTATTATTTGTGTTACAAGTTTTCTGAAATTTCATGTTTAAATATACAAATTAAATATTGTTTAAATAAATATGCGCTAAGTTGCATCCATTTCCTGAACAGAAAATTTAAACATTGGATAAAACCAGATACAAACATTCTTATTTCAGTTTGTTGAAATATTAAAGCCAAACATTCTTACAAAGAGAAATTTGGATCCTACTTTTCTATATTAGGCTATGAAGGATAAATGGGGGGGGGGAAAAAAAAAAAAAAAAAAAAAAAAACCTCTGTAAAAACCTTCAGATTATAGATAGGGATAAAACTTAAATGTTTGGTGTGTAAGTGCTACTGAAGTAGAGATTTCTGGCTCAGAGTATGACCAATCACTAATTTTGACAAAATGGCCTTTAAGGATATGTATTGTAGAATTTCACATAGGGGTGGGCAAAATGGTCCTAAAATAATATCACAGTATTTTGCGATGATACCACAACTATCACACATTCACATATATGGAATTTTTGTCAAGCCCCGAGTGTCACATAGGTTTACATTACCAAAGGTTTATGACAAAATCACTTGATGACACCGACTCCTGTGTGCGCACGGTGAGAGAGGAGAGGGAGAGACGCTGTGCTGCTACCAGAGGAGCCGCTGAATGAGTTCCCTCTTAGCGGTAAGTCACTAAAAGAGTCTGAGCAGTCCGGGGCTGTTCATAAAACATTCAGGACACCACAGTTTATTCCACACTACTGAAGCTGCTCCTCTTTTTGGAACCACTGTGGAGCTGGCAATAAGGTCGCTTTCAGCCATGCTTGTTGTTGCCGTGGGTAACAATATGACGTCAATATGTCAACAAGTCAAAATATTGCGAGTGTCTTGATTTTAACTTACAGATAGTTGATGCCTTACATTAGGACATTTCTTTTTTGTATTACTAGTTTTCATAAAGGAGGCATTATATAATTAATTATACCCTTTTTGCATTTCCAGAACAGAAAAATTAACTAAAATAAACACCTAAATGTGTAATGCGGCTGTTTCTTCCCAGTAGTCTGAAAGAAGACAATGTTTTTACCTGTAGTGTCTCCCTACATCAAAGAATTAATAACCATATTAACACTGCTGTTGGGGTTCTAACATTGATCTTTAATAAATCTTAAAATTAAATCTTTAATTGGAATCAAAATTCTTAACATGCACGGGACGCTGCACAAGTTCAAAGTCCACAAATCATCAACACTGCCAGTGTCTTCTTATCATAATAATGGAGTGTCTTTCTAGTCTTTTTGGCTTACGGTATGAAATAAGGATTTATATCTGATCACACAGTATTTAGCTCTGGCTCGCAGACAGAAACGGCTGCTTAAATGAGTAAATAAGGGTCAGATTTATCACGCCAGCTTTGAATTACAAGCTTGCAGCGACAGAGCTGAACACAAAACTCAATACTGATGTCTGTTTTTTTTTTGTTTTCTTTTTTTCTGAATGGATTTACAGTGGTGCTCCACCACCCATGCCCTCTCCGATGCACTTTACACTTCCCTCTGATGATATCTGGCAGCTTGTTTGCATCCCTCCTGCCGATGATTTGATGTTGTTTTCATCCTCTCTGGCACCTCATAGATAAACTTGCACAGAGATGCAGCAAACTGTAAAGATGAGGTTCTTTCTGCCAGTTATTAGATACAGAGAACATCAGATGGCGGGGTGGAGGAGAATGACAGAGGTTTCCCTTGTGCTGGTCTGTCATTCAGAAGAAAAGCATGCCATGTTCCACTTAACTATTTATCATTCATCTTCTCTGTGAATTCAGTTAGTGACATCTCTAGGCTCCCTGTGTGTGGAGACTCGATCTTTTTGTTTATCCCCCACAATGCGGTCGGTAACTGGAGGTGTCTGGCTCAGTAAATATTTGTCTCACTTGACAGATGCCGAGCAGCAAATGGACTTCTGTTGTGACTGCAGCTGTCTGGATTTTGATGAGGACGCAATTAACTTTCTGTTTTTATTTGAGTTCAGCCGAGAAAGCGCAAGTTCAAAATGGAATAGACGGAGTGACAGATTCCTCATCCACCATTTCAATCACATGCATGTTGGGCAGGAGAGCTGCTCAGAGAGCCACTAAGAGCCTGTCAATTGAGGAAAATTAAATTATGACCCCATTTCATTGCAGCAGTTGTTCTCAGTGTTCATTTCTTCGTCATTCCTATTCCAGAGTCAGGTTGGGAGCCAAATAAATCTTGCCATCTTGAAACAGGTATCGACAATCTCCTGCTCCTCTCAAACTCTGAATTTGAGAGACGTTAAAACAAGACTATTTGTTGTTTCTTCTTATGTAAATCATTTAGTTTGGCAAAGCATCCTCGTTGTGCAACAGCTATGTTTGCCTGTATTGTTGATGTGTTGAACTTGTGTAGGATGTGATGCTTAACTATTGTTCTGAGTCAGTCTCCTGCCCTTAATGCCTCCTCCTATGAATGTTATCCACTGTTCTATTTACATAAACCATATGGAATCACCTGCAAAGAAGCAGGTGAGAAATTCAACAGATTAGAACCATAAACTGCACATTCAAGTCTCATGACACATTTTATTGAGAATGATGAGGTTACAGAGGTTAAAAACTGTGCATTCACTCAGAGGTGCAGTCCTTGATTTGGGGCCATAAGGGCGAAAAACAATTTCAAAAATAGCTCAGATAAATAATCACCACTTGCTTCATAACCAGACAAGTCCAATATTCACTTTTGTAATTAGAGCTTTTGTGTTTGAAAGACTCGCCTCGAAGGGTTGGTGCAAAAGGAGAGCAGCTGTAGAGATTGCCCTGTGTATAACCTGCGTAATGGCAGCAACAGAAAGTTTACCCATCTGGTGGGGAGTTGATTAGCAAAAATATCAGCTGAGTAGGTGGTTCTTTAGTGTTGGGACACATGAGCGTGCACACTGCTGAAAGAATTCAGCCATGTGCAGCCGAAACGAACTCCGAATGTGGTCTGAGCAATTGGATTTCAAGTAGGGATGCACCGAAATGAAAATTTGTGGCCAAAGCCGAAGCCGAATATTATTAAACGCTTGGCCGAATACCGAGTACCGAATACCGAATATTGTTGTTTAGTTTTTCATTAGTTTTTGCAGTTGAACCCCCTCCAGATTAGTGTTGTCACGGTACCAAAATTGGATCCCACTGTGCGATACCAATAAAAATATCATGGTTCTGAGTAGTATCACGATATCACAGCGAAAATGAGGCAGATGTGTCTTTTGTCATTTATAAAAAGATAAATCACTTTTCTATAATACATCAATGATATTTCAATGGAATAAATTACTTACTGACTTATTTATACTTCAAAAACAGCATCAATAAGTGATTAACATAGGGGGGATCAAAATAAAATAAATAAATAAAATAAGAATCAACCAGCCACTCTCCTCCCCTGACAGTCCCTTCATAAGTAACGAACAGTCCCTAAAGTGCAGTGAGGTTTGTGGGCCGTTACTGCCAGAAAGAGAGAAATGTGAACGGCTCGTTTCTCCTCTGACACATCACATACCTGTGTTTGGCTGGCTCGGCTGTTCAGGTACATCTGGGCAGTCATGACGCCAAGAAGAGGATATTATTGGAACCGACTTGTCTGTTGCTGGTAAGCCGATGGCCGCCGTATTTGACAGGAATACTGTGTCTGTGACCCCCGTTCAACCCACAACTGATGGGATTCGCCTTTCGTTTCTGCTGCTGGTTGAAATCTGTAGGCTGCTCGCACAGCGTGCTGAATTATTTAAGCCTATTTTATTCCACCCGTCACGGCACGCCGTTTGATTGCGTTATCAAAACACGCCGCTACTATTCGGCCTTGCTTTTAACTTATTCCACTGAATACCGAATGTGTGTTTTTTTGCAATATTCGGCCGAATATATTCGATTACCGAATATTCAGTGCATCCCTAATTTCAAGCCGTGTTGAGGACACATTGGGTGCATTCACGCCTGTACTCTGATCCCCAAAGACACATGTTAATACCAAGTGTAAACAGGGCCTTTTAGTGTGTCGCCCATTCTGACCTGACTACCTGAAGTAGTGTTGAAAAGATTGTAGGTTTACATTTCCTTACAGAAAAGTAAATAATTGAATGAAAGCCCAGTTGTTGCTGTTTGAAGACATTTCCCTTCTCCCATATTTGTTCCACTTGAAACCTGTGAATAAAACAGCGGAATGAAGGAAAACTCTGTCTACTCTGTCTGAATAATGAGTTCGGGCACTTTAAGGGTTAGCTGTAGTTGGTTACTTCTGATTAAACACAAAGAGGATCTAGTCTACAGTTTCAGGTGTCCTGTACTGAAATTACATTACCTGAGTAAACAAACCAAACTAAACCAAACTAAAGGGTGAAATGCTATGCAGTTAAGGCAGCAACTAACATACTGTTTTAAAATGCAGTTTTTCAGTGCAGCTGGCTTTGACCAGGGCGATATTCAGAGTGATACTTGGCTAAAACAGCCTGCTGTATAATGAATAAGTTGTGTATTCTCCTGCGACAGATTTATGAACATTAAAGAGCGTTTTTATGTTGGTCTCTAACTCGGACAACACATTTTACTGCTGCTTACAGAAGAAGAACATTTAATTTAAGACTCTCTGCATATGAGATCAAACTCTCTTTCCTTACTCCCTCTTGAAGTTGCTGGGTGACAGACTGAAATGTAATGAATGGTTCGAGCCACATCATTACATGACGGCTTTTACCAAATAAGCACAAAGAAAGCACATGGAGAAAAGCGTTAATTATTAATTCATTTCACTTAGACTTCGGAAACTATTCTAAGCACTGGGATGGCACCAGATGTCACCAAATGGGATTTAAAAGAGTATTTAATTCCATCACTCCCCCGCCTAACTGGCCTCTTTTTCCATCCAGTTGACATCGTGTGCTTGTAGGGCAAATCTACATGCTTGCGTGCCTACTAAGTGCACCAGAAGAAAACAAATCAAATGCCCTTTTTTCTCAGATTTTCTAGTTGCCCTCCTCATAAGAGAACTCATAGGATGAGCTCTCCAGGCCACGGTGAAAGCCTTTTCATTCACTGCTTCTTTTCTGGGGGAAGACTTAAGATTTGAAGTCTTATCCAGCCCTATTGCTTTCCCCTGCGCCTCTCCATAATGGACTGGCCAGATTGGACATTGTCACTATCTTTTTGTCTGTGTCTTCTCTCATCCTCCTTGTTGAAAGCAAGTGGAGCGAATCATATTTCCTGAAGACTGTATCCTTTGGTCATTTAAGGTCCATGTCCCATCAAGAATCACAGTGAGGCATTTAAGTCCAGCCAAAGCTGAGCTGGAACAGAAACGCTCCTGGACAACTCTTTAGCTCTCCTGTAACTGATCGTCAACGAATTTAAGAATGATTGAATACACAGTTCTTTTTTGAATTTTGATGATATTTGCGTCTTATAGGGCTGCAGAATGCAATTATTTACAGTATCAATTAATCATGTCACGCCCACAAAATGTCAGGAAACTGAAAAATTGCCCATAATACAAAGCCAGTATCTTTCCCATGGTTAAATGGCTTGTTCTGTTCTGCCAACAGTCTACAGCTTGTGATACTCTGTTTCTATCACATAAGACAATAAAAAAAGCAGCAAATTAACAATTCATTGTCAAAATAGTCTATTTGGACTGTCCAAAGAAAAACCTTTAAGCAACTTAAAGGAATAGTTCGGGTTTTTGGACATGAAGTTGTGTGAAATGCTGACCATCTGTAGCTCTGATGTGACGGTGTCACTACTGTCAACGAGCCTCCTGCTCTGAGAAATGGCCCGTAGCCTACCGGAGAAAAAGTAGTTCTGAAGATGTACGGGGGACACGTAACCAAAAGGTTTTAAGCTACAAAAAAGTATGTATGTGTTTTGTTAGACTATTTCAATAATTTTAAAACATCCCCGCATTATGTCAGACCTTGCTATCAATTGGGACTATTTTCTGGCCAGTATCACTCCGCCGTGCAGGCCCGCAAGACAGCACGCCAACAGAAATCAATCAGACAGTTCATCACCACGCCGTGCAGGTGCGCAGGATAGCAACGGCTAACGAAAACTTCATCGGCTGTTTCCAACAGAGAACCAGTAGGCTATTATTAGTGAGGAAGAAGATGTACTAGCCCTATACTACAGCGCGAACACCGGCTCAGGCTCACGACACACCCTCGTCAGCTGCTGCTGTAGGTAAACAGAGGAATACCAAAATGGTGCAAACTTGTGATTTCCCCAGCTGTGGGAATAAAAACATCGCCGGCTCCCAGTTCCATCGGTTTCCTGTTACAGATGTAACCCGTAGGCAACTTTGGCTAACCCACTACCAGAACAAAGCAGAGACTGGTCGTAATCACATATGAATTCACATTTCTATGTGATTGATTACTCATGTCATGGATTTAGCAGTTAGCCTAATATAATAAACTAAATGCCGACGGTAAAACGAGGCCGCGTATAATGTACTCTCCACAACACAACAGGCTATTAGTTCAATCAAACATTTTGTTTTACAGACAATCAGTTACAGACATCGTTATAGAGACTGGTATTAGGTAATATATCTCTCTTTGGGCACAGCAGTGCGGAAATTGCTTTTTCTCTGTCCGTCAGGATCTGTGGGCAGCTGAAGTGAGCTTGACATATGCACAGCTGCTTCACCCTCGCCGGCTTGGTAGCGAGGAAACCGATGGAACTGGGAGCCGGCAATGTTTTTATTCCCACAGCTGGGGAAATCACAAGTTTGCACCATTTTGGTATTCCTCTGTTTACCTACAGCAGCAGCTGACGAGGGTGTGTCGTGAGCCTGAGCCGGTGTTCGCGCTGTAGTATAGGGCTAGTACATCTTCTTCCTCACTAATAATAGCCTACTGGTTCTCTGTTGGAAACAGCCGATGAAGTTTTCGTTAGCCGTTGCTATCCTGCGCACCTGCACGGCATGGTGATGAACTATCTGATTGATTTCTGTTGGCGTGCTGTCTTGCATGCCTGCACGGCGGAGTGATACTGGCCAGAAAATAGTCCCAATTGATAGCAAGGTCTGACGTAATGTGGGGATGTTTTAAAATTATTGAAATAGTCTAACAAAACACATACATACTTTTTTGTAGCTTAAAACCTTTTGGTTACGTGTCCCCTGTATATCTTAAGAACTACTTTTTCTCCGGTAAGCTACAGGCCATTTCTCAGAGCAGGAGGCTCGTTGACAGTAGTGACACCGTCACATCAGAGCTACAGATGGTCAGCATTTCACACAACTTCATGTCCAAAAACCCGAACTATCCCTTTAAGGGTGCCAAGGACAGTTCAGTATATTTGTCTACTACTTAGGCCTGGATGATATGGATGAAATCATGCTATATGTAATGCCGCAGTATTAATATTGATATATTGAGAGATAAAACCTGTTCTAAAAAATGTAAAATAACTACATTAAGATGTTGTTGAGACAAACACCATGGATTGTGATTTAGGGAGTCATTGCCGCATTTCCAGCAGCTTTTTAGGCACCAAATGTAGGTGGTTTGTAGCGACCTGTCACTGTATTTCCAGCGGCTTTTTAGGCATTAAAAGTGGTTGTTTTTTACTGAGACATTTATCCATCTCTTGCTGGGATAGTGCCACGAAAATGGTCATTTTTTACTGACACATTGCTGCGTTTCCTGTCAGAATAGTGCCACAAGAAACAGTTGTTATTTAGCAAGACATCGCTGCATTTGCTGTTGGTGTAGTGCCACAAAACACAATTCTTTTTTACTGAGACATCACTGTCTTTCCTGTTGGTATAGTGCCACAAGAAGCGATTGTTTTTAAGCAAGACAGTGCTGCGTTTCCTGTTTGGATAGTGCCACTAAAAGCAGTTGTTTGTTACTGAGACATCACTGTCTTTCTTGCTAGGATAGTGCCACAAGAAGTGATTGTTTTTTACTGAGACACCTCTGCGTTCCCTGCCGGGATAGTGCCACGAAAAGCAGTTGTTTTTTAGTGAGACATCAAAACTCAAGATTCAAGATTACTTTATTTGTCTTTAGAGAAATTTGTTTTGGACATAAAGGCTGCCACAATAAAATACACATAATGCAAAAACAGACATAGAGTGTTTAGTACATATCAGTGCAGACTTGGAGTGCATTAAAATACATGCAGCACCGCCCCTTATTTTACACCCTCCTTATTTACTGAGTTTAGGAGATTCACTGACAGAGGGAGGGAAGTGTTTATACATATTCAGGTAACTATCATCTATCACTGCTTTTCCTGCTAGGCTTATGCCCCCTAAAGCACTTACTTTAATAATAATTTGCAAATGTAATGTTTCCGGGTCTTGGAGAAACGTATGATGCCAACATTTTTTCTGGCAATAGGGTTGAAATAAAGCATAAATACTTTATTGCACTGATGCAAGTGCAGATAGAAAGACAATTTTAATTTCCACAGTATAAACTCTAAAACAAATTGTAAAACAAAAGACAAGTTCAAACCATCTGATGTATATATCATATATCGTATTTTACTGTCCAATCCTAATCTGGAGAGTGAGATTAATTTTTTATTTGTATCTCTTATATGATACATTTTTTACTCATCATTTTTATTGCAGAGCCGCAGGGATGCGGAGACACAGTTAGACACAAGCAATATCAGACAGATTTGAAATAAATCCAGTTTGATTTATAATTGATTGGATTTCAAAAGCATATGGCTGCCTGAGTACTGTACATACTGGAGATCTGAGAAGAACCTGAGCCATTAAACAGTTTGGATGAATAAAAATACCAAGCTTAATCTTTATTTCCATCTTCAAATAATGATCTAAATAACAATGGTACCTGGAAAATGGTTTTTGCTTCTAAACCAGCCAGAAACATCATAATTTGAAAAAACTTCTCTTTCTCTTTGTCATGTTTGAGTGACAGACGGAATGTTCCTGGCACGCAGTATGCACAAGCTCTATATTTTAAAGGCGTAGTCTTTCATTATAAGTAGAACGGCTGTGGAACATAGTAGGAAATGTTCAGCATCATGTAGTCACTGTTTTAATTAATCAGTCCCTCTTTAATTTTTCTCTCCTCTCTGATTAGGCTTTCATTGAGTTTTGTGGGGAGAGCTGCAGCATTTGCAAACACTGACACACTTTGTGGAGTTTGTGGAGGAAAAAAGTGCATTTTCTAAAATAATACTCACTGAGACATAAATTCTACAAATATTAGTTTTAGCAAAAAGAACAATTTGCAAGAGGGATTCAGAGCTGTGCTTGTTTTGTACACAACCGCTGATTATCTGATCTCTAAAAGTTGCATAATTTTGTTATGTCTTTGAACTATTACTGAGCAACTTGTAATCTTCATCACCCAGAAGCTATAAGAACAGTAACATCTGCGTACGTTCAACCTGAGGATTATTTACATGGTTCCCAAGGTCATGGAAAAACTGGAAAAGTCATGGAATTTGTAAAAATCAATACAAGTTTTGGAAAAGTAATGGAATTTTGTCGTTTGATGTAACGTAATGTAACGAGGGATATTCGATTTTTTTTTGCCGATATCCGATATGCCAATATGTAACAACTAATTTGACCGATACAACCCCAGACCCAACCTGCCACCGCGCTCTTGAAAGTTGGCACAAAAAAGGCACATGAGTAGCGCCCAGCATCCTACCTCATGTTTTTAAGCAGTTAAAGACGCAGCATGTGTACAGCCCCTAATTTCCAGGGCTGGTACCTGCGGTTATTCCACAGGCTAGTTAATAACATGTCGGGCAGGAAATCCAAAGTGTGGGATCATTTTGAGAAGGTGAAGGACGAACCCAAGGTGATATGTAAACTCATCTTCATTGGTCGACTACAAACATGACGTATCATCTGAAACATGGAAGTAGCTACATGCCCATTAGCCCACAGTGTCATTAACAGGCGGCTCGCTCAGTGTGTGACGTGCACTTGTAGATAAAATATAGGCCTATATTAACGAAGGTTCATTAGTGCGCTTTTGTATTTCTCTGTAATGTAGCACAGTGTTAACAATGTTACTGATACTATTCTTTCTCACACCTTCAACTCAAACCATCAAAATATATGATTTAATAATTAAATTAATATCGATACCATGCGGGTGAATAGTCGACTAATGGCCCTACATGACCACTATTGGTCGACTAGGAAAATTCATAATTGGGGGCAGTCGTAATGTAGAGCTAGAACTTCAACAGTCTGACATTATTTAATAAACATATATACACTCAGAGTAAATGACTTTCACACTGTAGTAACACACTTAAACAGCTGTGACTTAATGCTGTGCTTAACAGTTCAGTTATAGCCTGTTTGACACCTTAAGGGTTTCTCACTTTCCCTTGTTGATTCACATCTGTTTCTGCTGCATTCATGTTAAATGTGCAAAAGAAATTTGCTTGAGAGTCAAAGCATTTTTGACATTGTTCTACTTACTGAAATGCCCCATTCAGTATGATTTAAATTGTATTGAAAACTACATTATGGGATATGTATTCTTGTTTTTCCGCAGCACAGCTGATATTTATCATTGTAAATGTAAAGGATAACCTTTATATCTGATACCTCGGTCTTAAATTCAGGCATGCAAGTCGGCCTCTTGGAGATTTGCGAAGGTGAAAATGAAATACAACCAATTGTTTTTGCCATTTTTGTCTTCATGACTCGTATCAGTGAGCAGTGTGTCGCTGCATCAGTAATGTGTTAATGTCACCGCAAATGCGACCAAGACAAATCTCTGTATTCAATTGTACTTTGTGATAAACTATCTCTGAAAACAGAGCTGAGAACGCCAAAAGCGTGTCGCATGGCTGGATAATAGAGTGACAAATCAAAGCAGATGTAATGACACAGAGGGAATGATAAACTGACAAACACATCAGTCTGTAATGCCAACCTCAGAGCTTAAACTGCCTCAAGTAAACAAAGCACTGTTTGCTTGTGGTACAGTATCCTGTTGCACACACACACGTTCAGAGTGAGTACTGCCAGGATGTGATGCTTTCCCCTCGCCCCAGACCCTCAGCCTTGATCTCTACAACTCCATGCCTGGGTTTGGGTTGATTCCACTCCCAACAGTAGTGAGCAAAGCCTTGACTTTTTGATGCTTCTAAAGATAATTTTTGCCCCATTTTCCTGCTGTATATGATATGTTTTGAGTGTTGAGTGTGCTCATAGGTCCTTGCCACACTGATTTGAAATTACAAATATTTCATATGTTCAGTATTCATGATCTGATATCCTGTTTCGAAGGCAGTACTTGGAGGATCGCCAGCAGGCCTGCAGGTCTCTGAGGGTTTTAATGCAATGTCAAATGGGATTCAGCTCAGAATTTCCTCACCTCCAGCTCAAGCTGTAACATTTACAGTCCATGTTCATGCTGTCTCCATGACTTTATCACTGCTTCTTTCTTTTTTCCTCGTGGATTTTCTGTAAAAAAAAAAAAAAAAAAAATAGTGCAAAAACTTCACAGCTTGTTCCTTCTGCCCTTTGTCTTCTATTTTTGTTTACTCTAAATTCACTTTTGATTGCGAGAGATTTGCAAGATTTCCGGTTTTGGAGTCAGGACTCTTGTTGTTTGTGAATGGAATCTGTAAGTGTGTGTGCTGTGCTGGTTTGGCCAAATTGTTGCTCTCCACAACTATAGGAACAAAACTCTTGAATTTATTATGACATGTCGATATGTGTGGAGTTTCTCACATTTTCAACATTTGTTAGGTTTCAATGTGGGCCAGCCTTAACTTTAACCCTCACCACAAACAAACAAAAGTTCTGCTCACAGTCAGTGTTACTTTGGCCACTTAGTGTGTGTCCTTCAAGTGCATTTCCTTCCTTATTAAATATTTCCAAAGCTGCTTGTTTTCGTAATTTAAATCCAGCATCCAGCTAATCTCTTCAGTATGTGCAGCGCAGAAAGATAGGCTCACCCTAACCCCAACTGTATTTTTGTTTAGGGATTTGTTTCGGACCCTATTCTTACTTTGAAATACTTTTTCTTTTTTGTATATACAATTTAATGTGAGTGCTTGACTGGTCGTAATCCAAATGCCCACACTGGAAAGCTGAGAAAGAAAGAGCCTGCCAAAATGGGGGTAAGGGTGCACACTTTGAGACAGTCTCTCATCAGAGGCATGGATGATATTGTACATCATTGTCCACATGAAAAGTTAAGGAAGTACTACAAATGGAGAGCTTGCGAGAGTTCTTGAATACTGTCTCATCTGTACACTCCTGGCTGCGTAGAGTTTGCATGCTTCTCACATTGTCAGTTTCAGAAAGTTAAAGAAAATGTCAGAGGCCACCCTCCCAATTCTGACCTCAGACAGGTTCTGGGGGTGAAGAGTTTCCGATAGTATTAAACCATCCGACAAGCTCTGTGGTCAAAGCACACTGACATGATTAGTCCTCAAATGCTTATACTCTTTTGATGTGAGGACTGGCCAAAATCAACACAAAAGCCATGAGATAAATGTCTGTTCTTGTCAGTATGGCCGAACCAAACACATACACGCCTTTTATATGTTGATCAAACCACCAGAAAGCCGGCGGTGCTTGGCCGGAACGGGTCCATTGTGTGAGTTGGTGTCAGATCACGGATTACAGACTCCGAGAGCCCATCCTGAGTTACAGCTTATTTTGCGGTTCCTCTGTAGTAAGCCCCCTCACATTGATCTCTCAGGGTTGCTGAAACGAGGTCTCTCTTTGCATTCACTTCCCTGCAGGCTGGACCTTAATTACCTTCTACCATCACAAGTTATCATTCTGGTGTTGCCCTTAAAACCCCACATTGCTCAGTGGACTTGACAAAATCACAAGGCTTTCAACAGCTCTCTGGCCTTCCATTGTGTACATTTTGACAGGAGCTCTCAACAGCCTATAAATGGTTTTTCCATCGATGTGCAGTAAGTGCTTAAGCATAAAATAACAAGAACTCTGTCTGGTACAGTTGAAACCAGTTCTGTTATGGAAATGGTTCTCGGCTCCCAAATCTAAACTAGGCTGATGTCACGTCAAACTTCACTGCAGCTGTCTCTCTTCATCTTCCTCACTCACATTTTTTTTCCCAAATAACTTATCTCTCACCAGTCCTCTCAATCTTTGTTTTTCATTCTCCTTCCTTTTATCTCACCCCTCTCCATGACTCTGAGTGTCTCTCTTTTACACCCTTTTTTTCCCATCTCTTCTGAACATTACCTCTTTTATTATTCTAATCGTGACAGCTACATCAAAAGCGATAACTCGCCTTGCCGGCATAAACATGAACCACAATAGTATACATTAGTATAACGCTTTCACCAAAATAGTGTTTACTGACTGTAGCCTCGGGGAGTTGTTTGTAGTATCTGTTGGAGTGAGTCCGTTAAACACCGTTTTTACCAGGTACACCAAAAGCATCCTGCAGTTGATAAAATTGCACACCTTAAGTCCCAGCGTCCCCGAGCAAAATTCTGGTTTTGTCCCTTCCACTTTTTTGCAATCACGCAGCCCCTGATATCGAGGTGCCGCATCGGAAATCTTGCAACCAGCATGCGGTCGGCTTCATGCTGCGCTTTCAGCTGTTGGAGTGATATGGATGGCACTCCCAGGGTCAAGTGGCGAGTGCCTCCCCCTCAGCGAGAATGAAAATGCTGAACAGATGCTGTGCTGTCGGGTCCGTCTGTCTGCCTCAGTGTTTGATGGGCCAGTGTTTAGTCAGTCAGTCTGCCTTAGCCTTTAAATGGGCTAGTGTTTAGTCAGTAGGTCTGAATATTTAATGTGCCAGTGTTTAGTTTGTCCGTCTCAGACTGACTGACTGAGCAAGCACTCAGAAATGAAACACCAACGGCTGCTTTCCCAGACAGGATTTATGTCCAACCCTTGACTCAGGTTTGGTATTGTTTGAAACTGATCATTGTGATGTCAGTATAATGTCCGAGTTTTAGTTCCAATGTTAAGATGATGGTTTGTCCAAAACCTTACTTTGAGGCAACCTCAGCAGTTTGATATTTTGGAAAATACAGTTAGACACACAAATACAGTTATCCAGTTGTTTAGAATATTTAGCACCTACTGTTATTAGGCCTGTCACGATAAGTACCTTTGATGGATGATATATTGTTCAAAAAATAATTGTGATTAATGATGTCATTGTCATTTTAAAACCATTATAATGCCACTGATATGATGATAATAGAATAGCATAATAATGAAAGTATAGCCTTTTAAAGAGCAATGAACTTTTAATTCTTAAAAATATTCAGACATTGGAATTAAAAAAGCAACTATTAGCTTATCGTCACCTCTCCTCGTTCGCTGTTGCTGTGTTTGTGTGTCGCAGAGAGCACATGAGAGGACATAAGCAGCGTGATCAGAGATGAGAACAAAACGTGTCTCAGCGTAGTTATTTTTTTAGTCATTTGGCTTAGACACCATGAAATAATCAAACGCATAGGTGCTGCACCCGAGAAACCCTGCTGTTTATTCTGGCATCATGTTGACGAAAATGTTGGTGCCATTGTTATGGAAACAAACACGTTCAAACACAAGGGCAAAATCATTATCTTAATCGTAATCTCTTCAGAAACTTAAAGCAACTCTTACCTTTCTTGCATTTCACACAGCACTGAAAAAAAATTTGAACATCCACAACTCCCGCCTCCCTCCAAAGTCCCATCCCCCTCCTCCTGCAACTCCACCTCCCTCCAAAGGCCTACTCCCCCCTCCTCCATTATGTCTATGATAGACGTAGGCATTGGCAAGGTAACGTTAGATACACGAAAGTGGAGAGTGAGTGTAACGTTACAACCAAGATAGTCAAACGCAACCCTAGAGTTTTAAAACTCAACCGGAGTCAGTGATGACTGATGAGTTTTAGAATAAGGTTACAGTGCTAACGTTAGATAGTAGCGTTAACGTTACTAGTAAGTGGAAATGCACAAGGAAGATAACGTTAATGTTTCAGAGGCTACGCTACAGTAGGCTAACGTTAGCCATTAGCAACTGGATGCTGTGTTGACATATGTTACATTATAGCCTATGTTACATTAGAGGCAAACTAAAAATACCTGTCCAGCAGAAACTCTGCGACCATCACGTCCCTTTTTAGCTCAGGATTAAGTTGCACCAGTCTTCACTATCGCTCAAAAGCAGAGCCGATGTTGATGTGAGTTTTGGCTCTTGCAGCATTGAGTTCTCTCTTAGTGTTAGCTTTTTCTGCTATATTCTTTCTTTTGCCAACTGACTTCACTGTTGGAGTGGCTGGAGGGGAAAGCGATGGTCCGCATTTGTCTGCCATTGTTACCGAGAAAATTTTATATCCACAAGAGTCCCTGTTACAAGCCTATTTGTTGTCTCACTGACTCAGGCGGATGTCACGTGAGCGGTTACGTCAGTCGGAAGCCTCCATGTGGGGAAGACAGACAGGACGCTGGGCCATATGAGCCATATGAGAATGGTATAATTATGAGTTTTTATTTCTGGTGGAATTCACTTACATTTTAGTGTGCCATCAGCTTATTAATAGCATTTTAACCGAAACAAAGAAAAGCGTAAAATTTCCAGAAAGGTAAGTGTCGCTGTAAGCGTAAGAATTGGTAATATTATTTGACATATTTGGTGGGGGTATGCACCAGAGAGTTTCTTGGCTTACCAGGCACCCAGTGGAGACTCCAGAGAGTTACTGTTTAAAGTGACCGGACATGCAGTGCCAGCTTTTGGTACTTTCCATACTCAGTGCTAGAGACGTACTTTGGTCAGTACCAGAAAAATGCACTGGCCATAATCTGGACTGAAACTAGAGATATCCGTTGAAAACCATTCTTAGTTTGGGAATCTTTTATCTGCTTAAAGTTATTATTACTTTTATATAACTTTGTGTTGAATAGGCCAGTGTTTTATGTTGGGTTTTCTCTGTTTGTGTGTATTCTACCAACTTTTTTGTCAGTCACACTTAAATAGTTAATGAGTTGATCTTTAATCGTACAATCTCAATTATGTATTGGGCAAGTCTTAATTTGTCACTCTATCTTGGCACTTAATGGGCCAGTCTGTTTGTAGTTAATGGGCCAGTATTTACTCGATCAGTGTTTATTTTTTAATGGGGCAGTCTTTGGTCTGTCACTTAATTGCTGCATTTAATGGGCCACTGTTTAGCTGGTTTGTCTTCCATGTATTTATTTGGCTGTTATTGACAGTGTAAACCTGCCAAGCCGATAAAAATATTCCGTCATTACTAAATATTTAAGTCATAGTGTCAAACCAGGCCATGAATTCGCAGTGCTAATGGATTTAGACAGACAATAAATATGCAAATAAGAGATGTTGAGTCATTTAATGCAACCAAAAATGTTTTGACCTGTTTGGTGTCACTGTTTCAAATACTAAGAGAGTGAATGGCCAGTGCAATGATCTGCAGGCATTATTGCCACATCATGTGACGCAGTGGGGGGTGGGTGGGGGTGGGGGGCGGAGTGTGTGTTGGTGTCTATGGATTGATATGTGTAGTTGGTCCAGTGATGTGTGAAGGCGTGAGAGGTTCCATGTGATTTTATTGACTCTGTCTTTGTGTCTCTTTGCCTGACTGCCTGTCTGATGGCTTTTTGTATTGTTTGTAACTAGGTAAGAGCTTAGAATTGCCCAGGGACTAAACGGATAACACAGCAGTGGTTTAAATACACGTCTTAAATCGTCAAGCAATTGAAAGATACACGTGTGAGGTACAGTATGCAAGGTTTCCTGCGCTGCTGTAATGCTCAGGGCGAGTTTCAATTTAAACCTCTGAAAGGAAAGGAATCCCACCTTGAGAGAGTGATTCACATACCTGAGGTTAATTACATCGAGGCTAATGCGGTGTCAGAAAACTGGATGTAAAGTAACACTATATTTAATGTAGACGAACTGGTTATTAAAATCATACATAAATTCACATTTTAGATTGTGGAACAGTACAGTTCCCCTCCACTCAAAAATGTAAGTCCCCAAAAATGTTTGACCTTGACTATATTGACTTGTATCTGTGTAAGGTTTGTTACATCAGAGGTGTTATCACACTCCTGTACTGCAGGCCGTCATGTCTGACTCTTGGATTTTAGGAATGTGCACAAATGTACAACAGGAAAGCCAGATAGAGTATGATACAGTACTACCAGGAAAGCCAATCACTGTTTAAGGCTACTAAGGCCACCTTTTTTTTTTTAACTATAAGGCCCTGACATGCCAAGCCAGTGGTTGGCCATTGGTCGTATGTTGAATCGTAGACAGTGGAATCCGTCATTGAATTAAATCACTCTGACTGGCAGTTAAACTCAGTGCACCGGAAGAGAAACAGAAGTGAGGAAAGTAAACAAAGAGCAAAAGTCAAGTGGGAGTCAGATAAAAACAAATTTGTTACACGAGGTCAGATTATTTTTCTTTAACCACTGAACTCTTTGGCAGAAATGTTTTGTGATGTTTGTGTTATTGTTTACTGGCGCATGTAGCCTAAATATGCTCTGTTCTTTCAACATGAGATTGTGTTGTTAATGTGCTAACTGGCTAATTAGCATCAAGACAGTCTTCTGGTTTCCCTTTTTGAATGAGAAATACAAACTGCCGCCGTCAGCTGGTGTGGAAAGTTATTTCCTCTCATGCCGGTGCAGAACGTACGTGCTGGTTAGCTGTCAGCTGTAGTCTTTGCGGTGTATTCATGGGCACCTGTTTGGCCATGCAACAGTTGGCTTTGATTGCTGCTAGTTCGCTGAAGTTGGTTTGGTGTGACTGGGCTTTTATGTGGTAAAATCATGTTAAACAAAATAATATTAAAACATGTCTGAAGGGGGACCTTAAAAAAAAATCACATGAAAACTGTTGCTGATTAATTTACTGTTGATTAATTGATTGCTCAAGTGCTTGTTCTTGTGTTTGCACTGACTGGCTGGAATATAATGGAGATACAGGTTTGTTCACTGCTGTGGGATAAGTTGGACTCATGATATATTTATATATGCACAATATATTTACATATTTATAATGGCACAGCTGCAAGTTTTATTTTAAAGGTTGATTTTGAGCCAACATGCTTTGGCCATAAAGTAGCCTCTTAAATTCAGGCCCTCAAACATCTCGACATCACCTCCACTCGGTGGTTCATGGCCTGGAATACTGTCACTCTATTAAGTCACAGAAAATGTTTTTTGACATTTGTGCAGAATTCTGACTGAGCCAAACATCACACAAGTGTCTCCACTGATTGCCTTCCTCCTCCGTAAGAAGCCGCTAATCAGTAAAATCCTCCAGTGTACTCCTCGAGTGGAATGAAAGCCTGGATTGTCTGGGCCCTCCATGGTTCTCATATTTGAGATCCTTGAGTTAAAGAGAGCAGCCAGGTAATAAACACATCCACCGGCCAGGCCTCTCATCAGTGGACTGCAGCAGTCAGCACAATATCGGGCCAAGTCCAACAGTTGACGTGTGGCAACAGCATCTAACATCACGCTGCATCTTGAACTGAATCCCAGTCTTCCTTAACTGGAGGGCAGAACAGGTGCCAGGTGTGAATCTAATTAGATACAGCTGACTCTTAACTGACACGAAAGTCCCTGTTGAAACAAGTCTGGTAGTGCGATGCTTAATTGACGTCATTGTTGGCCGTGGTTTTACAGTAATACTGACATTTGATCATTAACAGTCACCGGTTACTGTGACGCTTTAGATTATACTCTAATCCTGTAATCTGGATAAATGCCACGGTGTAATGTGCATAGAGTAGATTAAATTGTAGTCAACAAAAAGAATTAGGTGCATACAGTGGACACAGTGCGCACAGAACAGGGTTTTATGCTCCTGTCTTAATTTAACATAGTGGCTGTTTGCCTCTGAGAAAAAATAAAAAAATAACAGAAAAGAGATTTTGGCATGTAGCTGATCCATCCATGCCATCCATTATCTCCCACTTATCCATGGTCGGGTTGCGGGAGCAGCAGGGTAAACAAGGCATTCCGAACATCCTTCTCCCCGGCAACATTTCCCAGCTCCTCCTGGGGGATCGCGAGGCATTCCCAGGCCAGATGAGATATATAATCCCTCCAGCGTGTTCTGGGTCTACCCCGGGGCCTCCTACCAGTGGAACATGCCCGAAAAAACCTCAACAGGGAGGTGAATGTTGTTGATGGAAACTTAAAATGTCTGTAGCTTGGTATCACAGTGAAGGCCACCAAGCAAATGTAATTGTGCAGGTCTAATGTCTTGAGATGCCAAGAGGTCAAGAATTCTTATTGACTACATTTAATTAATTTAAATTAAACAATTTAATTAAACAATTTCCCCCCGGGTATTAATAAAGTATTCTGAATCTGAATCTGAATTTACATGCACACTAATATTTCACTCTGACAATATTTTGAATTCGAGACGGGTCATGTGAACAGCATATTCTGCTCATTATTTCAAATCTGAATGTAGCATTTTCCAATTAATACATAGGATATTTTGCTATCAGTGGGGTTTTAGGAGCATTTTATTGACATGTACAGCACATTAAAGAATATGCATCTCAGCTGGGGTTATTACAACCATGCCACATTCAGAGTCACTTAAATTACCTTTTATTCCCCATTCTGATGCTCGGTTTGAACTTCAGCAGGTCGTCTTCACCATGTCTACATGCCTGAATGCATTAAGTTGCTGCCATGTGATTGGCTGAAGCTGTTTGCTTTAATGAGCAGCTGAACAGGTGAACCTAATAAAGTGGCAGGCGAGTGTATATGACACCCTCTGCAATGCTGCCTCCGTTAAAAGGTGCAATATTGTGACCCCTCCACTGTCGTCTCATTTGTTGCCCTCTAGTGACATTTATTGGCCGTATCCATGCCAACATAAAGGATGCATGGAAGTATGTGGGCAGTGACGTTACGAAAAGGGAGTATAAATGAGTCTTCAAGGGACCAGGTTTTAAATTCAGTTCCTGGGTCCACAAAAAGAAATAATCAGGGTGGAGTTTGATTTACTGAGCGGTGCTGATTGGAGTAACACAAACCTTCAGGCTGCTACAGCTACTTCACAGTTAGCAAGCAGTGGTGCCACTAAAATCAATATTAGGGGTGGACATTTCTTGCAGTGCTTATTGAAGTTAAAAACAAAGTTGTGTGGTCGCTGTCCCAACTGGTCTGAAAGGAGATTGTGACGAATGAGTGAGAGCACGACGAACACATCTGAACTTTATTCACAGTTTGTTTCATTGTGGTTTTGTACTAAAAAACACAAAGCTCTGCGGCTGTCATTCACATATTACATGCCAAAGAAAAACATGATTATTTTGAATTGCTTCTCAAACAAAGCTGTCCTTTTATAAAAATCTGTAATTGGTCTATTTTACTAATCTCCGTTTTTCAGACGTGTTGGAAACACAAACACAGTAAGTTTCTGATTTAGTTTGGGAAGGTTACGTAGCTCCTGCTCCTGTTTGAGCTTTTGGTTGGGTTTTAAATGCTGTTTGGGCACTCGCACTTCCAGACCCCTCGTCCTCCTGTGGATCCGGGGAGAACTCTGATGGAGGCTCACATATAGTGTGTCACGTTTCTCATTAATCAGTATTCCTCATTAGATTGAGTTCAATTCCCAGGTGAAGCAGAGAACGGAGATAGCAGTGAAACAAGCAGCCAAGGTTAAGTACGCTGCCTGTGTTTTTTGGCTTATTTTGGCAAAAGTCATTCCATGCAGCGAATTTAATTCAGCAGAACGAAGGCCTCCTCCTGCCGCAGTTCAAATCACAATTAGGAGTTGTCTGAGACTTTTATATTAATGAAAAATGTTATCTTCAACGTTGTGTCTCACTGAGCAAACCCAAAATAAATGCAGGGGTTGCTTTGTCATTAATGCGTACCATTAAATTTTGGACTCTTTTTGTTTATTGATTGTGGTATTGTTGAATTAGCACCACCGTAGCCTCTTACCATGGCATTGTGAATGAAGGTCGGTCAAAATAAACAAAGAAAACCTCGATTCACTCTCATACATATAATAGAATTCAATAGCTAACAAGAAAATGAGCAGTCAGTCACAGACTTGCAGGTTTTGTCATATCATGCGAACAATTTGAGGATAGAAAAACTGCCCCCCTCAAAACTGCTTCCAATTTTCTACTCTCCACTGTCATTGTGTCTGTCATCAAATGTCCTACCACCTGCCGAGGACATTGTATTTGGGTGTTCTCTCTGAGCACAGTCATTTCATATAACAGTTTCTGTCTGGTTTAGGTGGAAGCACAACTAGCATTGTACACACATGGAGGGAACCACTGTGGTGCCGGCAGTTTGGGAAGATGTCTTGCTAAATTGAGTGGAAGTGGGGCAGAGTGCACTCTAGTTTCTCTCCACTAATGAACAGATGATAATAACAGAATTATAAATTAATAACAATTCAGTGCTGCAATTATCTATTATCTCAGCTCGCCGGGCACAAACCAAAAGATAAAACATTTGAAATGGGGAATCTTTTTTTTTTTCTGGAATCACATTTAAGTCATGTTTGTCACAAAGGGTTAGCTCCCCCTCTCTTGAAGTCTGGGGCATCTGTGGGTCCTTAACGGCTGAAAAAAGGCTTTGCAGGGTATTAAAATGCCTGAATTTATCATCATGTTACGCAGGTTTAATTTTAATGAAAGCATGGCCACAGAAAATACTCTGTTCTGAATATCCAGAAGGGGTGCATTTTTATTCATATAACCTCACTGCACCCATGTAGCAGCCTCAATGAAATATTCAGTCATAGTAGTGTTTTTTGGCATGTTACAAGGCTATAGCTTCTCCTATTGGTTCATGTAGTCAAGAATTATTCATTCCAAGTGTGGCAAAGGATGTGCCATTAAAAAGTTAGATTTAATAAGTGTACTTCCTTGAAATATGGGTAAACAATACAACACCAACTGTCATGACCTGTGTTAGTTCCAAACTCGACTGCTCCATCTCCATCTTGGCCTGTTTGGTCTGCTGCCGCATCCGAACTCTTTCTCCATGTCTGCTTTAAATTTAAATTTGTCATGGTCATGTTGTGACATGAGTAATTCTTTTTGTCGCTCAAATGTTAAATCTGTCGTTGATATGAGCGAGGACAGAGTAGTAGGGGAAACAGCCGATGGTCGTTCAGTCATAACCTGTTTTTCCAATGAATTTATTTTCAAAATGCCCTTCATATTTTCTTTTAGACCTTTATCGCCAACATCTGTTTCATAATGCTCTGCTATTTTTAGCAGCTGCTCTTTTGTGCAAAGATCTAAAAACTCCACTGAGAGAGAAGCAAAACAGTCCTCCACAGTCACCATACTTATGTGTTTGTGAATAGTAAAGGCTAACCTGGCGCACAAGCCAAAACTATGGCCTAAACAGCATATGAGTATGCCCGTCTCACTGACTTCCTGATCCAAAAATCTACCTGCCTTAGCTCAACATTCGTCTTCATGTAGTTAATGGAGGTGGGTATTTACACACAGAAGCCCAGTGGTGAGGGAAAGCAACCAGAACCTGGCGACCCCCCCGAGCTATGGATGTGCCCCTGAGACAAATTGCTCTGACCGCGTTCACTGAAACACAGGTAGAACAACAAACAAGACGAAACCCAAAGGGTTAACGCCACCATGCCTGACAGGGTAATATCCATTTACATCAAAGTAACTTTACGCACACCAGTCAGACAACACTTACCTTACACTGATTTACCTCTCCACGCACAGACACCAAAAGCAAAGACTTCCCCCAGCCCGCAAAACCCAAATAATCACGCCAAATACAATTACAAGTCACTGCGACTCCCAAAAGCGCCTATTTCCCGCCACAGGACACAATGGTCTTATGTACACCAAACTGCACTTTTGGGAATCCCCAGGGAAACCCTTTCAAAATCAAGTGATGTCCGCTATGATGACCTCTACATTCATAAATTTGGACCCGTGTCAAAACACATTCCACACAAGCCAATCAGCGGGACAAATTGCGTCCAGACTGTCACAAACAAACGCAGTAACAAATCAGATACCAAAGTTACACACTCAAGACAAGCCGTCATCAGTTAAAGACACACCTTTAAGCGGGTAGCCTTGTTGTAATGGAGACACAAATCCCTGCCACGCTGGGCTGATGGGTCAAGCCAGCCGATGACTGTAGTAAAGGGGTATAGCTGTATCATGGTCTTTTTTTCCTTCCCTGCCCCTAACCTGGCAACATTGTCAAATTGGAACAACACAAATCATTCCTAAAAACATGCCTGCGGGCATTATAGCAATCACACAAGTGTGCCGTCAGCCCGAACAAATTTAAAACAACTACCTTTGAGAAAGCCACTGTTCTTTTTCTGTTCTTTTTTTGTAAGATATTTTAGTGTTATGTGATTCTAATTGATTTTAAAATGACCCGCTGGTGCACGCCATGTCGAAAAGATTGCTTGTAATAATTAAAACTTTTTCTGTGTTTTCTTTTTTATTGACTGTTTGGACAAGCTAACAAATATGCAATGTGTCTGTCAATAACTACTTTGGACTGAGGTGTTGAGCTGCTGTAGTTATTATCAAAGTGGTTTTCAAAACATATACTGTGAGCTTAATTACGTCTGTTATTGATCCACTTTTTTGGTGCACAAAATGCACCATGCATCAAAGACTGTACATTACACATGATGCATTCTGCAGGGTTAAAAATGAAACATACAAAATGAACAAACATCGGCATTTTGGAAGTTAAATGAGATGACTTGTTTTTCACAAGAATGAATCCACTGTGGGATGGACAGGGGACAGAATGTACCTTGTCTTTGTCAGCCACTGTTAGGTTAGAATCTTCAGCAGTCTGAGTTGGTCAGATAATGCAGCTGTCTCATAAAATAAGCATCCTTTTAGTCTGAAATCCCCCTAGATCCTACACATTGGACCTTTAATGCAGACTTGAATAAAGGGAGATTTACACGGGTGTCAGTTCTATGCAGAGTCTACGCATGTGGCCTATGCTGTTGTGAGCATTTATACCTGTGCGATGGTGTGTCTGTGTCACTCTGCAGTTACACCTCCCAAACACTGGTTGGCTGTGGGGTTTCTGTGAAGTGCTGTTAAGTTTAGTAGATTCAAAACACACATTAAACACACATTACACGTTGCTTAATAGAGATAGTTTCAAACACAAGTACACAAATCAGCTTAATTATAACAAACCATCTGTCTTTAGCACAAGCCTATGGCATTTTACATTGTATAAATTAGCTTAGCGGCTAGCGAACCTTTCCTTTACTCATATGAAGCCAGAGACAACAGCAAACAGCAAAGCTTAAGTTACAAAATTCGGCTCCATCACAACTCACAAGGTTCACTGACAAAGCAAATGTCTCAATCTAAACATGTTTTCCAAACAAATATAACATGCTAACGTTATTAGCACAAGCCTATGGCATTTTACATTGTATAAATTAGCCTAGCGACGATCTGAGATTCTCACTATGAAGCCAGGATGAATCACAAAATACTATTTTTGTGGAGGCTTTATTGTCTTCACAATTTATTGTTTCTTATCTGTCATATTAAAGTAAATGAAAGCTTCGTTTCCACTGAGGGAAATGGTTTCAGCTTACGAAGAGAGACAGGAGGTCTGCGATGCCGCAACATGTAGTTACAATTCTGGAAAGGTGCACGCCATGAGTCAATGCAGAGCCTTCACTGTATATACGACGGGATTCAATGCAGAAGTAAATACCCCGCTTGAATCTGAAACTACCCTTTGAGTTTGATGTACATGCATTCAACAGGTTCCATGCAGAACAAGTGTTACTGTCATAGAGAACTGAAAATCAACCACCATAGGCCAATGCACTGATGAACACAATTGGACGGTGTGTCTGTGTAATTTTCCCTGTTTTCACACACTTTGTTTGCTTCATTATCTATAATTTCCAGAACTTTCATAGGCAACTCTTTTCAAGGGCGAATAACAGCGAACATGAGGCTGCAAATGTTCATCACAGGTGGCTTGTTGCCTCATCGTTCCTTGGGACAATACCACTGCCACTACACTCTGGCTGTGTGTGGGCCTCACTGTGTGCCAGCCCGTTTGCTAAACTGGTGAATTGATTTACCAGCCAGTATTCCTTGATTGTGTCTGTAGACTGAAGCAGTAGGGTCAGCGCTGCAGAGAGATGAGTTTATTCACCATTCATCGATCAAGCAGTCCAGCCAAGACACGGAGTGGAGCAGAGTTTCCCACCGAGAGCAGACAGTGACCTGGTTATTAACACAGCAGCCCTGCTGACCCACAGAGAAGCTAGTTTGAAACTATTAGAGGACATTTCACAAGAAATAAGTAATATTACATCTTATTTACTCAGTATGATTGAAACGCAATTTTGTGCAAACCACTGCAAAGGCTTTTATTGTTCAGGAGCTACAGCAAATGCAGCAGTAGTCATGGAAAGTAAAAACAAGACGAGCTTAGTGTTTGATTAAAAATATATAGATATGGACTTTAATGACACTTTCTGTGTCACGGTTTAATCAGGTGTTAAATGTTGCAGGGAAGGAATGGTAAAAAGAAGAAGCTGCCGCAGTCAGTGACGACGGTCCAATTTGTGTGGATCCCTCTTGCATGAATAATTCCATCTCCAAAAAGCAAGTGCAAATTAGTGCAGGTGTAATAAAAGAAAGTTGTGCTAGGGCGAGTGTTGAGGTAGAATGTCTAAGCGTAAAAAAAGGGAAGCTGCACTTAATTAGTTCAGAAACAAGTACTGATAGTTGGAGAGACAGAGGGCAGTAATATTAAATGAGCATGATTTCTGCTGAGTTATGTGCACAAAAGAGAAGATAGGGAATTGTGGCTGTTTGGCAATTAAACTTTAATTTGATCCTGAACTTGACTTTCCCTGATGCACTATGTTGATTGTACTATTCTGCTAACAAATTCATAGTAACCTTGTTTCGTCTTGCTTCAGTTACTTGGGATACATGGAAGGTCTTGACACTTTTTACATCCTCCAACTTGTCTGCTCGGAGCTGATTTTTTTTATGATTTTTTTGTAATAATCAGTTCTTTTGTTGCTCTTTCCACATAGACCTCTCTGTTTTATATATTTTGAGGATTGTTTGGTGAAAAGGGAAAAAACCAAACAAATTTTTATACTAAGGTGTTGGGACATCACGAGACCCTGGAACAGCTTCAGTGCTTCTTGTCTCAAAGTCTCTTGAACTCTATCAGAGGGGTGAACACTATTCTTGTCGATGATGGCGGTGGAGAGCACTGTCTGTCGTTTGTTCCAGATTCTCCTATGAGTGTGCAGATGGGCTGAGATCTTGTGACTGTTAAGGCCATAGCATCTGTTCGAAACCATTTAGAGACCCCCCAATCCCTGCATCCATCGGCTGTTGGTCTGAACAAGGAGCCTCTGGGGTCAACTGCCAATATTTTGGGGCTTACATGTAAGGGTCATTCTGGCTAATCTCTATAGACCCTTATATTGTTAGTAAACTGCATTATGTTTTTTGGTGGGTGGGGTTTAGCTGCAGGCAAAAAACTTGAGTTCTATTGAACCGAACCAAACACGGCAGGTGTGAAAGCACCCTTAGACATAATGACTGGTAACGGGTCAGTTCTGGCACTGAGCTTTATAGGTAGGGGTGAGTGTGGGTTTTCAAAAATGGACCCGTGCAGGATTCTGGTTCCAGGCCTTGTATTAAAGCATCTGCATATTTAGGTTTTTCTTCTGTCACTTATTTCTATGTTCTCTATATTAGTTTAATAGTGGCCTAACTAAAATTTAAGAAACAGGCATTGAAGCAGTGTGTTAATTACTCCAACTTCACAACAGATTTCTCTCTTTTCTGAATATCTTTATGATCTTAAACAAATCCTACTGCTGAACCTGCTCATTTTAAACTCTCCTTAATTTGCAAACATGAGCAGTGTTTTGTATTTAACCACACTAAGCCAAAACAGCAAATGCCTGATCATGATTAATACCTTCAAACAAAGGTCATGTACTCGCTTACACATGTATAATGCATGAAGTTAAATGTTTCGTTGGAGGATTTCTGCTTTGGCACCAAAAAGACTTCAGTTGGTTATAAAGTTGTAAAGTTAAAAGGCGTTTGGGTGTTTGGAGTCGGTTCATGTGTGGTGCAGCTAAGTTTAGGAAAAAAAAACAACATATTTCTCCCTCCACTTGACTGCGTGTTGATCTTATGAGCTCCATTTCCTGTCCTGATACGAGGCAAATATTCCACTGCAGTGACAGGAAGTGACAGTTGCAGTGACTGCTCTGACAGCAGTAACTGACACTGAGAAGCCACAGTAGTGTTAGTTTATGGTATATCAATAATGTCACGCTCGGCACCTATTTACTTTGGCCCGAGAAACTGGGAGATGCCCGGGTTGCCTTTTTTATTGAGTTTTCCCTCAGGAGCCTTGAGAAGCTCCAGTCTGACAGATCTATTTGGCGGAGGTGAACACGGCATCAGTAGCAGATAAGTGATGTGTCCGCACACCCTCTCCCTCCCTGTACTCTTCATCACTCTCATTCACACCCAGCCCTTATTCTGTGCTAGCCTTGTTTTTCTAATCTGTGTGGGACTTTGGGAGGCTTTCAAACAGTTTCTACGTTAGGACTACGTGACTGTGCAGCTCCCCAGCTTGTGCTGATGCTCTGTATGTCGATGTAGGTACAGCTGTCTGATTAGTGTGGGTGGTATGAGATTGGTGAAAAGGTCAGAGTTCATTGACTTCATTGACTCAAGAGTTCATGGATTTTGTTTCCCCTCTCCCCGTTGGATAATTGATTGGATTGCCGATGCTTATGAATAATGGCTGCATTCAGGCATGCGTGTGGCCCTCTAAACAAGCGCTCTGTCAGTGTGAACCTTACATAGTGCGTAGCCCCTATTTCCTACTGTTTGCTTCCCTCGGGTAGCTGTTAGACATTCAGACTGACAAATCTTAAACCTAGAAGTTATGGATTAGACTGTTAAAGAGAGATTCTCAGACATGGTTAAAGGAGCATGTCCTCATGACTCATTACTGTTCTGAATAAATCCAACCAGGCATAGAGAGATTCTAATAATGTTGGTTATATTAAAAGTAACGCACATGGATTTTAACATCAGCATCAGCTGTTTGACCATCACTAGGTAACAGTTTCTTCTTTGACTTTTTGAAGTAGAAACAAGGACTCAAACCAAAAAGACAAAATAGATCACAGTTTCTGTCCGGGTGCCTCCATTGGCAGGAAATCATTACCCATGTTTATCCAGCCCGGTCTCACTCCAAAGTGGTCGAAATCTGGCGCTTGGGCAGAGACTTGCGGCGTCAGACACTGATGAAAAAAACTGTCCTTTAGCACCAGCATGATACATAGCTGGTCATCATTATAGTTTAAAAGCGCTGGGCCGTGTCGGGGGAAACGCAGCAGGACGAGAACAAAAGTTAAGGTGGAGAAAGTCCGAGTAGGTTGGGCAGGAGGGGTGGTTGATAGGTCCAACAAACACCAACTTTCCCTTGGGAGAGTGGTGTTGGTGTCCCCTAAGATTATAAAGCCAAACCCTGTTCTTTTTTCCTAAACCTAGCCACGTGTTTTTATTGCATAAACTGAACCATGTGCTTTAGTTGTTAAAGGAAAACAGACATCAATTTGCGTCGTTGTAGTCCATGTATTTTGAAAGAGACTGTATCGAAACATTAAATTTCCTGTGAAAAGGGAAGTGTATTTTGAAAGAAGACCATGCATGTGACAGGCAGAACTTGACAGGGCGTCCCAGACAACTAACCCACCCAGGGTTCACGTCGTATCTGACCAAACGTCAATTTGTGACGAGTGAGAATGTGTTGGTTTATCATGGCCATCTGAAATGGATAGGGCTGCTTGATTAAGGCAAAAATCATAATCACGATTTATATAATCACAAGTTGTCAATATTGAGGTCTTGATTAGTTAGCATGATTACTCATTGACTTTGGGGATATGCATTTTTTGACCTTTTTAACAGTAGCTTTTCTTGAACTTCAAATGTAATTCAACTGAAAATCAGGCTCGAGGTGAACTAAACATGCCAAAGCCTAGTTAAGAGTCAGTTTGGGCTTTTGGAGAGAGATAGATAAATTGCCCATGCCCCCTACTTCCTACCTCCCTACTTCTTACCTCTTTGCTCCTTGGCCTTCATTTTGACCTCATCTGTACACATGGAAAGTTTCGTGACTCCATCTTACATTATTGTGATGCTGTTGCAGTGGCAAAATCTGTCCACAGACAGAGAGACAAACAGATGGACATAAAACACCTGGCAGAATACTGAAAACTGATTTTTGGTAGTTCCCTCTACAATAGGTGTCTCCAGGACCACATGTTGCCATGATCACACACACACACACACACACACAAGGTGAAAACAATACCAGCTGTTGGAGTGTTGTTGTGGCTGTAAAATTATTTTTCATTGCCTTCCAAAGTGACCCATGTGAGCGTTTTCTGATCTGACTACCCGATTGGCAGTGCATCATTCGTCAGTGCCTTCCAAAACTATTTTGCTTTGTCCTGAAAAGGATAGTATATATACAAATATAATGTCTGATTGTGCTCTCAACATGTGAAAGTGATAATCCCACTGTAGGCGGGCACTGACTATTGACATTAATGCTGCAATCCTTTTACCTTGGATGTTAGAGCTGGAGATGACTTCACACCCGAGTTGTACCAATACCAGCTGTGGCTAGGTTGGCCTTTGTTAGCACCACCAGTTAACAACCCATTATGCTATATTTTGAGCATTCAAATACCATAAAACAGCACGTCCACAGATAGAAGTCGGACAGTACTTTCTGTACGACTGATTTAATGAGAGACTAATAAGACAGAGGTGCTAATAAACACCATATTACTACAGCTTTTATTACTGTTGATGCCCGACCAGCCAGCTTGAATTTTGAGGTCAGGTTTGTTGAGGTTCTTCTAGCGTTGGGCGATATGTATATTTCGATATTTTTCAATCTCCTCAAAAACACTTCAATATCCTCCTGAGACCCTGTGACCTCATATGAGGACATCACTTTTTGGGTTTACTTGACCTTATATTTCATTCTACTTAACTCAGACCTGTTGTCCTCGTCCGTGGACACTTTTTTAGGTCATCTAGTGGTAGTAAGAGCACAATACACTAATCAATATAAAAAGAAGATGGCAGCCATCTCTGCCAAGTCAGTCTGCAGCCGATCCCGATACAAAAATGCAGCCTTTTAAAATGAGGGAAAAACACCATTCATGCCATATCACAATATAACGATATCCAAAATCTAAGACCAGATACATTCTCATATCTCAGTTACAATAAAATATCTTCATATTGCCCAGCCCTAGGTTCTTCACAGTTGGATATCCGACTCAAGGGGGCATTCCAGTTGAAATTTCCAACTTCCCAGTTCAAATACAACAAAGATATTTTCTTTAAAGATTAAGGGCACACTTACAAAAATGCCATGTAGAACACTGTGAATAACACAGCATAAAGACATCATTCTGACATCAATAAATGATTACTATGTTATATTCGAGACCTCCGCCTTGTGTTACATCACCACATTTCTTGCAGTGGTATAGACTAATCACCTTTCAATGTATTTAATGAAGCACATAAGAAAGAGGCAAAGACCCCCAGTGACAGGATTTGAATATTTAGTAGGAAATGTGGCCTTAAATTTGATTAACACCAGATATAACAATTCTGCTGCCAGAAGCTACAGGCTGCTAATAATGTCTGAAATGATTTATCTTTGTTTATGGTGATTATGCCGGTGTATTTCCATTATAGCAATTATAGTTAGATATTTAAAAATGATACACATAGCACATTTAAATTACTGTTTAGAAGGAAAATGAGGAGTAAAAGAACAAAAAAAAATCCTTAAATATTCTCCCCTTCTGCGTTAATGGCTTCTTAGAGGGATATTCCACGCTTGTGTTTTTTACTGGACTTTTTTTTATAGCAAACATAAAAAGGTTTTGAGTGTGTGAGCCTGGTGTAGTCTGTATACACAGGGCTCTGAACCCTGTCTTGTTCTCTCAGTTCTCTGGTTTCTGTTGATGTGTTTCTGCTGGATTAGTCTGCATAAAGCATCATCTCTTTTACATTACCATCCCCAAATGTGAATGAGAAGCGGTGGCCGTATATCTGTACTGCATTACTATTACTGCAGCCTTTCATTTGACTTTTTTTTTTGCAATAACTCCCTGGCACCAAAGGAGCTGGCAACATAAATTTTGAATCAACCTGTATGAAGTATAAAGCGGTAGCCAGGAGTGAGCGCATGTGCTCGTGCATACACATGCACACTCACCCACGCACACAGACACATAGACAAACTTCCTCCAGGGACTGAAGAATTAATAATTCACATAGATTTCCGGCACAACTCATGTGTTCTCTTTTATGACATCTCCAAAAGCCTAAGAAAGTCAGCCTATGGGAGGCAGATCTGTGGGATCATTACAGCCCAGCAATAACGCTGCAGCCCCCTTAATGAAGTAGAAGATGGATTGATGCTGGGCTGGGTTATTGCTATTCAGAGAGCCCTCCCCATCGCTCTGTGGAGGGTGAACAGGACACTGAGAGAGGCATGAAGAGAAAGCAGAGGACACAGAGGCTAATGAAGGGACCTCACTGGACATCGATGGCAGAGGCAGCAGCAGTGTCCCTTTCCCATGGAGCAGATTCTACCTTCAGTCTGCAGCAAACACCCCCTCCTCCCCAGTGCCAGCAGCTCATATTATCTGCCATGCAACAGTGCCTGATATAGGCCTGCTCACTGCTGCAAGGCCTCCTCAAGATAGGCCTTGTTTATCACCAAGATTTTTTTTTCCTTTTCAAGGACTCCACAGTTGCACACACTGCCATGAAATAAAGATGAGAGCTGTGTCCTTTTACCCTCATTAAAAACTGGACCGGTTCCTGAACATACAGTAAGCTCTCCATGCATCCTGGCTCTTCACCGAGATAACAGTCGCAGGGTTTATCTTAAGAGCCCACGGTATCGGTGGCAAAGTATTAAATCTGGCTGATGGCTTATTAAAGTTTAAGTTGCACACTTGATGTGAGTTTTCCCTCTTCAGTAATGGTCAGAAAAACCACATCTATTTACAGATAAACTGAATCTAAACCCACTCTGTCTCCCCTCTCCTCTCTGCTGCTTTGCTCGTTTTATAGGCTGCTTATACGCCCATGTGATCCCGTCGTTCTCTTCCAAACTGCACTTACACTGAGTGATTACCCTTTTTAGACAAGGCAACAAATTTGACTTTGTCTGCGAGTGGTGCTGTCTTTCCTCAGTAATAGACATGACCCTGTGTTGTTAGTTTCTGGCATATGATCGAGGGAGGAGGCAGGTGAATGGATTGTTTACTGAGCTGAGACACCCGAGGAATGTTCGACTCTAAATATCATGTTTGTCTTTATTAAACAGGGGTTTCTGTAGCTGTTGTTTTAAGTAAATCTTATTCCCAGACCTTTGCATAAATTTGTACAATGTGGTAGAGCCCTGCACTGGAGCCCGAGGGGCCTGATGGCCCGACAGCCCAAGGGCCGGGCTTTGGGCCAATTACCACATCATTACCTCGGACACGGGCCGGGCTCGGGCCTTTTTTTTAACCTGCCAGTTAGAGAGGTGTGTGTTTGTGTTTAACCGATTTAAACGGCAACACTTGAATGCAGCAGCTGCTGTGCCTCTCCCTCTTCACTGCACATCACTCATCATATTGTAGCGTCCGCCAGGACGTGTGGAAGGATGACGCAGTTATTCGGTAAACCACCGTTTGTTACTGAACAGTACAGGTTACTGTTGGCTGTAACCACGCCAAAACAACCACAAAACAAGGACTTAGCTGTAACGTTAACTCGAACCGTGCACTGCTGCTCTCTCCTCCAGCTCACTCCACACACACCAGCACGCGCACTCACACAGCCCTCATCCTCGTCACTCTCGCACCCCGCTCACAGAACATTGACGTTACAACAGAACATTCACTGCAGGGTCGCTACAATATTTTACTGATCCCATTCATAGACACTGTGATAAGGTTTGTTTTGTTCGTGTTTGTAGCTTAGGCTTGGATAGACATGTTTATTTGTTAATAGACCTGCCACCTACAATTTGCAATATCAGGCGCTGCAGTTGTATTGCGCACAGTCACTTCAAAAAACAAAATAATCAATTAAACAGCCCCGAAAATGCTTCAAACACTTTTCTAAATAATCTTAGTATTGAAAGGAAATGAAATATACCCACTTATGCCATTAAAAGTGCTTAGATAAGGTCGGAGGTCTATAACTGCACATATAGACCTCCGACCTTATCTGGGTATATTTCGTTTCCTTTCAATATTAAGATTATTTAGAAAAGTGTTTGAAGCATTTTGGGCGTTGTTTAATTGATTATTTTGTTTTTTGAAGTGACTGTGCGCGATGCAACTGCAACAGTGCGCAGCAACAGTTGACAATTCTCACTAAATAGGAGAATACAGTCATTTAGTTAAATAAATTCATATTTAACTTTATCCTTTCAATCAAAATATAATGAATATAGCTTAATACCATGCTAAAAACCCCAATTAAACTATTTTAATGTCTGTAACATTAGCAGCATGCATGTTGTTATGGGAAGTTTAAAAAAAACCAAAACAAAACAAAAAAAAAGTCGGGCTTTTTTTCGGGTTCGGGCATGAGAATTCTGAAAACCTGTCGGGCCAGGCCGGGCTGGGGCTCCACCCCCTCGGGCCAGGGCCGGGCCCGGGCCCAGATAATAGGCCCGTGCAGGGCACTACAATGTGGATCATAAGTGGGATATACCTAGCAGCAATGCACAGTCAATAGGATTTGAAGCTGTAATATGAGTGTCGAACTGAGAACTGGAGACATTCTGTGGACTCACATTGTTTTACCAAATGACATTCTGGTGTTGGAATCATCAGTAGCAGCGTCCAATGTCAGTGTTTTAGATTTATTTGCTCTGTCGGGGAAATGGGTCAGAAATCTACTTGCCTCAAGTCAAGTTTTACTTGTCCCTGTACAAAAAGTTTTACTGTGAGCGACTAAAGTTCTTAAAGACTAGAGGTAACTGTCATGAAAACAACCCCATTTTATCCCCCTTGCTCTAAAACTTGTGGTAAACTCGTAAAAATGGTGTAGCTACTGATGATAAGTTCGGCATTTCATCTGTTGCTGTCTTGTTTTTTTGGAGCCATATGTGGCCACATTTGGGCAAGAGGCTGAAGCTGGATCTGACCGAGAAGCTGAGGACCTCTATCAGTAGGCAGCCTGTCAGCCAAAGAGGCCTGTTCTTAATTCTGCATAACTTTAAGCCTTAAGAATATGTAAAGGGGTGAGTTGTAAAAAATTCACCCCCATGTACAGTTGTCATGAAAGGGAAATTAACTATAAAGTTTATAGACTGTATTTTAAGATAAACAATGCGTTTCCACTTACCCCCACTGTTTAAAATGAAGCCAAAATATCCAGGATATGGCCACTGCCAAGTCAGAGTCAATCTCTGATGGTGTTAACTTCCTGCCCAAATATCCGTCTAAGCAACTGAGAGCAGTGCCATTGATGACAAGCACACCGATTGGTACACATAGCTGTCAATCATGCCATCAATCCCCATTTCTATACTATCAAATTGCTAATTAAAGCCAAACTTATCCAAAAAAACAAACACTTAAACCCACATCAGCGTGATAGGAACTACCTAAAATGACAGAAGCCATCTTTGGGGAAAAATGTATTCGACACTCACTTTGAGTTTTATATATTTATATACTGCAGCCAGCCACCAGGTGGCAGCCGAGATGTTTTGGCTTCACTTCTGGGGAGCTGTCATGTTGTCCATCTTTCTGTACAGTCTATGACAGACCAAAACCATTTTTTTGAACCAGGCTGTCAACATGCTTATTTCTACTGTAAAGTCGGGCATTTTTAACATCGGCCAGCCTCTAGTGGCCATTCAAAGAACTGCAGTTTTAGCCACTTCCATGCTGGCTTCGTTTTTAAGCCCTGTAGGTTGCCGCTTGAGTAAACTGCCCACATTTTCTAATGCAAACCAACCAAAAATCCTGTTTCCAGGATAATATAAATGCTCACTTGTGCCTCAGTTCATTAAAAAACAACAACTTTGCATCCTTTACATATCTCAGTTAGCCTTCAATGGCCACTCATTTTAAATGTCATCACTCTATGAATAGGTAGTTGTTATCAGAGACATAAGTTGGAAGGCTCCTGCCACACCGACTAGTACATCCAGATTGCTGTTATCACCTTTTTAAACAGTTGTTGGCAAAACTTTTAATTTCTTTGCCTTTCAACAACGCTGTGTTATGTTTCAGCATAAAAAAACAGTTAATTATGGTTAGAAAAAAAAAAATCATGTTTTGGCTTAAAATACCCACGTTTGGGGGCACAATCAATGCTTGGAATGCCTTAGTGTCTCGCTAAAGATCCACCAGTGTTGTTTGTTGGTCTGGAACAGTGGTCTGCAGTCGTCTGCAGCTTGGCAGCCCTCTCACCCAGATATCACACCATCCACCATCCCCAAAATCAGCTTACAGGTTGCAGCGTAACAAGAAACAGTAACTGATAACAGTATTCTCAACATTATAGTTGGTGTAACAGGAGCATTCTTACCTATCTGTAATGCTGATAAGCTCTATTAACGCCTGTGTTATAGAGTGATAAAGTTCAAACAGGATGTAGTGCCATGTTTTTATTCAACCCTCCCTGCTTGGGAACACCCACATCCTTCAAACTCCACACCTCCAGTTTGTAACACAGTGTTTCTGGTATAAATTTGTAGTCTCCAGGCCTAAGCTGAAGTACTGTAACCCTCAGGCATAGTTATGTTGTGCAGCTGCCAACGTGCATAGTTGAATAGTGTCGCTTTAATATTTGAATCTGTCTAACCCTAACATGACATGCACTTTAGGAATGCTAGTTGTCACCATTCAGTTTCAGAAAGAATATCATGCAAAACACTTTGCAAAGGACATTACATTATCTATTGACTATTCACTATGAGCCTACAACACACAGTTACAATTGAATTAAGGACTGTATTAGTGATTTTCCACATCATAGCCCATCAACCACAAGCTGCCTGCACTCTAACACTTTCCCAACCATTTTCTGAGGCGTAACATAGGTTGCAAAAGTAATTGGGAAATGGTTGTCAATATGTGAAGTATATACAAGTACACAGTTAATGGGACAGAACAAAGCAACTGATACAGTTCTTCCATTTCAACAGTTTTAATGCGGCTCTGTAACCTAACAGGGTATATATTTTTTAGATAATACAGTAAAGCGATATGCTGCCTTGTGCTTTCAGATCATGGTAAATGAAGAATAAATGCAGATGGTAATGTCATCTTTATAAATTCTGTTGTGTGGAGCACTGAAACTTGGTGTACCATTCAGTACGTTATAGACTACAAGTAGAAAAGTGCACTCAGTAGAGAGCAGATCTCTTCCAGGTGTGTCGTGGGCGGGAAACAGGGAATTCAGGGCAGGCTGTGTGTCCAGCATGTATGCATGAGTGTAGTGGTATGAAGGGGAGACAGTACGCTGCATACATTGTTAACGTGTAACCACAGGCTATATGGATACAATATCCAATGAAACTCGTGCACTTAATTGTCCTTCCTGGCTCCCTTGGAGTCAAGATGGTGGTGAAGATAACAACATGGTAATTAATTCAGCTCATATTGTGCCTAATGTTAGAGGATCATAACATACCAGGTATGAAATGAATCTGCAAATGCTCCTGGTCTTAAAGAGACCAAAATGTTCTGTGGATATCCGTTTTTAAGCCATGACAAAGGCCAAAATGTGGCCTGAAACAGACTAGTTAAGGCTTGTGTTTGGTCTGGACAGTTGCTGGAAATGCCTTTTGACTATTTTATTTTGTTGATCATAGGGCTGCCCACAACTAAGAATTTTCCTAGTCTACCAACAGGTGTCATTAAGGGCCATTAGTCGACTAGTCACCTGCATATTTACGATAATAATTTAATTATTAAATGATATATTTTGGGCGGGGCAGCACAATGGTTTGAGTTGAAGGTGTGAGAAAGAATAGTATCAGTAACATTGTTAACACTGTGCTACATTACAGAGAAATACAAAAGCGTACTAATGAACCTTCATTAATATAGGCCTATATTTTATCTACAAGTGCACGTCACACACTGAGCGAGCCGCCTGTTAATGACGCTGTGGGCTAATGGGCATGTAGCTACTTCCATGTTTCAGAGTTTCAGATGATACGTCATGTTTGTAGTCGACCAATAAAGATAAGTTTACCACCTTGGGTTCGTCCTTCACCTTCTCAAAATGATCCCACACTTTGGATTTCCTGCCCGACATGTTATTAACTAGCCTGTGGAATAACTGCACTAACTATTGACCTTTCTGGTTGACGAATGTTTGGTTGACTTTAGCCCCAGTAATTTTATATGAAGTTCGTAATGTTATGTTAAATATGAAAGTTAATTTATATATGTACGTAACTTTACTTAGCTGGTAAGCGTAGCCACTTCCTGTGTCTGACCTTTCAAATTAAATTCCCACATGGTCCAGTCATATAGGTTTTTATTGCTGTTTTTTTTTTTTCTGCGACTAAATGACCAATGAAATCTTGCCAACTAATGACCTTTCTCGTCAACAAAAGTTTGGTTGACTATTAGGAGGCAGCCCTAGTTGATCACTTGGGACCCCTACCAGCCGGTTAAGAGGATTGAGAAGTCAACAATCAGTGACAGTATAAAACAGAGCAGTTAAGATATATAAATATGCCCAAAAATATTAGGCTGATGGGTCCAGTAGTATGCCAGATTAGCTGCAGACAGATAGATAAATAAATACTTAACACTACTTATGACCAGCAAAGACAATAAGTGGTTCTTCTTGGATCCCTTTTTAAGCTAACCTGCTTTTGTAAATCCTGTAGTCAACTTCAACATTGGTGATGTTGAACGTTTAAGCCATTTTTATAGGATTTGAGTGTTTTGACTCCTGAAATGGTAATATCACAGAACACTAGGGGTGGGAATCTTTGGGCACCTCATGATTCGATTACGATTATGATTCAGGGGCTACGATTCGATTATAAAACGATTATTGATGCATCTTTAATTTATGTATATTGATGCACTTTTTCACAACGCACATTTCTTTTTGTCTCACTGAATAAGCATTCAACACTTGCAATTTTTAAAAACAGTGCATTTGTAATAAGAAACAGTTGAATTAATTTCCATTATATTTTATTAAACATATAAATGGAAATGCTTGCAAACTGGAAAGTTACAACTTCTTTGTACGGAACCAGAGGTAACAACTGGTATCTTAAATCACAAGATAAAATGCGCAGTTAGAGTAACAAATGATTCGGTGGCGACAGACGTCCAAGCATCACATGTAACTGCGTTCCTACCTGCCTTCAACAGTGAGGCCATGAGTTCTGTTTTGGTTTGATGGTAGAGTGTCGGTGAAATAGCGTCGGGATGGGATGGTGTATCTGGGCTCCAGTGTATGCAGCAGTGCTCGAAATCCCTGATTTTCCACGACGGAATAAGGACGCAAATCCTTGGCAATAAATGCCGCGATGGCCTTTGTAATTCACTTCGCCTTTTTCGATGAGGGTGGCAGCTTTCTAATTGCTTCCTCGATTGTTCTCTGGTCGGTAGCGCCACTAGTTGCCGCAGCAACAACAGCCTGCCGTCTCCCTGACTCCTCCATCAGGTGGAATCGAGTTACATGGCTTCTCATGTTTGTTGTGTTGCTAAAGTATTTTATTTTAGCACGACACAGCTTACATATAACGTGGCTCTTGTTCAGTTCGCTTCCGCCGTCAACGTTGTAGAAGCCGAAGCATTTCCACACATCTGCTTTTAAATTAGAAGAAGCTGTTCAGCTCTCACGGCGAGGTGGGTAGCGGTCAGCCATGTTTGTTTCCCTCTGTGCGCGTGTTGGCGTGTCTGCTCCAGGTGCGTATCCCAAAGTGTCCCGGAGATGACACGTACCGCGCTTCTTAGTTCCGCATTATTTAGAACCTTCTGTATTACTCTAATTAACAGATTTAAATAATCGAAATTTGGACGTTTGTGAATCGATTCAGATTCGTCCATGTCCGAATCGCGATGCATCTAAGAATCGGAAATTTCCCCCACCCCTACAGAACACTGCAGCATACAGCACTGCACTCTGCTAACACCTCACCTACTGAGTCAGCTGTGCCAGCTCTCCTCTACCTGTGTATCATTTTGTGATTATTTAAATAGCTTGAGATGCAAAGAATAATGTTTGTGTTAGGTTATGTTGCAACCTGGCAAATGGGTCAAGAGATTAATCTTAATGATAACCCATCCTTCCAGCTTATCAACTTAAAAACAATGACTAATATTACTCTTTCATAAAAGACTGCACAGTCCATGAGAATGTTCAGTCTTTGAACACATAATTTGATTTATGGTTACAAAGCTCTTTGTATTCATAGAAAATAAAACTATTATCTTCCATGAGCCAAACAAATGAAACGTCTCCTCTTCATTTAGCCAGGGGAAAAATGTGGGGAAACATTCAGTGACAAATCCAGAGGGAGAAGGTTTCCAGCTGAATACCTCTAGGTCTATTTATGTGGGAGATGAAAAGCTTGTATAACACTGGCATGATCCTCACTTTCCGAAGAAGAGACAACTTCTGAATGGTGGCATTCAGTCGTGAGCTCCACTCAATATTCTCAAGTCATGCCGATTGAGTATATTCAGAGCTTGCACCTGAAAGCATCAAAAAAGGCCTGCGATTCACTCCTGTCCACGCTCTCTAAAGGGTTGGACGCTGAGGTTTATACCATCAGCATAGCGTGGCCTCAGCTTCTAAAGCCTGATCCGTTTCCTTCAGTGTGTATCCAGCATCTCACCCACCTCCTGCTTCGTTGTAAACAACCCCCGTTTCAAAGCTTTGCATTAATTTTTAAAGTTAAATCTGACCACAGGCAACAAATATTAATGCATTCTGCAGCAGGAACATCAGATATCTTGCATAGTTAATATTTAAGCAGAGAACATGTTGCAGCTACTATTTACTAAATAAAAGGCAAAGAGTGTTTTGTATAATTTGGCTAGCTAAGTGAGGATTGTGTATGCTCTACGTGTGGTGCAATCAAACCTGTCATTATTATTATTTACAACATTTAGCAGTCACATTGTGTAATATGTGAGTGGTGTGCATCCAGTTCCTTAACAGCCAGTTGTTATGCATGATGGCAGGGTATGTAAATGGCATGAGGTGTATTCATTGGATAGCTGTGACCTTTTCCAACAGATCGTTAGTTACCTTGACCTTTTGTCAATAAGGGCATAAAGATTCCCAGTCCAGGTGAACTTGAACTTTGTGCCAGCCCACTCCATCACCACTACGGCGCTGACACCTCCTTTTCCCATCTCTGACCTTTTTTAGACAGACACCAACTAGCCGTCGACACAGGAATTGAGATAATGTATGCCAACAGATGTCTGACATCCCCAGAACCTGAGCTTGCTCACTTGATTAAAGAACATTTTTCCCCCAACGTGTTGCCTGAAGACATTCTGGAGGATGTTTTATTTACAGAGTCCCTGGTGTTTCACTTCCTGATTATATTCTGTAAGTTAGCAGAATGCAACACAAATGTATTAAACCCCAGTGATGAGCTTTTCTGACAGAGTATTAGGTCTTGCTTGTTGGCACAACCAGTAACTGGCCTTGTAGATGGAATTTAACACAGAATTAAATTTATGATTTGCCGTCGGCAAGAATGTATTTTAACTTTATATAGTGGACAGTATTGTGCCAAGTAGTGACGCTACATTCATTTCAATGGTTACAGGTTTCTTTCATTGTCTTGGTTCTATGAGCACATGGTGTTAAAGGAATTCTTCACCTACAAAATGATTATTTCTGTATCAGTGACTCGCCCCGTGTTTCTCTTGCATGGAGAACAATGAATCCAAAAATTGAGAACTTTTTGCTGAGCGAAAAAAAAAAAAACCCTCCAAAAAAGTTAATAACTTACAAATTATGATGAAAAGGTAGTTTCTTGCAACCCTAGAATTAAGATAAAAATATTCACAAACGAAAAAACACTTCTGGTTGCTGATAAGTAGTGTTTAACTTTTGATTTAACACTAAAAATTAAAACGCTCGGTGCGCACTGCAGCGCAAGCAGACAGATGCGCGACTCAGAGCAGCATGTGTCACTACACCAGACTCAAAGCGCAGCAGACCGGTGGAAAATGTCACTATCAGCATATTATTTTACATTATAAAATCTATTTTATCATTATTTTGAGTCACATTGTTGAAAGAATTTAGTTGTCTGTGTTCAAGCAGGATAATAGGTCTCCATTCATTGCACGTCGGGCTTTCTATTTCCTCGTCGGAGATGGTGTTGCGTTCAAGGTCCCCCAAAAAAACGAGAAAGGCAGAATATTCAATTTATTTTTTCACAATCGAATCCTGTGCCATTGAATGAAGCTTCGAAGCTTCAGATTTTTTGGGTCAGCCTTACTATGCACTGATCTGATACCACACAATTTATCAATAAATGTATGAAGGAATGAACAAATACATACCACATAAGCCTAGACACTTTTATAGAATAGATTTGTTTCAGTGGTCAATAACAGGCAACTACAAGCAAAAGATCTGGGGTTCAGTCTTTGATCATCAGCTGCTAACAAAGTAAATTAAATCAACACGTTGCTATGACTTTGATCAATAATATCTTCCAATGTTTTCTACTTTAACATCTGAAAGATGTATTAAAATATTTTTAGCTGCTGTTACCAAAGGAAATGTGCATCAGGCGGTTAGAAAGTATTGCTGCTTTTATCAATATTTTGTTTTATTGGACTAAACTTAGAGCCAATATTGCTTTCAATTTACATAAATGATATCCCCTTCTGAATCATGTAAATTTCATCTGTATGTGGATGATACAGTTTCATATTGCTTCGCAGCATCTGCTCAATCAGCCATTGAAGGTCTACAATTGTCTTTTAATTTGCTTCAACTTCAGTTAAATAACCACAAGCTGGTACTTAACTCAGACAAACCCAAATAGATGCTGTTCACCAAGACTGGTCATACTGAATCTTTCAATAATCATTCTGCAAATGGCTCATCCATAGAGAAAGTCAAACAGCACAAATACCTTGGTATCTGGCTGGAAGACAGTTTTAATTTTAAGCACCATTCTGACATTTTGACTGCCAAACTGAAGACAGTACTTGGCTTCCTGTACAGAAATAAGAACTGTTCCCATTTGTACACAGGAAATGATTTGTAGAATCTGTATTTTTGTCTGTTTTGGATTATGGGGACGGAAAAGCTGCTGCCTCTACACTGAATTCACTGTACGTTATCTATCGCTCAGTCCTTAAGTTCATAACAGATGATTATTACAGCACCCATCACTACCACCTTTACCGAAAGGTTGGCTGGCCACATTTGGCTGTGCGGCGGGAATAGCATTGGTATTTGTTCATTTATAAAGCTTTGATACAGATGCTTCCACACTATATTTCATCACTCTTAACTCTGTCCTCACATAATCTTGGTACTCATTCACAGAAATAGGTTGCTGCTTCACGCTTCCTTCATCAGAACTGAGCTGGGAAGAATGTCATTCTCTTACAGTGCATCTTAAACATGGAATAATCTGCAGAAGACCTTAAACTCAGACACTCTGACACCCATATGGCTGTTTAAGTGCCTTATTTCTGATCTTGTTTTAATTGAGTGTAAATGTAGCATGAGTATCATCCTATATTTCTACTTTTAGAGCCCATTCATTGTTATTATTGTTTCTTGTTTTGTATGATTTCATTTTTGTTTTAATTGATATGCACGATTGTTCTTTGTTTGCTTATTAGTTGTTTTAATGTCTTTGTTCATGCTCGGCATTATTGAAAATTAGGGTCTCCCTCAGTTGATTTCCAGAGTCTTAAATAAAGGTTTGAGTAAAGGTTTGAGTAAACCTAATTAATTGTCATTGTGTTTTCTAAAAATTCTATTAAGTAATGACGGAACAAATTTCGTTTCTGACGCCCTGCTCAGGATTGAACAGATATGTTCGATGCTGATTTTGAAATGCATAGGCACTTCTAGCAACCCATAGTAGTGACCACAGTGTTTCTGCAGTGAGCCCTCAGTTTATCTAAACTCATCACACTCTAAAGCAGTGGTTCCCAACTGGCTCAGCACTGAGGTCCAGGTTTCTCCTCATTTGTTTTAAGGTCCACATAGTTTAACATATTCAGTGTCATGTCATTAGACTAGTTTGCCGTCTCTATCAAGTAGCTGTCCATTAGTCTCTCACTCTTCAGCAGGAAACGGCACTTAAAACTAAAACCTCTGTGCAAGATATTCACTGTACTTCAAAATAAAGTGTGTTTTTATGAATTTGACACGTTAGCGAGTCACTTGTGGTCCATTCAGAACGGACTCCGGACCCACTTTTGGACCATGACCCACCAGTTGGGAACCAGTGCTCTAAACCAAAACCACAAACATCCAGCTGAGATGTGTCGTACGTTGCGTAAATGTGAAATCTGATGTTTTGTTTGTTAACCGGTTATTTAAATCCTGTATATGGACACGTGTTGTTGCAATAAATTATTCAGGCCTACACAATTAAATCCGCTAACCTTTACATTTTTAAACATAAATACAAACACACATGTATCTATATTGGTGTTAACCTCAATTATCTTAAATGCCCTCTTATTGTCACGCTGTTCAAACACACTGCTAATAATGTTTTCCCTTTGTTGTTTTCTTCCTTCCTGTCTCATGCTGATGCCCTTGCCGTACCTATGGATTAGGTGAGTACAATTAATTTATCTTAGTAAATGCTGGTGACACTAGAGTAATAGGGGTCTTTGATGGCTCTGTAAATAGCATTCGCATCAAAGCTATAAGGATGTGAGCTCTGTTCCCATCTCTTTTCTTTCTGTTTGGAGTCTTTATGATCACCTTGTGGTTATCAGCCTTAATGTGAATGATGAACTGGAGACTTGTTTATGGTAATTTCATGCCTCTGCCCAGAACATGCTGGGATAGGATCCAGCCCTTGTTGGTAAGGGTTAGTGCAAGTCGAGAAAAAACTTCTGAGTTCTGCAGTGTGTCTAAATCTGACAAGTGAAGATTAATCTGGACGTGTAACAAGTAAAATTAAACCAATTAGATGAGATCTCAAAATCTTGTCCGGAGTTATAAAATAAGAAAGGAGGATTTGAAGGAGACTTTGAAGTAGTTCTGGTGCTTTTGCTAACTTGTATATGTCTTTAGAAGAAATAGAATTTTGTGTCTGTCATGTTTAGTTAAATTGTCCCCTCCTGTTGCAGTCTCAACAGGCTTCAAAAGACCTCCGCCATGAAAAAATAAAAGTCAAGAACAATCCCAAGTTTTAGAAAACTTCTGAGACAATGTTGAGAGTCATCAATATTAGCTTAAGGGTGATAAAGTCAAGATAACTTAAAGATATAAAGTAGATAAAGGCCTGTTCTAAGTTTGACAGACTTTGCTCTGCGCCTTCCTGTGTGTGGGCTCACAATATACCCAGAGTATTCAAAGTGTAACATCTGGATCCATCAGCAGGACAAGCTTAGACAGCGTCAGTTCTGCTGTTGTCATGGTGATCAAGGATGCCACATTTGGTGCGAGCATGTCAGCATCATTTTGGTCACCGTCGAGATGAGGTGCGTGCCAGCTACAGGCACACCTTAAAGTCACATCTGGCGGATGTTGGAAGCCTTTTTGTGGGATGACAGACCAGCTGTTGCATGGTGTTGTTTTCTTGTTGGCAGCAGCATTTTGTTCCTGCTGACGCTGAGAACACATTTCTTGGCAAAAACAAGTGTCTGCTGTTCTTCCGTTGAAGTTTGGAGGTAGTTAGTCATGTTTTGATGTACGATACAACAGAGAAAGGAAGACTGACCAAACTGTAGCTGGTTCTTTAAAGGGATACTTCGCCAATTTCCAACCAGCTTTATATTTTAACAATGGTGGTACTATGTGTTGAACTGTGGTAAACTTCCCACCATCTTACCAGCGGTTAGGGTTAGGGTTAGGCTCAGGCTCAAATCTGGCTCTGCCAATTTTCGCTACCTCTAGGGCTGTTGGTGCAACTGCAGATTGTGCTTCCACATTTTTGTATGTTTGCCACCACGGACACAAAGAGTATAAAAGCCGATCCTCTTTCTCTCCCTCTCAGACTTAGACTAAACTGACAAACTGTAAAACTAGGCAGTGCTGATCATTTATAAAGCAATATTATGCTGTATTTCCTACTTCTCGCATAAGATGTCTGTAGAAACATATTTTAGAGCATTTTTTGGGCTGCTAAACCAGTTTGTGAACAGGAAATGGGTGCCATTCCTGTTTTGTATAACTGGAATCTGAAAAAACTGTAAACAAACCGTAAAACTAAGCAGCGCTCATCAAAAATCAACCAAGAATCTGTTGCTGCATTGCCTATCTCTTGTCTTAAGTGCTTTCATATTTAGCTTATCGTTAACCTGTAATTTGAGATTGTTTGTTACCAGCCGGCTGCCGTATTGTGTCCTTTGTCAAGATGGCCAAACCTGCATTACGTCACCTACCAGCGGGACTGTGTATTGCAGCGCAGTGCATTCTGGTAGTTGTAGGTTTTTTACCTCTTGAGCAAAAGCAAATCCACAGCTGTTTTCCTTGGTTTTTCTCCGGTCATGTAGCACCAACTTCAAAAGTATTTCTCTTTCTCCAGCATGGACAGCTCAGTTTTATGGTATAGTGCCTTCCTCAAGGCCCTTTTTACACTACGAGTCACATTCATCTATTCACACACACATTCACACACTGGTGGCCGAGGCTACTATATGCGGTACCACCTGCTACTCAGTTTTTAACACAGTCCCCGAAAAAAAAAAAAAACAAAACAAAAAAAAAAACGTTGTGGAGCGTTGTTCCTGTGGGCAATGGCAACACTTAACCCCTGAGCTTGCCTAAGAAGGACCAAATGCACAAACCCCCTATTTTTAGATATCCCATGGAGAGAAACTCTCACTGCAGCCTGTTTTATTTTGTTCTGAAAATGTCGGTGTGCAGCCTCCTTCTGTGGATGATAAACGAGGTGCAGACTTCCATCTGTGTCACCGGTGATGAGGAAATACAGTGGACGGAGCAGTGAGTGACAACAACCCCGCCCACATTTAAGGGTACTGTTTGTGGTGGAAACGCTAGGTCTAGATACCATGTCTAAAGGGTTACCTTTGGTTCCAAAGGTACGGCACAGAAAGTGTTTGGTAGAAATGGGACTTTAGTGACCAGCGTACTCATACATGCAAAATACCTACAAGAAGTTCAACAACAGTCTAAAATAAATTAAACATTAATCTAAAACAGTCTAATATGGAAACAACTGTCTTTGCTGCAATGATCAATAATAAATGAATAAATATATATATAGCTCCGGACAAAAAGCAGTCTTGTCGTAAACAGTTCACGTGCAAAATCAATACACAAAACCAAAATCTGCGGTATGTGCATCAGCCTACATTAAGGTTGGTACATTTTCTCTGGTAGTTCTGAATGTCCATTAAAAGTGCTCATTTCAATATGTTGAATATTTGTTTCAATATTGGATGTATTCTTACTTTTTGTATTGCTGAAAAAGTGTGGTTTAAATGTTAGAGACATTGTCCTTAAGCACTTTAGTTATTGTAGTAACTTTATCAAAGCCATCCAAGATGGCAGTAATTTGAATGGCATCCTTCAATCCTTTAATTATGACTAAGATGTAACGCTGTCGATAAAGTACAGATATAAAAAGTCTTATTTTCACCACTCATTCTTTGACATTCTTGCACCATTGTATTGAGCGTTTCTGCTGAGCAGTATAGGAATCTTCCACAGGGCATCATTGACACTGACAGTAACTCCCGCCTTCTGAAGTCAGGGAGCAGCAGCGGGGTCGTCTGACGATCTGATTCCCACATCGCTGAGAAATGTATACCAGCTGTCTCTCTATCCTTGTCTGACACATCTCCCTGGAAGTGTCGCGCCTCAGGTCCCCACAGCAGGAAGAGGGCTGAAAGAAAGAGGTCAGAGAGATTGACTGAATCAAGATTAAGCTGCCATAGCGGCACTCGGGCTTAAATGTGCAGATGAGAGCACAAAGCCCAGGAGTAATTTTACAGATTGCTAGATGTGGCTAGACGTAGCTGCACTGTGCTTTGCCCCCGCAAGTTCACAGAGAGGGGACGGTAATCACAACTCCTTTATCGCCTACACAGGACCGGCTCGGTGCTGATGGTGACATCCGGTCTTGGGGGTATTTGACATGTGTGCCATGTCAGCGACAGATAATATGAAGCTTTGCATGTGCCAATCGAGCACCTGTCATCCTCTAATTAACTTTTTTGAATAATTATGCATTGAAAGTTTTTCTGCTGGGGTTAAAGATAAATTAACACAATTAACTTTTCTAATTTGATTTGACATTAACACAGGTTCCTTTTAAACGGACACTATCTGACTTTACAGAAGTTAATAATCCGTCTGACCTGCAGGGTTTGTAATATCAATGATTCACAATCTTTTGGGAAAATTCTTAAAACTAATGGCGATATTTTTCTTTGTAACAAACATAAAAGGTTGTCTGGGAAGCAGATCAGCATGACTTTGGTATTTCAAGTTCCCCAGTGGCTTTTCTAAAAAAGCCCAATGATCTGTTGGCCAGTGATCATTTTGGAACAAAGCACGAATGGGGGAAAATGCACACAACATATCACGCTGTTTTGCAGTTGCAGTCAGTGTTTCCTGTCTATAGCTTTTACAAAAGTCTTTATTCATCAAACCGGTTTTTCAGACCTGAGCAGGAGAGCTCCAGCAGTGCTCAGTTGCTCAGCTCCCTTGATTGGCTTCCTTTCTGAGGATCCAGGCCTAACTGTGAGCTCATTAGTGTCATTAGACAGTCAGGTGTAGAGGAATGTAGTTGTTGTAGCTCAATTAAAAGCTGAACATCTTTTCTCAAATAGGTTTTTATTCCCCACTCAGCTTTAGTGCTTGTCAGTCAGAGATGTTAGATTTAAGCTTGGGGGTAAACAGTGAGGAAATGACTGCTTCATTAATTTAATTTCCTATATTGAGGTCCTGTACATCTCCTCTTCATTCTCCTCCTCATTTGACTTCTCTTTCCTTTGATTTTCTGTCGATGTTTTGTTTCTGTGGGTAGCAGCATCGTTTTCTTTTCCTGTGCAGCAAGAGACATTAAATGCATTTATTTCATCTTCCTCCACCAAATATCTTCTACTAGGAAACCTCCTCAACACCGTGTATTTAGACCATTTCATGTGACGCTGTAAAAAGTTGGCACAGTTTTAATGTGTGTTGGGTTCATGCCTCCACGCCGGCGGCAGCCATGGCCAGAGGTACATGTTTTCGGGTTGTCTGTCTATCCTACTCTCTTGAAGGCAATGCCTCAAGAACGCCTCAAGGGAATTTCCTCAAAGTTGGAACAAACGTATGCTTGGAATCAAGGATAACATGGTTAAATTTTGGTGGTCAAAGGTCATATCCATCCCATTCTTGTCAATGTAATATTTCAAGAAAGCCCTCAAGGAATTTCTTGAAATTTGGTACAGATGTCCACTCGAAATCAAAAATGACATGATTCGATTTTGACAGTCAAACGTCAAGTTCACTGTGAGCTTGTGTTTGTCCCATTCTCATGATCGTGATACCTCAAGAATGCCTTGAGGGAATTTTCCAAAATTTGGCACAAATGTCCATTTGGACTCGAGGATGAACTGACTCCATTTTGGTGGTCAAAAGTCAAGGTCACTGTGACCTCATATCCATCCTATTCTTGACAATGTAATATTGCAAGAATGCCCTCAAAGAATTTCTTGAAATTTAGCACAAATGTCCACTTGGATTTAGGAATTACATGATTAGATTTGGTCAAATGTCATGTTTACTGTGAGCTTGCGTCTGTCCCATTCTCGTGAACGTGGTATCTCAGAAATGCCTTGAGGGAATTACTTGAAACTTGGCAAAAACGTTTTCTTGGACTCAAGGATTGATTAGATTTTGGTGGTCAAAGATCAAGGTCATTGTGACCTTGCGTCTGTCCCATTCTCAGAAGGGTGATATTTTGGGAATGCATGGAAGGAATTCTCCTCAAATTTGGCACAAACATCCACTTGGATTTTGGTGGTCAAACATCACATTCACTGTGACCTCATGTATGTCCAATTCTTGTGAACATAATGTCTCAGAAACATCTGAAGGAATGTCTTTGAATTTGACACAAGGGTGCACTTGAACTCAAGGATGATGGTTTTTGGACATAACTCCTCAATTCATGCACTAATTGTGACAAAATTTTATACAAATGTCTAATGAAATAAAATGATATTTTATATCTAAAAGGTCAAAGGCCAACTTCACTGCGACATCATAATGTTCAGCAAAAACACTTTTCTGACCAACATTCAACACTATAACTCAGGAACAGAAGGAGAGACATTTGGTCAGATACTGAATTGGTGATGTTTAAAATGTGGTGATTTTAAAGATCTTCGGCACTGCTGGATTGAAGATGTGTGTGAAGCATCCATGTTTTAGAATATGTAGCTTCTTTGCACCAACATTCATATTCAAAGGATTGTCTACTATCATGCTATGTATGAGTCTAAATGGATCTAAGTTGTAACTTGACTGGTGGTGGAGGCACACAACCGCGAGGCAGTTATTCTAGTTTGTGTGCATCAAAGTGTTAACAAATATCTGCAGGTCTGGTTGTAGATACAACACTGATTTTTACTGTTTATTGGAAAGAAGCAGTGTTTTTGCTGATGGTGAATTTAAAGGCTGCCTTTTGCTGTCGTAGAATTTCTTTCTCACAACCTGATAAAGCTTGAGCAGATTATTAATGTTTACTCAGGTAGGATTTTGCTGAGCATGCATACTTCTTTCATCTGGTTCACTAGTTTATCCGTGTTATTGCTGCAACCTACAAATTGTGTTTGTTGTTAATGGCTCAATTCTTAAGGGAGTTCCCAATTAAAATCCCTCACTGGTTGATACGCAGCAGAACAGATGCAGGAGTTGGTCTTCCTGTTGATTAACATACTGGGTGAAAAAAACTGTGTAGGTACACACAATTGGAAGAAACAATATTTGTTTCTGTATTATTCTGCTTTCATAAACAAATGCAATAAAGCGGATGCCACAGGTCGGAGCACAGGAGTGTGAAATGACGAGAACCCCTCAGATGGAGGTGAAGAAAGTGGAGACAGTGAAGTGTCTGCAGCAGGCAGAGTGCAATGACATCACTGTAGCAGCAAATGGGTTTATGAAGCTATGATTGGTTGAGTCAGATGCCTTGGGTGGGGATTTCCTTGACAAGAGTAGACACATATAGCACCTGCAGTCTTCCACTCACAGAGTCAAGCAAACAGAGCAACGCTGTGACATAGGAGTAGAGAAAAGTTCAAAAACAAGCAGGCAGTAAGTAAAGTTGACTTGACATTAATTGTACATTCTCGGGGCATTGGTTCTCATCTGTGGTTGACTGCTGATGAATGTCTGTCGGTTTAACGTGCTGTAGCATAAACTGGATAAAGATAGTTGAATTTCATCCCCAGGTCGTCAAATACTGATGCTATAGGCTGGTAGTAGGATTGGGCAATGTGGACGAAAATTAGTATCATGGCATCAGGAGGCTGACTAGTGATGCACAATGTATATCTTGGTATTTTCTAAAAAAAAATGGGCAACATGTTTTTAGTTGCAAGTCAAAGACACATTTGAGATGTCACAAGCACTTTTATAAAACTAGACTGATCGAAATAAAATGCAAAGACAGGGATTTTTTTCTCAATTTAAAGTATGCAGCTACACAACATGTAAATGAAAACTATATCAAAGTTTAGTTGATTAGAAACACATATTAAACACACATTAAATATGGCTCAATAGTGACAATTTCAAACACAAGTACACAAATCAGCTTCAATTTAACTCGCAGCATTCACAGACAAACACTTGTCTTTATCTGGACACATTTTCCCCACAAAAAAAACATGCTAACGTTATTAGCACAAGTCTTTGGCATTTTACATTGTATAAATTAGCCTAGCAGCTAGCGATCTTTCCTGTTCTCATATGAAGCCAAGAACAACAGCAACATTTAACAAAGGTAACGTTACAAAATTCAGCTCCTTTACAACTCACAAGGTTCACTGACAAAACAACTGTCTTATACTAAACACGTTTTCCAAACAAATATAACATGCTAACGTTATCAGCACAAGCCTATGGCATTTTACATTGTATAAATTAGCCTAGCAGCTAGCAATCTTCCCTGTTCTCATATGAAGTCAGGATAAATCACACACAAGACTTAAAATGCTATTTTTGTGAAGGCTTTATTGTCTTCACAATTTATTGTTTCTTATTTGTGAAATTAAAGTAAATAAAAGCTTTGTTTCTACTGAGGGAAATGGTTTCTATTTCTGGGGAGGTGCACGTCAGGCTACGGCTCTAAGAAATGTTGCTCAAGAACTTGTGAGTGAGTGAGTGGGGCGGAGCTGTGCAGGGAGTGTGAGAGCGGAGAAATGCATACTGGTATGTTATGTAATGCAACTTGACCCTATAACGATATAAACAGCGTTGTCTAAATTTAAATCTTGCTTGAAAATATGTCGATAGATCGTACATGGTTGTTAAATTGCCCAGTCCTCGCTGGTAGTCTGACTGAACCACCATCCCAAAGCGTTGGTATTTGACGTCCTTGAATCAGACGTAACAATCAGCTCTCTCTCTCCACAGTTACATAAAGCACCTTTAGGATATCTGTTGACTTTTTTGTTGGTTTGAGCAAACAAACAAATTTGGACGTCACTTGACAAATTAATTCATTTTCTGACATTTTAAAGACTAAGATTCATCAGTTCATTAGGAAAATAATCAGTAGATGTATTGATAAAGTTTTTAGTGCCCTGTGTGTTTCTCTCACCAATTAATATTCCTCAAAAATGCCTGTAATTTGCTCACAATGACTATGATTAACCTTTTGAATTTGGCCGGCTGGTTGTAGAATCAGAGTGATTGTGGGAGCCGCAACTCTGACTAATGGTATTATTTTGTTTAATTACAATTCTTATATGTCATGTGGTGTGGGAGCTCAGTGAAAACAGCCAATGCCAATTGTTAATACATGAAGTTTTTACAGAAAATAATGTATTTTTAATTTTACATAAGCAGTTACTGGTCATGATCATGGCTGACATACAAGTAAAACAGTTGCTTAAAATGTGGGTCATGTATCCTGCAGTATTCTTCCCTTATCTACTGCTTTAATTTTGATCAGCTGTGTGTCTTGCCATTGGGCTACATTTACCCAGGTTAAGTAGTGTTTAATAACTCGAGGGAGGATAAAATGATGTGGGGAATTGCGAATGAAGTCTGAAACTTGAAATATTCTTCTCATCAACATATTTAAAATGGTTTTCCTGTCTACCTTTCTCTAGAGCCCCTCTGAAACTTTTTTTCTCACTGCTTCCAGTTTGTGTTGACTAACAAAAATCTATTATGTTTGTCTGAAACTGTTAAATTTCAAAATGAGACACTTTTGTCTACAGCGTGAAATATGAAAGAGTTGAAATAATGCAATAAGTAATGCTGCACATAATGTACTTTCACACAGACATTTAAGTCATTAGCGATGTATCATGAGCATTTCATTTGAAGACCAAACCTTTGGCCTCTTACATATTCATGAACTATAATGATTTGTTGTCCACAGTGCGAGTAGCTCTGATAAATCATAAATGCATTAATCATCCTTAAGATGGGGGTTTATGCCATTTTAAAGATTCATGGCTATGACCAATGGCCGAGGCTTTTTTCGTAATGAGATATTTGATGGTCATTTTGTGGTTTGGTTTTCTTCCTGCATTCTTGAATCACCTCAGAAATCCACAAAAGAAATCCACAAAAGAATGCAGAGCGGGGGTCATAATGTGAAAGCAAAAAGTAGGACGATAATTGGTTCTGTTGTTTGTTTGAGTGATGGTAATAGCACCGAAATGTCCTCTCCTCCCCAAATAACCAATAAAAAAAGCTCTGAGACAGCAAAAAATATTGTATTATAACTGTCAATGAGAATGACTGAAGTGTGTTTTGCTAAATAAGCAGAGCGTTCAGTCAAAAATGTATAAGTGCTTTACCTCCCCTGATGAGATGGCATGTTTGGCTTTATCAATGCGACTACAATTAACCAAGCATACAAAAACACAGTAGGAGGGCACAGTGGAGTTAGACCTCTCAGTCTGAGCCACATTTTATTTTACTTTAACTTCAAAAAATTGTATGTATTTTTCAAATTTCAGTATAGGTTTTTATAATGTGTGGATTATACCAAAATGCAGCCAGAGCTGAGTTATTGTATTTTTTCAACCACTATTGAGCACCAGGACAAGCTGAAACACAACAAACAGCATTAGCACTTTATTAAGATGTTATGTGTAAGCAAACAGTATGAGGTAACTATGAGTGGCTCATTTCACGGAATACAGTGATATGATATATTTACAGAAGAAATTACATTGATTAGTGAAGCAAGCATACAGTTATGCTTAATATATGAAAATGAATAAGTACTTAACACATTAACTTCATGCATAGTAAATGACGACACTTGAGAAAACGTGATTACATTTTTATCATGATTAACATAAGAGTGATGTAGTAAAAGTACATTTTATTTTCAGTGTATCATCGTCAGTCTTCATTAACATGCAATATTACTTCTGAATTGATTTTGGCTCTCTGTGTACTTCTTTTGTAAAAAGAACATTTAGTTTTACAATAAGAACAAACTTAGCAATGGCGCCAGAAACGGGAGATATCATCTGTGAATTTAGAGCAACATTGCTTCAACAATTGATTCAATTAAAAGTTATTAATCAAACCCCTTTTTCCTCTTTTCAGCGTAATGTCTTATCTGTTCTGGGCTCTGCGTGCGTGCATATGTATGACAGAAGTGGTTCTTTGTATTTTTGACACAGCCCAGTACACACAAGCCGCAGTGGAAGCTGTGTTGTTTCACCTGCCCTGCAGAGGTGCAGAACCTTTTTGGGGTCATTTGGGTTGAAACCACGGGACTCTGTATCTCTGTGTGCATACAGTTTTCTCTTTAAACACACTCACAGCTTCAAATAGCCTGCTGCAGTTTGTACTTGCTTTTTTTGTAAATCTGTCCTTCATTAATGCAAAGCAGAAACAAGGTTTCTGGATGTCTGCATCAGAAAACAACACATGGCGCATTAGATTAAAACGGAAATCTTTAACCATGTTGTGAGACAGCTCCTCGTTCCAGATAGATCAAAATGTTTTAAGCTGTAATTAATATTTCTCATATTATAAATGGATTAAATGACTGTATGTAACATGAGAGGGGTCACACATGATATCTAACAAATTAACACTCCACTAATGATGTCGTCAAGTAACATACCTAAAAATACATCGGTAAGGTTTAGGAAAGTAAAGTTACATAAGTTAGGCTTAGGAAAAGAAACATGGTTGGGCATTGTCACATCACGTTATGTACTTCAGGTAATGTAAAGTTACTTAATGTGAAGTTATGTAGTTTAGCTTCAGGAAAAGAAACATGGTTGGCCATCGTCACGTCACAAGTTACAAACTTAACGTAAAGTTACGCAAGTTCGGTTTAGGATAAAAAACACTGTTTGACCTTGTCACATCACGTACCTAACATAAAGTAAAGTTACTCAGTAAACATTAAGTTATGCAGTTAAGCTTAAGGAAAAGAAACATGGTTGTCCATCGTCACATCATATTATGCACTTAACAAAGTTACTTACTTAATGTAAAGTTACACAGGTTAGGTTTAGGAAAAGAAACCCTGTTCAACTTCATCATGTTATATACTTAATGTAAAGTTACACACTTAATGTAAAGTTACGTAGATTAGGCTTAGGTATGAATCTCAGCTAGCAATCACTGATCATGGTTAAATGCAATTAAATGTGATGTTGACGTTACCTTGTTGTGTCGGGTCTGCTCGGCGAATTTGCCTGGAGGCTTTTTAGTAATTGAATTATTCGAGTTACTCGAGGAATCGTTTCAGCCCTAATGGTGAGGATGTAAAATTAACTTAAAGTTCACATGGTTTCACACAGGACAGGAACACTTGTCTTCTGTGGTAAAGTCCTGTGCTTGTTTGACCCATCCATCACCCCAACCTGCCTCCTTATGCCAACTTTCGCTCTTTATACTACTTCCTTCTTTTCTCCCATCTGTGCATTGGTCACATGATCGCAGCCTTCCCAATTACATGAGCTGTATACAACTTACTTGCTCATGATAACGTTGGTTAGATATGAATTCTGGCACCTTACTCTTGGTTAGTATAAGTACAAATGGTGCATGAGAACAGCCTGCATAGTGACCTAGGGAGGATTATTACAGGACACTGCTGTTCCCATCAATTCTGTGTCAGATTTTAGTTTCTTTAGCTCAATGTTGTAGTGTTATGGCTTGTAAACTCTGTTCTCTGTTCTCAGTGACCCTGTTTCCAGAAGCAGTGGGCAGTTCTTTTCAGCCAAATGCCATTGTGTGCAATCAGCCCACCTCCAAACAGCAGACACACAAAGTTATTGTGTGCCTGGTGAACATAGGCAAACTAACAAGCCAGATGTTTCCCTCAGGAGTTATTGAAAACCAAAAAAGAATGAGTGTTGGACATACATTTATTAGATGAAAACAAGCACAGCACCAAATGAGTGTCTGCTGGATGTGTAAATAGGCTATTGTTCCAACACCTTCACTGTAACCACTTTAAAAAAGTTATAACAGTGTTTCCAAGTTGTTCCGCTATCCCCAAGCAGCCAGAATAATCAATTAATGCAGCTTTAAGTTAGAATGTAGTTCAGTCCATTCATTTTCTGTACTGCCTTATCCTTTGCAGGGTCGCCAGGGGCTGCAAACAAGTTTCAGAAAGACATTTTGCACAAGTTATTTTACCGAATAAAAGCTGTAAATGGATCGATGGGTCATTGCTTATTTGGGTCATCCATTTTCTTCCCAGCATTCAAAGCTGACAAAAGCAGTTCCTCCATAACCAAAATGATATTTTTCTCCCCTTGAAGCATTATTTCCCACAGACTGCATCCAATGCTGCATGTAGAACGAGGAGCTCTTGTCTTCTTTCACTGCAACCTTCTCCATTGTTTGGATTCAGAGTTGCCTCTTTTGCCAAATCATCCTTGTATTCATCGTGCAGATAGCTTTAGCCAGACCAAACAGCTTTATGCTAATGCTCCACAGTGATGCATGAAATATTCATGTATTCAAGCGGTGTAGTGTTTATATTAACCTGGTTTAAATTTATTTAGACGTTTAGCAGTATAATAAACAAAGGCGCTGAATATTTAAGGACTCTGTTTAATGCAGTGTTTCGCTAAAGTTCATAGTTGTTAGAGATTAAATGTGTTACACAAGTTGTTTTGTTTTTTTATTAAGAGGTGAATCAGCTCTTGAGTCTACTTTGTCAAAACTGACCTAAGGTACAAAATGCATACCCAGACGAATTCTCTCTCTGCAGCAGTTGATTTGGAATGACATTTGTGACAAACATGACCTAAAGTCTTACCTCCCCTGCAACTGAAGTCCCCCATCTCGAAAATTCAAGGGGTATTTCCGTCACAGCTGAAACCCAGTATCCACACATAGATTTGCTGTTTTTCTGTCTGCGACTTGCAAACATAACAGGCAGCGTCGTCTTTTCTGAATCACTGCCCAACAACGTGTGGGCAGATAGAAACTCCAACATGTCGATCAAAAAGTAGGGAACTAGTGTGTCACATTCTGCTCATAATCTAAAATTACATACTTCAGGGACAGTTTGAACAAATCTCTTTAGATGTTAGAAATCAAATATCAACCATGAATATTTATTTTACATCAGACATAATGTGGTGTGACTATTAACAATGAATCTATGGTGTACAAAAATCACATGGTTTATGATGAGACTTGCAGATGCCATGGTGTTGTATTTGCATCTATATACAAGTGAAATATGAACAAAACTGTATCCTCATGACTAAGCTGCTTTGGTGAGAGAGAGAGAGAGAGGCTAGATATGGCATACTGCATTAAAGGAACAGTGTGCAAGATTTAGGGTGATTTTTTGGCATCTGGGGTGAGGATTGCAGATTGCAACTAGCTAAAACTACCCCAGCTTAGGATTCCTTCAGTTTTCATTGTTCAGGAGGTTTTTACTGGGAGAGAAATTATCTGCAGAGGTCTCTTCCTCTCCAAAACAAATGGACCAGGTGATTTAAATCTGCAAAAACACTAAATAATGTAGATTCACATTACAAATCAGTGTTTCAACTACACTGTTTGGCCAACCAGGTCTCACCCCGAAGTTGTCGAAATCCGGTTCATGTGCAGTGACTTGCGGCATCAGACACTGACAAAAAAAGCGGTCCTTTAATGCCGGCATGATACGTGGTTATAGTGTTATAGTCTCACTTGGAAGTCGTCGAAATCCGGCGCTTTGGCAGTGACTTGTGCCGTCAGACTTCACGAAAAAAGAGATCCTTTAACATTGGCGTCAGGGGGAAACCCGGTGGGGCAAGAACGAAAGGTAAGGCGGCGAAAGTCATAGTAGGGCAGGAAGGAGGGGTGGTGGATGGATCCAACAAACACAGACTTTCACCCAGGAGAGAGGTGTTCATGTCCGGTAAGATTGTAAAACTTAACAGTGTGTTTTTGTTGCCTAAACTTAACCACGTGCGTTAGTTGAAGGAAAAAAAAAGGTCAATTCTTGTTGTTGTACCAATGTAGTGCGTTCATTTTGAAAGAGACTGCATGTAAACGGTAAATTTCCTGTGAAAATGGAAGTGTATTTTGAAGGAAGACAGTGCATGTAACAGGCAGAACTTCCCCAGAACGTCAACAGCCAATGGACCCAGGGTACCTCTCATGTCGTATCTGGACACGGGAGGTCCATGACCGAACGTCAATATGTGATGAGGCTGGTGTGAGAAGATTTTCTGGCACTTGTTTTGGAGGGACTGCTAACCACGGTGGCAGGTGAGAAAACAAAAGTGACCCTATCTGGAGCCTGTGTTTGGATCATCTGCCCTGGGCTACTACAGAAACATGGTGGTGCATCATAGCAGACTCTGTGGGCGAGGACCTGCTCCCTATGTAGATATAAACGTCTCATTCTAAGGGAATGAAAACACAACGATTCTTATTTTCAGTTGATGAAACACACGTGAAAACATACTTTTATACTATTTTACTACTATACATACTATTATGTTCCATTCCTACCATCATATCCCCCTAAATCCGACACACTGGACCTTTAAGGTCACAGAAAATCCCACAGTCATATCTTGGATGTTTGAGCCAGTTGAGCTCTAATGACACTCTGGGGGAGCAGGTGAAAATGCTTTAGAGGATGGTCAGTTTGTTTACAGTGAACGCTGACAGAGTCTGAATGAGAATATGAGTGTGAAGTGCAGATATTTTTGTCAGGAGTCAAAACAAAGCTGAAAGGCGAGTGACTCCTTGACTTAACATTCAACCGGTGGATGTAAACATAACTCCAGATGAATGCTAATGTGGCTGTGTGTGTACTGTGTGTGTAAATAGGCAACTGTTCTCCAACATTTAGCCTGTACGACTTCATAAACCATTCATATGGCTGTGACCGTGAGTCAGTCAGCTTTCTTTGATTGTCCCCAGCCGCCTATTGGCCATAATTGGTTGAGGCAGCAAACGTGGTCATGATGCCAATTCTAGGAAATGACCACAAGGTCAGTATTAATACTTAAAAACCTAGATTATACAGTAGCTTTCATACACAAACATCAGCTCAAAGTGCTGTATATTTACAGTGATAAAAGAAAAAACAGGAAAATAACTATAAAGGAGCAGGAAATATAAACAAAGGTTAAATAAAATATACCCAAAACACATGATGTGTTCAAAGACCATCGGAAATTAGAAAGTCTGACTGTAATTTTTGTTTTTACACTTTGTTTCTTGATAAATAGTATAATTTTGTCAATTTTTTTTTTTTTAAAAAACCCATACCTTTTAAATGCATCGTTACGTTGTGCACTTCAGAGGGTTGAAACAATATTGATAAAGTAATAAGTATAATAATACTAATAAAATACTAAAATTGGAAGATGTGTTCATGATAAAAAATAATTTAACTCCCAATTTTCGACCCTCTGTGAATGATTCTCTTGCTTTACAAATTGCTGGAGTATTTCACATTTATGTTCAGTGGTAAATTCTGTGTTTTTTTCCCGCAGCGTGCTTCCCCTTCAACCAGTTCTGGGATCTTTTTCCATGTGTATTTTGCTGGATTACACTTGAGATTCTGTAGCTCATGCTCTTGCTGACTTTAGGCACACTTGATTTTTTGTTTTTCTGAATGAACTGTAACAATAACGAGCATCAATTCTTGTGCTCCGAAAGGTTTTCCCACTTGTTTTTTAGCCAAACTAGCTATGTGGCTGTAGGTATAGCATGTCTGTTGGTCCTGACTGAAATATCTCCACCATTATAACATGGATTGTCATGAAATTTTGTGCTGACATTCATGATATATCTCAAAAATAATTGGATGGATTAGAGCTCCGGGCACCATCAACTTATGTATGTAATTGCGTGATATGTGTCTAAAGATTCCAGTTTTCCTACAGGACACCAGGTGTTTGTAAAAATAAATCTCAAAGCTTTCATGAACTCTTTTCAGGTTGATTCACTGTTGTTATGACAGTCCGTGATGGAGAATAGCATAACAGATTTATTTAGATGAAAATGTCACAGAGCAGAATAAGAAACCAAATTGAAACGCAGAAAAAATGGAAGTGCACCCAAGCAGAAATAAACCATTAAAAAATGCCAAAATCAATGACAATAAATCAAAAATAAAACTGTCAACAACAGTCACACCACATACATGTTTCCTTGCATTTTGCCAAACATATTAGTGAGCATAGCTGCGAGCATGTGTGCCTCAGAGAGCGCAGATTTACCTTCATATTTGTTTTGTGTGTGCTGCTCTCCTTCGAGCGTGTTGGCAGAATGCAGAACAAGAGACCATTGTATTACTTCCTCCCTGGAACTCTTTAAAGAGCACACAGCTCCCCAGCTGCATGTTAATGCAATCATTATTTTAGTCTTTCTTTTGCTGATACTACTTTGACCTTCAATGCATTCTTCAGCTCATTTTTCTCCAGGGAGAGGAAATTGGCCACATAACAGCAAAGGTTTCTGGTTTGGCAGTTCTTCACTGTGAGCTGATGTTGAGCAGTGGGGTGGCCGCCCATTCAAAACAAATTTAAGTGGAAATCTGAGAGAATTCCTCTGTTTTGGCAGTGAGGTGACAGCCATCTGAATTATACATGCTAACAAGGACAATCACAGTGAGTGTGTGGGATGCTGCTGTGCTGCGACTTGAATATGCAGACTACTGCACATAAAATATAGGCCTATATTAATGAAGGTTCATTAGTACGGTTTTGTATTTCTCTGTAATGTAGCACAGTGTTAACAATGTTACTGATACTATTCTTTCTCACACCTTCAACTCAAACCATTGTGTTGCCCCGCCCAAAATATATCATTTAATAACTATAATATTATAAACATGCAGGTGACTAGTCGACTAATGGTTCTAAATGACAACTGTTGGTTGTAGGAAAATTCTTAGATGGGGGCAGCCCTAATTCTTTGCTGTTAAGAGTTACAGTGGCTTTCATTAGACTGCTCTGGTGTTATCGAGCTAAAGTTAATGCTGCTGTGCTATTTCCCAGTCGGCCAGACCAGTGAGATGATCCTTATATCTCTGACAGGCAGATATTCGGAAAAAAACAGAAATAAGAACAGAAACCAAGGCCATCAACCTGCAGCATTACAAAAAAGTTGTGACCTTTAAGTAGGACCCAGCTTGTCTTCCATTTCACAACACAGTCTGTAATACCTACAGTAGATTCTGCTCCTTTATCCTGAAACATGAACAGCCCCATCACTTCTGACCTTGTTTACTTTAATCTGTCCAGTGGCATGGCCCGAGAGAGAAAATCCTTCAAGGACGGCCCAGGAGTACTTTCTGTCATAATCTTTCTGAAATATGTTCTGAAATTAAATGTTTTCCTCCATTCAGACGTTGATGTACATGCGACCTGATAACGGAAAGAAAGAAGTGAACATAATGAAGGTTTTTAACCTCCACCCTCTTTTGTTCAGCAATATAATGGCTCTTTTAATTCCTCTTTTAAGGCCTGTCAAGATAATTTAGTATTTAGATCTCAAAAAATCCCCCACCCCCCCTCTGCCTTGTCCATCGGGTAGAACCCTCTGGTCTGTTGAAATCAGAATGTACTTGGAGAAAGTTTTTGCCTTCAGTCATGGAGAAGAAAAGGATTGTAATGTTCTCTATTCACATGATAAGTTGCTGAAGTTGGACTGTATCTGCGCAGCACAGTGAGTCACCCCCAGTGTTATGAGCCTTTGGCGGGCGACCTGGGAGGCCCTCTTCCTGAATCGCTTCTCTGTCTGGCATGTGAAGCCAGTTCCAAATCCAGTCTTTGCACCTAACATGTTTGAAAGGTAACGCGTGGACCTTGAATCTTCACCAGCCGCCCTTCAGCAAGCTCCACGAAAGAGCGAAAATGTCTAAATAGCTTAAAATAAGGCATAATATCCTGGAGGTGTCAACACTCACAGAGAGACAGAAGGAAACTGTTATCAAATGTAGAAGAAAGCCATCCTGATTCTTTTGAGCCGCAAAAAGGTACCCAGAATATTATCAAAAGCCTCAGGGACAAATTAGCTCACAGTATCATACCTGTGCAGCATTTTTAAACTTGAATTGTTTGATTGAAGACATTAGTATTCGCACTTGAGTGAAAATCAGTGTTTGTTTTGTCCCTGAAATGAAACCTTACTTCCATCGGGGAGACCTAATCCTCATTGTTAGATTGGACTGCTGAGGTCATTGTTTGATAAAACCCGGTTGTTTAGAATTCAGGTGATGTGGTTAAACGTGATTTGGCTGTAATAAAATGAGAACAGAAGAGATTGACTCCATCCAAAGAGTGATGCGGCCATTTATCACTTTAATGTGGTGTTGAGAGGTAATCTTGCGCAGTGATTCCTCCAGTACACCAATACTGAGACAGTTGGTTTGGAAAGAAAGACGATACTGTGGGTTACAGACCTCTCTGTTCCAAGTGCTGGGATGGAGCTCTGAAGTATGAATAACAACACCATTGACTTAGATTCGAATAAATGGTGTTACACATTATTCAAACACACAGAATAGAAAGAACATTGTGTTTAGAACCAACGCAGCAGCTTATGATCAAATTTCATTTTAAAACAAATGTATTTCCCACACTTTTTAAGATAATTTTTGTTATTGCCCCTGACGAAAAGTTTCATCCCCATTAATGGCCATAATGCCATTAATGGGGATGAAACTAATGGGGATTAATGGGGATAATGTCAAGCCCAGTTCAGACCAAAGATCCGCAATGGGACAAGTTGAAACAGACAACTACTTGCAATGTGCTGTTCTGCAGCATTCTAAAAACCTGCTGGTTCACACTATTGCAACTAGATGAGATGGTGTATCATCTCTATGCAACAACTCTCTGCCCTTCTGTTCTGATTTGCAGCTTCTCAGGTTTATTTTGTGGCTGAATATAATTTGTAGCTTCTTGATATATGAATGAGGATAGTGATAGTGAGATACTGGCTACAGTATTGCAGGTGACACCATCAGCCAGCTTGAGTCGAGCTCAGACCAGCCAGTTCACACCGCTGCAACTTTTCTCTGCAACGTTCTAAAATGGTTTTGTCTCGTCAAGAATCTTTGGTCTGAGATTACCTAGCTACCCAGCAGTGCAGGAGCAATGCTGACCGATAGTCTTGTCATCCTCTCCACTTTTCCCTTTTTTTATGAAGACCAAAAGTCTCAATTTGTGTTGTTTTGTCTTGTTCATTAAAGTTAACATCCTGAATTAATCCTCATTCAAATACTTCTGTGTGGAGTTTCCATGTTCTTCTCGTGTCAGTGAGGGTTTTCTGTGGGTGCTCCAGCTTCCTCCCACAGTCCAAAGACATGCAGGTTAATTGGTGACTCTAAATTGTCCGTAGGTGTGAATGTGAGCGTGAATGGTTGTCTGTCTCCATGTGCCAGCCCGGTGATAGTATATATAGCAGTTACAGAAAATGAATAAATGAATGAACAAACTGGAGTATGCAGTTCGCTTCTTGAAGCTATATTGCCTGACGCTGAGTACCTGTCTAGTAATCACCCAGCTAAGCAGAACCAGCATTGCCGTATTTCTTATTATCAAACTCGTCAGACTTAGCAACACAAACAAAAGGGGACAGGACTTAGGATCGGTCAATTGTGTTTGAAGGAGACCAACAAAGGTTTCAGAGACTGCAGGAGATCCCCCACTATTGGTCTTTGGTGTCTTTCTACAAAATTCACAACACACACAGCATGTTGAAAATGTCTGGAAATTTTGGGCCTCTCTGAACTTTTACCTTTTAATTATTGCCCACATTGTCTGTTGATTATTTTTACTGAGTAATAGTTGTTATTCACATGTGATTGGTATCTGGACACTTAGAATGAATAAGTGCTCTATAGCTGTGTCTCAAGTCAGGGGCTGCAGCCTCTGAATGATGTGGCCTTTGCGGTCGATGTCGGCCATGTTCTTTGAAGAATGCTCTCCAAAATGGGAAGGTCTCGTCTGCAGACGATTTCCTGGTTGCATCACTAGTTGTTCTTGCCCTGACCCGTTGCCATCACAGTTAGCTAGCAACCAGCTGCGCTTGACGAAAGAAGGAGTAAGCTAGTAAGTTAGTTAGCTTGAGGAGATGATTCGCCACCGGGGACACCGCCGTCTGATATATTTCAGGCTTTTTCATGTAAACATATTCAGTTAAGGTTGTTTAAGCTGTGTGCTTTTAGCTAATAGTAATGTTAACAACAGTTAACCGTTAGCTATAGTTAGTTAACTTAACTAAATATACACTGAACAAAAATATAAATGCAACACTTTTGTTTTTGCTCCCATTTTTCATGAGCTGAACTCAAAGATCTAAAACATTTTCTATACACACAAAAGACCATTTCTCACAAATATTGTTCACAAATCTGTCTAAATCTGTGTTAGTGAGCACTTCTCCTTTGCCGAGATAATCCATCCCACCTCACAGGTGTGGCATATCAAGATGCTGATTAGACAGCATGATTATTGCACAGGTGTGCCTTAGGCTGGCCACAATAAAAGGCCACTCTGAAATGTGCAGTTTTGCTTTATTGGGGGGGTCTGGGGGGGTCAGAAAACCAGTCAGTATCTGGTGTGACCACCATTTGCCTCACACAGTGCAACACATCTCCTTCGCATAGAGTTGATCAGGTTGTTGATTGTGGCCTGTGGAATGTTGGTCCACTCCACTTGCTGGATATTGGCAGGAACTGGAACATGCTGTCGTATACGCTGATCCAGAGCATCCCAAACATGCTCAATGGGTGACATGTCCGGTGAGTATGCTGGCCATGCAAGAACTGGGATGTTTTCAGCTTCCAGGAATTGTTTACAACTCCTTGCAACATGGGACCGTGCATTATCATGCTGCAACATGAGGTGATTGTCATGGATGAATGGCACAACAATGGGCCTCAGGATCTCGTCACGGTATCTCTGTGCATTCAAAATGCCATCAATAAAATGCACCTGTGTTCGTTGTCCATAACATACGCCTGCCCATACCATAACCCCACCGCCACCATGGGCCACTTGATCACAACGTTGACATCAGCAAACCGCTCACCCACACGACGCCACACATGCTGTCTGCCATCTGCCCTGAACAGTGAAAACCGGGATTCATCCATGAAGAGAACACCTCTCCAATGTGCCAGACACCATCGAATGTGAGCATTTGTCCACTCAAGTCGGTTACGATGACGAACTGCAGTCAGGTCGAGACCCCGATGAGGATGACGAGCATGCAGATGAGCTTCCCTGAGATGGTTTCTGACAGTTTGTGCAGAAATTCTTTGGTTATGCAAACTGATTGTTGCAGCAGCTGTCCAGGTGGCTGGTCTCAGACGATCTTGGAGGTGAACATGCTGGATGTGGAGGTCCTGGGCTGGTGTGGTTACACGTGGTCTGCGGTTGTGAGGCCGGTTGGATGTACTGCCAAATTGTCTGAAACGCCTTTGGAGACGGCTTATGGTAGAGAAATGAACATTAACATTAACATGAACATCAATTCACGGACAACAGCTCTGGTGGACATTCCTGCAGTCAGCATGCCAATTGCACGCTCCCTCAAAACTTGCGACATCTGTGGCATTGTGCTGTGTGATAAAACTGAACATTTCAGAGTGGCCTTTTATTGTGGCCAGCCTAAGGCACACCTGTGCAATAATCATGCTGTCTAATCAGCATCTTGATATGCCACACCTGTGAGGTGGGATTGATTATCTCGGCAAAGGAGAAGTGCTCACTAACACAGATTTAGACAGATTTGTGAACAATATTTGTGAGAAATGGTCTTTTGTGTGTATAGAAAATGTTTTAGATCTTTGAGTTCAGCTCATGAAAAATGGGAGCAAAAACAAAAGTGTTGCATTTATATTTTTGTTCAGTGTATAATTGTTACCAGCGCGCAAAGCATCTTGGGATAGGCTGGGCCATGAAGGATTCATCCGTTGCATCCTCTGAATTCTGGGAAAGAAGGATGCATTTCTCAGCCACATTTGAAGGAGCTATGAAAAAAGGCCAGCCTTGGTCGTGCGGATGTGACGCAGTCGGTTTTCAGCCCTCGGAGGCTGCAGCCCCTGAAATGAGACACAGCTTATTAAACTTGATTCTGCCCACATGGTCATTGGATTTTACTCTGTAAATTATGTTGGCAGATATGTTGGAGCGGTGGTCAAGAGATGTGTGGCTATGTCCAGCACTTTTGTCTTTTAGGTGAGGGAGGGGCTGTGTTTAGCTGTTTGATAGAGAGCTTGGATTTTTTTCTTTAAAAACATGACCAAAGTGTACATATTTCAGATTTAAGCTTGGCTGAGATCCGATCTTATTGCAAACCAGACCTCTTCCAGCTGTGGTCCAACCCCCTAATAGCATTCTTGTTGTAACATGTAGTTTATCTTGTCAGGTAAAATATTCAGAAGATGCAAATCTAAGTCTCTACAATGTGAGAAAATAGTAAAACTAAAGCAACTAACCATCACAGTTTTTTAAGGCCAAAGTGATGTGTGTACGTAAATATTATTCCAGAGCCCAAGATGGTCAATTTATAATAATATGAACCAGAGAAAAAACATTTTCACATTTGAGAAGCTGCAAAAAGCAGATACTTGGCTTTCTTTTTGATAAATAATTAAAGCAATCCATCACTTATAAAAATGGTTGTCCAAAAATCCTTTGTTGATCAAACTACTTGTTAAATCGACTAATCATTTTAGAATTAAATGATATATTTCCTTTGTTTCTGGTCTAGTTAGTTTGGTTGGTAAAATAAGAAGCACATTTTCTTGTGAATGCTGGTGTAGGCTGCTCAAGCACGACAGTCATTTTTAAGCTTGTGTTATTTGAAGATGGATGTTTTTTTAATTTAACCACAGGAAAAAAAAAACAACCTATATATATCCATAGCTTCCCATGTTCGTAGATATGCATCTGCTGAATATTCAAGGTTCATCATGAATGTTACAACAAGCAAATCCTTTGAGACTTTGAATACGACTATATAAATAAATGAACTTTTAACTCCGATAAATTGACTTCACTCATTTATGCACATTTATGCAACATCCTTTGTGAGCCCCCGCAGACTTTTCTTCTGTGCGTATGTACTGTGTGCAGCCTCATGCAATTCAAGTAGTGTGACCTTCAGCTGCTTATAAGAACTACTTGAAACTTCCATTAAATATCCCGCTGCCTATAATCCTTGTCAATCTAAAGCTGTAATCCATCAGTGAGAGTTGCCCTTTTTCTGCACAGAGGAAAAAAAAAGCTTACATGTTCTTCTCTTATCTCTTATAAATCTCTTATAAAATTGTGTTGTCAATTTGTCCACGAATATCTGGTTGTCTGAGCATCTATTTTTACAAGGACACACATTTGGTTTTTATATAAAGTGATTCTCTTAGGGCTGTTTTTCAGTGAAGAGGCATCTTTGCATGCCATCTGAAAAAAGGGTTGACCCAGCTGGAACGACCGAGCCTCAATGGCACTCTACATCAACTGGGATGACTAACTACATAAAAGGCAAAGCACTTTTTTTCGTTGTAATACTGGTCTAATCCGTGGCATGCAGGATGAAAGTACATATCAGTTAAAGGAGCATTAAGCAGTCAATGACCTTTGTCGAACTCTATCAGCTACTAGTGTGTGTTGTAATGTCTGAAAACCTTAGAAATAAATACCTGCTCGTTTCCTCAGTCTTTCACGCACTAACCCTACTTATATTTAAATGACTCAGAGAAAACATGAGAAAGAGGGATTTTACAGTAATTTTATATGGATCACTCACAAGGAAGCACAACTCAATGTCAGGGAACGCTTGTGTATTGTACACTGGATACACTGCTGCAGGTACCTCCTTATGAATGAAACTCCTTTAGCTTTCATGGAGATTAAATGCATAGGCCTGTGAAGTAATTAAGTCATTTAGATGCTCATCAGTCCTTATTTCCACGGTTAATTTACCAATAGATTGATTAATATGAGAATTCATTAATTGAACTAAATAGGGCACCACCTTTACTCTGACTGTAAAGGACCTTGCATAAAGCTTACTCTGCAAATAAAGCTCGACTTGAATAAATTAGTGGCGTTATGGGGAGTGTAATTCTGCTAAGCTAGCTGCGTGTAGCACAGAACAGCTCGAACACTATAGAAGTCATCCACCAATATAATCAATACATTGCTCTGTATCACTTACAGCACATATAGATTATAGGAAGTTTAGCTGCAGGGGAAAAGAAGTCAGTGCCGTGGCTCCTGGTGGAGCTGAAATCCTGAACAATATAAAGCAGCATTACAGTGATTAAAGGTGATAAATTTCAGGTTTCATTAAACTGACTGGGGCATTTATAGATGAGCCATCCTTTCTTTAATCAGCCTCCTTGCCTTGATTTGTTCAGCTCTGGTCCCATAGGGAACATGATGTGGCTGAGAGCACACATGCTGAAAGTTAAATTTAAAAACAGAAAAATAAAGTCAGCACACTAGTTAATGCTACCATGAATATAAATTTTTGATTACCACCGAGCAAAGCTCTTCACTGGACTTGGTGCTCAAATCATCACCTCAGTGGTAATCAAAAATACGTATTCATGGTAGCATTTAAACCCAGTTGGCAGAGTAATTGTTGGCGAAGTAAGATGATGCAAACCTTGGTTTTGTAACAGTAAGTTTAAACTTTACATCTCAGCAATGCTGTGGTGAATGTGTGGTTATGTTAAGGCACAAAACCACTTGGTTATGATTAGGAAAAGATCATGTTTTGGCATAAAATGAAAAACATCATGTATGTAATCAGAACTTTGTCACTGGAGCTTGGCAGGCAACTTGCTTAGTCGCACCAGTCGCACACCAAAGTCGTCAAAATCCGGCGCATGGGAATCGACTTGCGCCGTCAGAAACCGATGAAAAAGGGCGACTTTTAACGTCGACATGACACACGGCCGGTTGCCGTTATAGTTTAATGGCACCCGGCTGCATCGGAGGAAACGTGGCGGGACAAGGACGAAAGTGAAGGGGGCGAATGTCCAAGTGGGGCGAGCAGGAGGGGTGGTGGATGGATCCAACAATCATCCACTTTCACCCAAGAGAGCGGTGTTCGCATCCCGTAAGATTCTAAAGCCAAACCCTGTTCTTTTTTCCTAAACCTAACCATGTGTGTTTGTTGTTGAAGAAAAAACAAAATGTAATTTTGTGGTGTTGTACCAGCATAGTGTCTTTATTTTGAAAGAGACTGTATATTAACGTTAAATTTCCAGTGAAAATGGACGTGTATTTTGAAAGAAGACATTGCATGTAACAGGCTGAAGTTGACACGGTGTCGCAGAACGTCAACAACCAATGCACCCAGGGTACCTTGCACGTCGTATGTGGACGTGGAAAGTCCATGACTAAACGTCAATATGTGACTAGGTTGGAGTGAGAATGTGTTGAGGTGTCACGCCACACTGCCCCCTCCACCTCCATATACTACATCAATCCAGAAACTTGATATGATACATATGAAACATACAAATGTAATTTATCTAGGGTTTGCAGAAATGTACAATGCCAACATTTTCTTCTGGCGACCGGGCTGAGCATTTACTGGTGTGTGAACTCTTCTTTTTTCCGTTTTTGACATATTCTTCTACTTTTGTCTGAATGTGGGTGCTTTTGTAGACGTTTTGGAAAGTTGAATTTAAGTAAAAAATCTCCCTTTGACTGAGGAAACTATCTCACCACACTGTCCATTCTGTATCACACAATCTGAGACTGTCCTCACAAGAAGAGCGTATTACTGTAACCATAATGAGCGTCATCCGTCTTCTCATCTAACTCTCGACAAGGAAGGGAATAAGGGTCTTTCCCAAAATATCAAAGGACTGCATTTAAAAAGTTAGTTAGAAAAGGTCACCTTTTACCTTTGAAACAACAGTTGAGAAAACAGTCTCACCGTGAGGTCAGTTTAGTAGTTGTTCTGGAGCTGTTCTGCTCTGGAGCTTTTGGTCTTATCCCATGATCTTTATTTGTTACGAAGTCAAACCTCCAAGCTTTTAAGTGTTAACTTTTTATTAAAGCACCCTAAGTTATTTGAACTGTACATAAACAAGCAACGATACCTGACATCATAATTAATTTACGTGAAAGAAATGACCTTTTAATTGACCAGGAAATGCTGGATTTTTTAAACACGCCTAGAATTTAGAGAGCTCCTTCTTTTATTCAATATTCCTGAATTAAGTTGTATTAAAAGGATTCACACCAATTAAAAAAATGTGGTAAACTATTTGTGATACTGAAATACTTTTGTATGTTGATTCAAGTAATCAGAAATGAATTTGGTGTTTGGGGGGTTGTCTTGTTGCAGCCACAGTTGTGATTAAAGCTATTAGAAGGTGTGTTTCTGCAAAAAAAAAAAAACAAAAAAACCCCACAATAACAATGGTTAAAAAGGGCATTTACAAAGTATCTAGAGTAACAGCTAACAATGATGTTGCATGCTGCTGTTCAAATGTTTCTAGTGCCTCATTGGGCAAGGAAATATGGACATCCATGTGCACACAGTACTTTGCATTGAAGTCCTCGGTAGCTTTTTCTCTATTTTCCATCACTAAACCTGCAAAGCATCTTTAATAAATCAGAAATGCGATAGAAGAGATCTTGTTACAGCTTTGGGGGATACATATATCCTGGTGGGATCTTCACAGGAGGCAGCTGGAAAAATATAAACTGCAGTGCTTTGGAGTTCCTCTTAGCAACATGCACGTCTATCAAAGCACACATGCTGAGTTGTATTCGGTACAGTGAGATCCACCTGGAATATAATCAGATGGGCTTATCTCGCTGGCCTACTGAACGTCGGGAGAGGTTTCTGTCTTATCACAGATGGAATCATGATTACATCACCCACAGACTTGTCATTATTTTTAAGTAATCCACAAGAACTTATTAATAATGACATTTGTGGACTCTGTAAACAACTCCAGCTCATCATCGAGATACTTAAGCGTTTGCTGGCAACACATGCAGTTAAATTAGGGGAATGCTGTGTTTTTAATAGCTGGGTGATCACGCTCACACTTGTGCTTCCAGCGCCTCGGGGAAATAGTAATGGTAAAATCTTCAGAATGTAATTTTAGCATTTTAGCTGCACCATAACCTCGGCAGATATATGTTTTTCTTGAGTAAATACACCTTATTAAATAACAGATGTTTTACTAATATGTTACAAACTGCTTTTTCATCGTTTCATCAATTTTGAAAAAAGTTCCAGCTGCAGGTTTTGGTTAAAATCTTGCTTCGCTTCACCGGGTTTATTAGGATCCCATTTACATTAAATGAAGTAGTTTTAATATTATGATGATTAGCCATGGTTTCCTAGAGGTGTTACATATCCGATAAGTCTCCCTGCACACTGATCTGATCTCCTTGTCCTCCCATGAACATCGGGAAATTAACATAGCGAAATAAGACCAATAACAAAATGATCTGAACAAGAATGACATTATGTTCCTCACAGTTTTTTGCTTCCAGTATTGAGGCTTGTTCTGAGCGAGCCTTTGAGGGGCTGGAGGTGTCAAAGCACCCACACCCAATATCAAATGACAACTAAGAATCATTAATAGTTATGATTTTTCTTGCAAAAGGCAGTGTTTTTACCTTTGTGACAAAGCAGAGCCAGTCAAGCTTAAAACCCTGCATTTGAACGAAATAAAGATAATTAAATATAGAAAAATAACCGAGATAAAAGCAATTTACAGCAACTAGTGATATTTCTAAATGATGATAACAAGACAACATACATGAGTTGCATAAATTAAGATACAGTTCCGCGTACGTTTAAAAAGATTAATACATTAGTGCAGAAAACAACAAATTTGACAGTCAATTGTTTGTTTCATGAATTTCTCAGACTAAACAGCCCAGTCGTTAAAAGAAAATGTTTTTTCACCAATCAATCACCAGAGGATCCATGATACGATATTATCGTGATACTTCGGTCATGATACAGTATTGTTGCGATTTCAAACGTGTTGCAATATGCTGAATATCAGGATAAAATATATTGTGATATATTGTGATTTATTACCTTTTTTCAACTGTGAATTATGTCCCCTATTAGGCTACCTAAAGGTTAAATTGTATTTGTAATTTAGAGAATTTATATGATATAAATTGATACTTGGTACTATGTGATGATATGAAATTGCCAGACAAAAATATTGCGATACTTTGCTGTATCGATTTTTCCCCCATTCCTAGTACATTCTGCAAACCACAAATTTGTTGCATTGGAAAGTTTTGCATGTATCGTATCAGTGTTTGACACTGACATCATTTATAAGGTGACTTTGTCATCTGGAGGTGGAGGGGACAGGGTTATGGTGTGCCACCAAGGGGAGATTCCTGCCAAGGCACACGAAAATGGTTGATAAAGTGAGTCATTGCTATCTTCTGATTGTCTTTTCAGACACTAAACATGGATGTTTTATTGTGACACATCAATGTTTTTCTAGTGTTTTTTTAGGCATGAGAAATGTTTCTTTTCACCAGGACATCGCTGCTTTTCTGGCCAGGCTTTACCAAGACATTGCTGGTTTACCGGAAGTCCATGACCAAGCACGTCAATATGTGACGAGGTCGGAGTGAGAATGTGTCGGCTTCTCAAATATTAGGACTGACTGCTTTTTTTTATGTTACGTTATTATAAACTAAATGTCTTTGGTGTTGGACTGCTGGTTTGACAAAAGAAGCCTTTGAAGGCATCATACTTTTTTTTATTTTTTATTTTTTTATTACTGTTTGACATTTCACAGGCTAAATGACAGGTAATTATTGTCAGGTTAATCAATAGTGAAAATAATTGTCAGTTGCAGCCTCACTGACATTTCTGTTTCCATCCCACTGGATTGTAGAACACACCTAAAGTTCTCTGAGTTCGAGCTCAGATAATCACCTTGTGTGATCGTTGATGGAGCGTAGCTTTTTAAAGCACGAGTCCCCGTGGGTTTTTTTGGCCTGTCAGCACTATCACCTCCTCCTCCACCCCAACCAGGAAATTACACTTGTCAGCACCCTGACTGGAGTCTGCTGGATTTGGAGAGGAGGGATCAAAGCCACTCAGGGCACCGGCACATGGCCACTGGGCCCCATTAACGCTTCCTCTTACTTAAATTTCTCTCACCCTTCTCTCATCTTCAAAAGACCTGTCTTATCCAATTCTTCTGCACTGTCCATGGCTGCAGATGTGATGGGACACAATAGCATCAAGAGGGGAAATGCAGGAAAAATGGAGGATATAGAGCCAATAGTATTTCAAAGGAATCTGAAATGTGAATAAAAGACAGAAATATTGTGGTGTGTGTGGGGAAGCAAAAGTCCGTTCACATTTGCTTGATTTCTTTTAAGATTTGATCGGGGCCAGCTGATGCATGGTTGCACCTATTTTTGTTGACAGATCTTTTAAGAAAGGCTTCAAAATCTTTGTCATGATCACAAACATGCCTGTATGTTGTAATGTTAACTCAAACAAGCCAAGACTCCCTCCCTGTCTATCCCCACCAATTTAAAAGTAGCTCTCGGCATATAAAGGCTGGTGTTGGATGGATAAAAGTAAAAGATTCTGCTCTTTTCTGGAGTGGACTTTGGAGTCTGAAACGCATAACCTGACAAGCATCATCTATCACTGTTTCTTATCTTGCAGTGCTGTCAACAGGCTGCTTTAAAACATGATGAAACAGCCCTCAGCTCCAGGTGCTATCAACGTCTGGAAAAGCCTCTCGGAGAAGAAAACAGTGCTATTAATAAGACGCTTTGGTCTAGTGAAAAGGGAGAAACACCAAATGGTCAAACACAGATCCCCCAGTGGGATGTGTCATCACTTTATGAGATTGTTGTGATAGAGCAACGTTGTTAAAAGAAGAACGCAGTCGCTTGTGTTTTGATCTGAATCTTATGAGCTCGGCAAGTTCTCCAGCCGGCTATGCAGACATTGCCGTCACTCTCTGAACTTTATTCGTTCAGACTTAACCTACAGATATCCAGTGATCTAAACTGAAAGTGATGTTCAAAGCTGTACAAGTTACAATTTAAATGTAAAGCTACACCTGTCTTAAGGTTAAAGTACAATGATGTAAGAGTGAAGAGGAAAAAAAAATCTATTGAAACGTTGGCACGGACGCTGGCTGGATATCTTTATTAACAGGATTTGATGAGTCAAAGTTTGACAGCGAATTGCTGAGCAATCTCTCACACAGCGGTGAAGGAGCACACTGTGAAAGCAATATCAGATTTCAAACCACCCATTCAAACCCTAAAACTTTATCACACTAAAATGGATACTGAACTTCTTCATGGTGTCTAAAAATACTGTTAATAACCAATAAAGACATTGCTTACAGTCAATTACACCCTATCTTAAAAGAATCTAATTGGGATTGAGGTCAAGGCCTCGATGTAATTATGAGGATGTATGCAATTATATGTGCAAACTTTATGTGAAATGGTGGAAACTTGGGAGCTCAGATGGAAGTCCAAGGTTATAAAGGACACAAGGGGGAAAATTAATGCACCAGGTGTTGATAACTTATCGTTCTTCTGTATTTTGAAAAGTTTTAAAATGGTTTGACTTTGTACAAGTCAGATACCTGAATATGCAATAAGATAGGGCCACATTTACATATTAATGTGTCAAATAATGGTGACACGTTACTGTATCTGCAAGACTTCAGCAGGCCCGCCGTCAGGAAGGTCATTGGGTACAGATGACCCCGGCCTGAGGCCAAGGGGGGCCATGAAAAGGTCTGATTCACCTTGTAGATGGGATCAAGTACAACAATTTACTTACTGACTTAAATCACTGACAATAGAAGTTATATGTATTTACATGATAATTAATGTATTTTTATGATTAAACACATTTCAGTGTGCCATCTGATGCTCCCAACCTCCTCTCACTCTGACCTTGTTACATATTGATGTTTGGTCATGAACTTAACAAGTCCACATACGACGTGCAATGTACCCTGACGTTCTGGGACGAAAGATGTCAAGTTCTCTTCTTTCACAGGAAATTAAACGTTTACATACAGTCTCTTTCAGAATAAATGCACGTCGGCACAACACCGCAAATTAACATTTTTTTTTTATCCCTTCAACGACAAACAAACATTGTTAGGTTTAGAAAAAAAGAACAGGGTTTGGATTTAGAATTTTATGGGACGCTAACACTGCTCTCTCAGGTGAAAGTCTGTGTTTGTTGGACCCATCCACCACCATCCCCACCCACCCCATTACCTTTCGTCCTTGTCCTGCCCCTGATGGCGCCAGGTTCCGTTCAACTAAATCATTTTCTGTAGTCGCTTATCCCGCTAGGGGTCGCATGGTGCTGGAGCCTATCCCAGCTGACATTGGGCGAGAGGTGGGATACACCCTGGACAGGTCACCAGACTATCACAGGGCTGACACATAGAGACAGACAACCATTCACGTTCACATTCACACCTACAGACAATTTCGAGTCACCAATTAACCTGCATGTCTTTGGACTGTGGGAGGAAGCTGGAGCACCTGGAGGAAACCCACGCAGACATGGAGAGAACATGCAAACTCCACACACAGAAGGGCTCCCCCACCTAGGGTTCAAGTCTAAAGACTATTTGTTTTTTTGTTTTATTTTACCGAGCCTTCTTATATTCATCTTTATTCATCAAAGTTATCAAGGTAAAGTCTCTCCATATTGAAAACTCTCAACTGTACCACTTACATGTCTTTATGATGACTTCAGTTTGAAAGAAAGCATATGAATAACATAAATATATATCAAAACACTTGAGAACATTTCAAGGTTAATAATGCTCTCATATTTAATGTTTCATCAGAGGCCCACCAAGCACCACCATTAAAGCCTGAGGGCAAGTATCAGGCGTCACTGTGAATCGGTCAAATGCTGAGTGTCAAGGAGGCATAAATCCTTCATGCCGTTTGTGGTGGAGAGTTTGTAACTGCGGGAAATTGCATGCACCGCAAACAGACCAATGTTGCAACAGACGAGACATGGTAATTATTATGGAGGAGCACGACTGCGACACAGCACTTATTAAATTACTCTGGACCATGCGTTTACTTCAGATTTAGGGATGGTAAAAGATGTGTGTCCTGTGGGCTGAAGACTAATCATTTCAAGTGAAGTGAAGGTCATGTTGGCTTCACCGTGAGCTCCAGCCACAATGTTTTCAAAGGAAGAAATTCACTTCTGTGCCTTTTTTGATATAACCGTTACATGACACACCGGCCTTGTCATATTTGTCTCTCTCTTTTTTTTTGTTCATTTGTATGGCTCTTTCATGGTCTCAGAAGTCCTTGAGACTCTTAAATGCCCTTAGATGTTTAATCAGAAAATCAAAGAAGTAGTTTCAGGTAATTTAAGAGAAGATTTTAGACACATTCAGAGTATGAAGTTAAACGTTACAGCAGATATTAGCAGATCTTTGCTAGGAAGTAAGTAAGTAAGTAAAACTTTATTTATATAGCACCTTTTTTAACACAGGTTACAAAGTGCTTTACATTGACATTGAGACACAAAGAAAAGAGGGCCCCAAGACCATACAAGACACATTCAAGAACACATACAGACAACACACACATATACGAGCACAGCGAGCATGTAGTCATCATCCAGAGTACACGCTTGAATTGATAAGATGTTATGAGTAAGCCATTCTAAAAAAGTAGGTTTTTAGGTGTTTTTTGAACCAGTCAACAGACTCAGCTGATCTAATGGAAGTGGGGAGGTTGTTAAGTAGCATCGCCGTCAATATTTTAAGCCTTGTTTACTTTTTTTATCTTATATAAATATGACTAACCAGTTATCAACACCACACTGGGTCCTTAAAGCAACAAAAATCAAAGACACCCCTTCTCAGTCTCTTGTGGTACATTGAGGAAAACCCTATCTTGAGTGAGGCTTTAATGCTAGCATAAATAATTTGTGTTGGAGCCATTTCTCTGCATTCAAACACTCAATTTACATGTCGATATATATATGTGTACATTCATGTACATACATTGCACAACACATTACCATAGCATATCTTCCAGGGCTGATAAAGTCACAGATCAATTATTCAGTAATTACATGGCCAGTTGTTGGAATTCTTCAAAACTCACATTCTGGCCCAGCAGAGACACCCTCGCACGTCCATGCTGCTATATACATGCCAACAACCCTCACTCAAACACCCACATATTTCCTACTTTAATACTGCGAGCCAGTGACTTACCAGCAGAGTACTACTGGTGCAAGCTGACAGAAAAAAGCATGTTAATGACTGTGATAAAATACATATTTCTAGTTGGATTTGAAATCCTAATTGCTGGCACTTCCTCTCTGCTGTCAGACATAATGTAACTGTTTGAGTCAATTAATTGCAGGCCACTGTAAGTTAAGTGGATGAGAGGGATGGATTGATGTTGTTGCAGTTGCTGCTCATCACCGATAGATGTTGGGAGACGTCACAGAATACATTATGCACAGCTCAATATGCAACATTCAATAGAGTTACTTACAAAGGGAGGGATCTATTTTTCATGTACAGAAGTCCTCTTTGGTCTCTGTTCCTCTTCGATGTTTCTTTCTCTTTGTCCGGCGCTTCCTTCCTCATCTCCGTTTGTCTTTTCATTGAATTTTCTTTCACATACTGTAGAGACATAATCCAGTCTATCATCTGACACATAAAGGAGAGTTCAAACTTACAGGACAGCATCTTCCCCCCAAACTTTAGGCCAGTTTAGCCCCATTTTCAATGAGCAGTACGGTTCAGTTTAGTGCGTATTTTTTCTGTTTCCACTGTGAAAAGTTGTGGATGGTACCAGTACAACTGTTCTGTACCGTCCCCATTTTTGGTCCCCCCTTTGTTGGGGTACCTAGCACACAGATCTGGTACTAAAAGGTGGAGCTGTGTTTCTAACACTGCAATCTGACTGATCAGTAGAGGACAGTCACTCTGCTAAGGGCTGAGTTGTGGCTGGTTTTGAGGATCATGTAACCACTGGTCATACCATGGAGAGTTCTATTAGGAAACCGTAACTATTGGAGATAGTCGGAGAGATGTCGGAGAAAAAATAACTTCATTCACTGGACCAACTGCCGGCAACTTTTAAGGTGCAACGTTAACTTGTAATGTTACTCAATGTTCTGAAAATGTCTGCATGCAGCCTTGTTCTGCGGACTAATAAACGAGGTACAGACTTCCATCTGTGTCACTGCTAATGAGGAAATACAGTGAGTGCTGGACGGAGCAGTGAGTGACAACAACCCCGCCCACATTTAAGAGTACTGTTTGCAGTGGAGACGCTAGGGTCTAGGTACCATGTCTGAAGGGTTACTTTTGGCTCCAAAGGTACCATACTGAAAGTGTTTGGTGGAAACAGGGCTTAAGTGTAGCAGAAGTCTCAAGTTCTGCTAGTATGTGAGTCACTAAGTCTGAATATCCATACACTGTCTTCACTTTATTTAGAGGTGAGGCAACAGGTGAACTTCGTAGGGAAATTGGATGGATTTGGAGTGACGAGCAAGTTTTAGTATCTGTAGGTGCTGTTCTCTCTCTGTTCAGATGTCATTATACTTCCCAAACAAAATAAAGTTCCATGTGTATTCTTCCTTGGGCGCAAAAGTGAAAAAAAAACAGTATTTAAGTTTAAAATGCTTCAACTTGAGCAAGAAGTTACCAGAGTTGCTTGACCCCGGGAATTCACAGAGAAATGAGTAGAAATCGACTGTTTGTCCTAAAAGACCCGCACTGGAAATTAACTCCAGCAGTCAAAACAAGTTGAAAATTCACTTCATGTCGTACACAATTTATCTCAAACCGACTTGTTCAGTGCGTTGAAGTTTTATCTTGGAGTAGCTGAGAACCCAGATAGTCTGACTTTGAGAAAAGTAGCTCCATTGGGCTCTGCACTCCACACAGTGTTGATACCCTATTTTGGAGCCAGATTTTTTTGATATTGATCCGTTCTAAACAAAGTACTCCATCCACATAGTGATCCATTTCTTGGCTCTTTGATACATCATAATGTTTTTGGATTCTCAAAATATTGACCCACTGTATATTGTTACACCCCTACTACCCATTTCTTTTTGTTTGTTTCAAACTGCTGTCCCCCTGCTAAAAGGTGTTTACACTCTACAAAGTAAGTCAGGGTATTTATCACTACCATTAAAATAAATGCAAGGTTGCAAAGTTAAAAAATTCTAATTAATTGATTTAGATAAACCTTGTACATTGCAAATATTTTGATGGTGGTAATTACATCAACTTAATATTGTGTGCAATTAAAAACTGACATTTCTGAGTTAATTGATTAAAAACAAAATTGAAGTTGTTAACTTAAAAAAAAAGGCTTACTAATTTAACTTTTCTCCACCTTGAGCTCTAGCTACTGGAATGAATTCCGACAGTTTAGACTGTGCCTTAAAGCAGGGCAAGTTTACATGAACTCAGCAGGAAGTGTGTTCATTTAGTCATTTTAAAAAGGGAATTTGGACCTTTATATTCCCTCTTGAACCTGTGATTGGAGCGAATACCCCTCCTGACAGCCATGCAAGACTGCACAGATAGGCTTTGTATGTAACTAGAGTACAAAACAAAGCTTTTAGAAATCAAGAATACTGTTTTTATGCCCCACCCTGTCCAAACTGTGCTGCAGCATCAGTTGCAAAGAGGAAAAGGACAGACGAAAGTCCTTCAATCATATTGCATGCATTCTCTGCAGAGCCAGATTGTTAAAATGTGTCATCAATCCTCATCATGCAGCCTACCTCGTCTGGAACATTGTAATTTCATTAGCACATTTTATAAAAAGGTTTCGCTGCCAGTGCTCACAGGTCAGACGTAGTCATGTGGTCAGTTGCACACATGGGTTAAATCAAGGGGGAATACAGTGATAATGTAGCATACAAAATGATAGGCGTGTAACTTATCTGTGCCAAAGACCTTAACACAAACAACAAAAAGTAGACATAACAATCCATTCTGAAAAAGCCTCTGTGTCCACATATCCATGACAGAGGTGTAACAGTATGTTGCAGCGTTTTCGATATGATTCCAAATATAACATGACACTCTCATTGGCTTTTTTTCTGGTTGAGAGATTCAAGGCTTCAAGGTTGAGCAAATTAATTTAAGAGTCACTATGTGTTTAGCTGTAGCTTTTCTCTGCCCCATTTACTATATTGAATGAGGCATCAGTGTGGGTTTGGCAGCTGACATAAGGTGTTGTGTGGAAGTGTGTGTGTGATTGTGTTGTGTGTGTTGTGTGAGCCCAGGCAGAAAGTACAGCACAATCCACATTTTTCTGCAGTGATACATGGCACTATGATGGGATTGGGAACTCCTTTTGAAGATTAACTGAAGTTTCTAAAATGCTTCCAAAATCCAAAGACACTGATAGATAGATGTCGCTCAAGGATGCCAGTCTCCTCTTCACAATTTCTCAAAAACAGAAAAAAAAGAAAAAAGAAAATGTGTTTAAAAAAAACCCCTCAATTGCAGTTATATTATGGGAAAAGAACCCACAAGTAAGTTTTGTATTCTAGATTAGATTTTTCTAAATGACTAGAACCCAAGGTCCATCCTTGGTGGGGATTCAGCGACAGTCCACTGTTGATAATTTGGAGTATATGTGTTGTGTGTGTTGTGTGTGTTGTGTGTGTTGTGTGAGCCGAAGGAGGAAACTACAGCACAACCCACATTTTTCTGCAGTGATACATGGCACTATGATGGGATTGGTCACTCCTTTTTCTAAAGCATCTAAAGCTCCGTTTCCACCGAGCAGTGCAGTACAGTTCAGTTCGGTATGCTTTTTTTTGTTTACCACTGTGAAAAGTTGTGGATGTACCAATGGAACTGTTCTGTACCGTCCCCATTTTTGGTCCCCCCTCTGTCGGGGTACCTAGCACACAGATCTGGTACTAAAAGGTGGAGCTGTGAACACTGCAGTCTGTTGGTTCATCCATAGCAGATGGTCACTCTGCTCAGGGCCGAGTTGCGACTGGTTTTGAGGCTCATGTAACCACTGTTCATATCGAGTTTTATTAGTAAACTGTAACTATTAAATGAAAGGATGTTTTGCTGCCTCTCTCAGCAGCTGGAGTCGGTGAAAAAACAATTTAATTCACTGGACCATCTACGTCCCAACTCTCACCTATGATCACGAACTATGGGTAGTGACTGAAAAATGAGATCGCAGATACAAGCGGCCGAAGTGAGTTTCCTCCAGGAAGTACAGCACAATCCACAGTTTTCCGCAGTAATACATGACACCATGATAGGATTGGTAACTCCTTTTAGAGCTATTCTGAAGTTTCTAACATGCATCTGAAATCCAAGACTTTTGCTAATTTGTCATATCACTCAGCATAGTAAGCTTACCACCCCTGCTTGCTGATGTGAATAAATGCCACTGTACCTTCATATTCCTTGCTGAGCGCTCCCAAATTGATCATAATCCTCAGGAAAATCCAACAAGGTGGAGACATTCATGCAGAAAATTTGTCCCGAAACTTGTGGAAGATTAACCAGAAACAAATGTATTCACCTCACAAATTTTGTTGAATAACTGCATGCATAAGAGGAAAGAATTCATTATATTTCACAGAAAGTAGGACTCCTTCTTTCTTACAGTACAAAAAGTTTGCCTTGAAGATGCCATGAGGGCCAGCATCTATAACCCACAACTAATGATGGCAGGAATAGAACAGATGCCTTCACATATGTTGTCTCTGTATGCCTGAAACATACTCTCTCACATTTACAGTATAGTTGGTGTGTAATCACATTCAGATAACGTATTACGGTTGACAGAAATTTGACCCCATTTGACACATAGTGAACTTTTCATTTTCTTATGTGATTTTTTTATTTGCATTTTCTTTTCTACATTACATTAAATATTTTGCAAGACACACACCGGATTCAGTCAGTGTTCACAGCGTAACACATCCTATTTTGCCTGCAGCACTGAGCACATAATGTTAGTGTAGTCTAACTGGAAGAAATGACATTTCCTTTTCTTTGGATAAAGGCACATGTTATAATTTTAGCGGCATGACTCATACGCAATCATGCCACAGTGTATATTAAAAAAGTAGGCTAATTGTAGGCCTAATTACTAATGATGAAAGCTGTCTTGGGGAAAAAAAGATTAATTTCCATCTCCCAAGAATATCAGGAGCTTATAGATTTTAAATGGCAATGACTAAGACTCGCACTGCCCGTAGGTCACAAAAAAGAAGGCTTTACTCTATCTTTACTTCATCAGTTGCTGCGATTTATGGTTTTTATAACTCACTCAGGCTGAGAAAATGTTTATGTGTTTCTTCTTGGAATATTTGATCCCTAGTGGCTGTGTTGAGCAGTAGTTTGATGAGCATGGGCCCTGTTTTGTTTGTTCACAAGAGCATATAGTGATGTGCTACACAATCCATAAAACCCAAAGACTTAGAAGTTGTAGAAGTGGACTTTGTCAACTCTATATAGAAAGAGAAATCAATGCAGTGGAAAATACTGCATTTACCGCCAAGATTGACCTTGTCTGTCCAATAAGAGGCTGTTGGATGTCCTTCAGTTATAGGCTGTTTCACTGATGAACAGTCGGTAATATGCTGAGAAATGTAGCATTGGGTCGGCAAAAAGCAGGGAGGAAGATGACAGACTAATAACAGGAAAACTCCACGGGGATACAGGAATGTGATGTGAGGAGCTCAAACAGTAATAGGAATATTTGATTAATCTTTCACAGAAAATCAATCAGTGGCTATTTTTAAAAATCAATTAAACCACACGTACAAGAAAAACGTAGCTTTTTCTAACTTACAGAAAAAACGTAAAAACGTAGCTTTTTCTTGTGTTTTGGCCTTTTGTCTTTATCCAAAGTGTGTTTTAGTTTACTGAAATCGGTCATGGAAAACCTGTAAAAGTAATGGAATTAATAACAATCATTAAAAACTTTAAATATTTCTATAGTCTTTCAAGGATAACCTTTAGGTAATATAACATAACAGCGAATTTCTTTTCTGTAAGTTAGACGTTGTGTTACATAGCTCCAATATGCGTCCACTTAGTGTCGCAAGATATATTGTTTAGCGCCAACGTTGCGATGCGCAATAGTTGCGTTGCGCAATAGTTGCGTTGAAGGACGTGCAATGTCAAGTAAGGCAAATTGACTCAGACAACCTATTTGATGCTTGGTACAAATAGAGAAACTTGCACACTTTTCATTTTTCATGACTTGTAACTGCCAAGTCGTCCACATTTTAACATTACTTGTATATGTGATAGAGTGTGGTGCCATTTGTTATGGGAAGCAGGACTCTGCTGCATGTGTGTGTGTAGAAGGTATCGTAACCAGGTCAGCAAGTGCAGCAGATACAGTGAAGTGCATGCTCTTCCAAATAAATGAATAAATATTCAGGGTCCTTGAAAAGTCATGGGAAAGTTTTGAGATTTTTTTACGTGAAAATGTGTGGGAACGCTGTGAAATGAGCCTTTTGTAAAACTCTTTCCAGGATGAAGGTTTTTATTGTGGATGTGGGGTCAGGGCTTGTGATGTCAGAGTGTGCACCTTTATCTTCTTTGTGAGGCATCACATGTAAGAGTACATTTTGTGCAGTGGCGGATGTAGCCAAAGAAGTACTGGTTCTAACATTGCTGATATGACTTTTTGCATGTTTACTCACTGTATTTAGAGGCATCAGAATATGCTACAGAGGTCACTGTTCCAGGTATAGAACAAGCTATCACCTTTAGCTTTTTTTCAGATTTCTGATCAGTCAACATCTTTGTTCTCTTTGCATGGCTTTAGGGTTAGGGTTATAAGGCTGCCTGTTGTTTTGAGATACTTTGACAGTGCTTCAATTATTTTTCCTTTTTCATTTGGACAGAGATCTTTTACAACAGTGCTTGTGTGGATGAGATTTTTTTTTAGGACAGAATATTCCTGTTGTTGAGAAATACCTGTGTATATGTGGAGCAAGTTTTGAGCTGAACTGTCAGACTTTTATTGGTGCTTTTCTTTGTCTTATGTACAGTGAAGTAATTCTCTGAGGTTTGGACTGTTGCTTAGATGTAATAGGCAAGAAGATGTTACCTTTGATAATGTGACATTTCCCATTATTTTGGACATTAAATAGACCTATCCATCCATTCTATTTTCATCCGCTTATCCCGGGCCTGATCGCTGGGGCAGCAGGCAAAGCAAAGCACCCCTGATGTCCCTCTCCCCAGCAATGCTTTCCAGCCCCTCCCATTCCCAGGCCAGATGAGATGTGATCCCTCCAGCATGTTCTGGGTCTACCCAAGGGCCTCCTACCAGTGGGACATGCCCGAAACACCTCTAAAGGGAGACACCAGCTGGCATCCCGAACCACTTCAACTGATCCCTTTTGATGCGAAGGAGCAGCAGCTCCACTCAAAGCTCCCCTGGATGTCTGAGCTCCTCACCCTATCTCTAAGGCTGAGCCCAGCCACCCCACGGAGGAAACTGGGCCTGGCAGCAGGCAGGGATGGGGCCCCGGGCGTGCTGATCCCTGGCATTGCAGACCTATCACTTAACTGATTAATCAAGGCCTGAACTGGCACATTAATTGATAAAGAAAATAATCATTGGTTGCAACCAAGCGACAATTTCCAGGCCTGACAAATGAAGCCAATGCAGAAGTGCCAAAAAACTGCAGTTACTTGAATGGCCACTTGAGGCTGGCTCTGAGAGCGAACCAGTCCCCATAGATCCCCATGTTAAAAGACCCAACTGTACAGCAGAAATAAACATGTTTACTGCCTGGTACCAAAAACTGTTTGGTCTCCATAGCTAATTTCCCCCTTTGTGACAACTGTACAGGGTGTGAATTTTTATTTAACTCACCCATTTACATTTCATTAAGGCTTAAAGTTATACATAATTCAGGGCAGAGCCACTTTAAGTGATCCACCCCTAGTTTCTATCACAGTTTGACCCTCTGGTCCTAAATATGGTCACTTCTAGCTCTGAAAAAAACAAGATGGCCACAGTCAAAATGCCAAACTCAATGCTCTGGATACTACAAAACGGGATAAAACAACCCAATCATTGAGGTCATGGTGGCTTCATCGATTATTTTTAAAGTTCAGCTTGAAACAAGCACACAGATTTGATGATGTATGATAAAACATATCACCAAAACCAGATAACTGTTATGAAATGATTTAAAAGAGACATTAAACTCCTGATTTCAAGGACAGTCACTAGCAGCATCTATGAAAGGTTGCAGACATCTGGACCTCAAGTTCAATACCACTCTCACTTAACTTCCAATATATCAAGTGCTCAACATGGGCAAAGGCTGCTGTGTGTTTGATCCCCAAAACAACATACAACTCATTGTTTTCCAGTCTGACAGCAACTACACAGTCCACCCTGCTCAGAGTGTTTGTTCTGTTTATTTACTCTCTACAATTAAAGTTACCTCCAGGGCAATCAATATGTCCACTGCCTCATGTCAGATTTATAAAAGCTTTTCACAGCATATACTTGTCCCTGGATTCCCTTTCTCACCCCTGTATCCCTAATCCTCGCCCTCTAGACCCCATCCTCCCCTCCCCACCCTGCCCTGCTATGCTGCGTCTGTTGTCCTGCGTGCTGGCGTTAAGGGGAAGGCCTATCCTATCGCTCCAGGCTCTAGACAGTGCACAGGGAATTATTGCTTTGCCCTTAATGTTGTAGGTCGCACATAGAGCTCCAGCAGAGGCAAGCCGGGGAGAGAATAACAGAGATGAAGAGATCATGTAATCCAATGAGCCTCACTGTTGGGACACTCAAATGGTTTTAGATTGACAGGGATTGCTCTCTACGTCCTTGTCATCATCAGATTCAGGGGCTCAAAATGACTGCTCTTCCCATCGGCAGCATGTCCTTTGAAAATCAAACCTAATATTTGGAAGTGTAAGGAGTCACAGCTGCTTCAGGATCTATCTGTTGGCCTTTGTTGGTGCTTTTAGACAATGTTTGTTCAATAAAACACGTGTTGAGGCTAGGGCTGGGCGGTATGACCTAAAATTTATATTACGGTATAAATCGAATCCCTTCACGGTAATGGTATATATCGCGGTATATATTTAAGTGTAAAAGTTATAATAGAAGTGTTTCTGAATGGGTTTTGTAGTCCCTTAGCAAAGCTTAATTGATAAAAAAAACAACAACAAAAGCAAAGATATAATGTATTTTTTAGAGCATTTATTGTGCAGAATGCAGATCTCAAAACTCAAAATTAAAACCCAGTACTCTATGGTGCAAAATGTCCCCTGGGATCTATATCAAAAGGTAATTTCCTTCTTTTAGCAAAATCCTAAATGACTGAGTTGTGTTTTTTCCACCCGGACCTTTATGCTCTGCCATTTCTCCTCTAATCATCACGCTGTAACCTGTGACAGGCTGCTATGATACCACAACTATCACACATTCACTTATGGAGTTTTTTGTGAAGCCCCTAGCGTCACATAGGTTTACATTACCAAAGGTTTATGACAAACTCTCTTGCCGAAAACCAACTCCCGTGTGCGTGCGGCGAGAGAGGAGAGGGAGAGACGCTGTGCTGTTGCCAGAGGAGACACTGAATGAGTCCCCTCTGAGTGGTAAGTCGCTAAAAGAGTCACTCACAAGTTCTCCAGCAACACATGTTGCACGTGCTACGCTAAATCACGGACGTGAATCAGCTCCTCTTGCTCCGCTGTCTCTGTGCTCGCAGCCATTTTCACACTGAGGCAGGTGTGATGACGTCATCGACGATAGGATGGTAGAGTGCAAATCTCTACCGTGGGCCAAATTTATATCATTTCTACCGTCTACCGCATATACTGTGCAGCCCTAGTTGAGGCAAAAGCTGTTCATGTATATCACCATGTAGCTCAAAAGAACCCAACACATATTCCAAAGTTGCCTGCATGCTTTGTCAAGGACAAGGAGTGTGTTATTGTGAGAGCACAAAAGCCTGGTCACATACGTTTTTGCTTTCTGTTTTTGTGACCTCAAATACAGCAACTAGTTACATCTGAATATAGGGATGCACCGAAATGAAAATTTGTGGCCGAAGCTGAAGCCGAATAATATTAAGCGCTTGGCTGAATACCGAGTACCGAATACCGAATATCGTTGTTTAGTTGTTCATTAGTTTTTGCAGATGAACCCCCTCAAGATTAGTGTTGTCACGGTACCAAAATAGGGACCCACGGTACGATACCAATGAAAATATCATGGTTCTGAGTAGGGCTGTCAACGAATATTCTAAATTTGAATTTAAATTCGAATTTGAAAAAAAAATGGACCTTCGAAGGTGAAAATTGATATTCAATTGTGGAGAAAAAAAAAACCACCACCGCAGCTGTCCTCTTTGCGAGTGGGCGTTGGCCTGGGCCGCTGCACCCACCGCACTGCATAAGGCCACACCGCCCGCGGAGGTGCTGCGAAGCGCAGCGCACGAGCCGGAGCATTTCCGTTCACATCAGACGCGCATTTCTCCATGCTGGTCGACAAGCGGCTCTGCTCCCAGCTGTTGTCTCCGTCACCCGGCTTGACACATTTACTCGCGCAGAAAATAGACCAGAGCCGGCCACGGAGCTGCGCGGCGCGGCGCAGCCGGTGTGGATGACACAATCGGTTAACATGGGCGCCGAAAGGAAACTGGCTTCACTTCTCGGCGCTTCGAGGCTATTCGCAGCGCTTCCGCCAGCGGTGTGGCCTGACTGGTCAGAGAGAGGGGGGGCGAGCGAGAGGTCCGTGGTCATAATATAACGTAATGTTATAGATAATTGTTTTATGTGTTTTAATGTGTAGGTATTTAAATGTTTTCAAAGACGTTTATGTTGAACTAAAAATACCTACAAGTAGGCTAGTTATGTTTCCTTAATACATATACAAGTATGTTTCCTTGTATTAGTTTGCCCTCTTGTGGACATAATGCGAAAAAAAAAAAATTCGAATGGTTCGAACCTATGAGTTATTTTTAGAAGGAATATTCGAATGTCATTTTTGAGCAATTTTGACAGCCCTAGTTCTGAGTAGCATCACGATACCACAGCGAAAATGAGGCAGATGTGCCTTTTGTCATTTATAAAAAGATAAATCACTTTTCTATAATACATCAATGATATTTCAATGGAATAAATTATTGACTTATTCATACTTCAAAAACAGCATCAATCAGTGATTAACATAGGGGGGATCAAAATAAAATAAATAAATAAAATAAGAATCAACCAGCCACCCTCCTCCCCTGACAGTCCCTTCATAAGTAACGAACAGTCCCTAAAGTGCGGTGAGGTTTGTGGGCCGTGAACGGCTCGTTTCTCCTCTGACACATCACATACCTGTGTTCGGCTGGCTCGGCTGTTCAGGTACTTCTGGGCAGTCATGACGGCAAGAAGAGGATATTATTGGAGCCGACTTCTCCGTCGCCGGTAAGCCGATGGACAGGGATACATTCCTGTCTGTGTCTGTGACCCCCGTTCAACCCACAATCGGTGGGATTCGCCTTTCGTTTCTGCTGCTGGTTGAAATCCGTAGGCTGCTCGCACAGCGTGCTGAATGATTTAAGCCTATTTTGCTCGCTCAAAACTATTTTTAGTCGCAAATGCTAGTGCGGTGACGGACGGATCGCCACACTGCCGACATTTTACTCCGCCCGTCACGGCACGCTGTTTAATTGCGTTATCAAAACACGCCCCTATTATTCGGCCTTGATTTTAACTTATTCCACCGAATACCGAATGTGTGTTTTTTTGCAGTATTTGGCCGAATATATTCGGTTACTGAATATTCGGTGCATCCCTATCCGATTACATTGTGTCTGGATTTGTTAATCCTGTGTAAAAATCTGTGATCAAATTGGAGTTTGGATTTCATGATCTCCCACCTTTGCCTTGTGGCTCAGCTCCCTCCTCACCACTACGGTCTGGCAGCCACATCACGGCAGACATTGTGTCAAACCACCGATCCATCTCACACTCCATTCTATCCTCACTCATGAACGAGACCCCAGATACTTGAACTCCCTGGCTTGGGGCAGTAAGTCACTCCCAATCCAGAGGGGGCAATCCACTATCTCAAAGCAACATGGAAGTCAAAATTAGGATTTTTTTTTTTTAGTGAAATGTCATCAATAATAATGACTTATTTCACATCTATCTTTACTTTCTGAATCAAATTCTTGAGTTCTCACCAGCTGTGAGTGGTATCATCATAAAGACGGCTTTCAGAGGTGGAATTATGCTATCGGCAATTGTCAGTTCATTATTCTAATTAGAGTTTCGAGAATGCTGTTTTGCAGCATGAAACAATGCAAAGACTATTACAGTACAAGTGCGGCAGAATTTTTCAACATCTCAAACAACTTCCTCCGAGTGAGGATGAAAAAGATATTTATATGCAGTGCACATTTCAATCAGAAGTCACTGTAAAACACCATGTAGAACAGGATGTGACAGTTCCATTGTTGGTATTTAGTGGAGATTTTCTAAATTGACTGTGGATGTAAGTGACTCTATAGTTGCTGCATGCACATATTCTAGTGTTACAGCTGTAAAAAGACTTAAAGCTGAGGCAGAGTAAAATGAATTTGTGCACACCCAGGCCCGTCTTTTAATGCAGCATGGCTTCATCACATGTTGAAAATTGCATCAAAGCAGCTGATGTAACCAAAGCAGACGCGTACAAAAAAACATCAACCGCTATATTGAATTAACATGACTGTCATTACAAGAGGGTTCATGTGATTTTTACATTTGCAAAACCTTTCAGACAGAAATCGGCTTTAAAAAAGACACTCCATTTTCTGCTTGGAGATGGGCATTACACCATTTAATCAAGTCTCAAATACATTACATACATTGTGGCGAGTGACACTTGTTACAGACAAAGGCTCAGCTAGAGACTGAAACATATAAAGGACGCCAGAAACAGTTTGCAGAGGAAAAATCAAACAAGGATTAATATATAATATTAAAGGACAGAGGGATGTCGTATGCTGTAAAGCCCTGTGAGGCAAATTGTGATTTGTGATATTGGGCTTTATAAATAAAATTGATTGATTGATTGATATATAATCAAAAATAAGAACCATACTTACAAATCAAATGGTGAAACAAAAAGGGTTGGAAGTCCCAGCCGAAAGGAACAAAAGATGGAGCATCACTGAGCCAGACACTCAATGGGCCATCGTCCCCAGCTCATCCCCCTAAACCTCCTCACCTGAAATTAAACTAACAAAACAAAATGTGAGCACTGAACTACAAGAAACCTCCAACCCAAACCCAAGCTAGAATAACACACCAAATTAACAAAACCCAATGCACTAAATCATGCTGGGGAATGAGGCAAAAAGTGAAACAATTTCCCCTTGTGACTGCTGTGCTGCTGCAAGAGTGTCTCTATGTGTCTCTCCCAAGGGTGGAAATCAAGTTTTTTGTCTACTTGCCACTGTGGCTGGTGGATTCCAAAATCTAACAGCTACTTAGTTTTGTTTGGCCAGTCAGTGAGGCAAATCTAGTAGCCACTTGCATAGTTTACCAGCATTTGGCTGGTGGCTAGGACTAATTTCCAACCCTCTCTCTTCACACTTTTCCCTCAGCTCCCTTTCATTCTCATTTTCCAATTACTCTCAGGTGCTATGCTCCTACAGAAAGAGAGCAACAGGTAGAGAGGAACGAGAGACAGGAAGTGAGGGAGAAACGAAGAGAGTGCGAGAGGAGAAATAAACAACCACCACACTCACTGGGCTGTGCAGTACAGTGTACCATATGCAGAGCCATGTGTAGCAACAATCGTTGTGGAACATTGGCAATGATGCTCCGTGTGGTTGCAGTTGACAGAGCAGAAGAAGAAGAAAAGTTGTCACATCTGCCGTAAATGTCATTTCTTGTAAGTGTACGAGGGCTGTGTTTGATTTAAGACAACACTACCCTGACAAAATTCAACTTGGTGTCACTCTGAAGTCATCGAAATCCGGCGCTTGGTTAGTGATTTCTGGTGTCAGACACCGATGAGAATGTCAAATCGACATGATACACGGCTGGTTGCTATGATTGATTAACAGTGCCCGGTGGCATCAAGGGGGTAGGCGATGGGTCAACAATGAAAGTTAAGGCGGCAGAAGTCCAAGGCGGGAGGGGTGGAAGATGGGTCCAACAACCACTGGCTTTCATCTGGTAGGCCGGCATTCGCTTCATGTAAGATTGTAAAGCTAAACCCTGTTCTTTTTTCCTAAACCCAACCATATGTGTGTGTGTGTTGGCAAAACCTGACCACGTGCATTTGTTGTTGAAGAAAAAAAAAAAAAAAGTCAATTTGTGGTGCTGTACCAATGTTCAATTTGAAAGAGACTGTATGCAAACTGTACATTCCCAATGAAAACAGTAGTATAAGTATATTTTGATAAAAGACAATGCATGTTACAGGCTAAAGTTAACACTGTGTCCCAGAACGTCAGCAACCAACACACCCAGGGTACCTTGCACGGTGTATCTCAATGTGGAAGGTCCATGACCAAACACAGATTTCTGACAATGTCAGACTATTCAATTGGTATCCAATTTGAGACACATTGTTTATCTCCATTTCTCCACTCGGAGCTTAAATTGCATTGGCATACCCCTTTAATAATCTGAAGCTGCTTCTGTGATTTTAAAAAAGATGTCAAATCGAATGTGGAGGCGTGTCATCCATAAGAGGAAATCTGTGCTTTACCCTGAAAATGTCACATTTCACCTGGAATGCTCTTCACCTGATCTATGGATGAATGAGCTGCGGCCACAGTAGCCCTTTAAAACTGAATGAAGGATATTCTTGGCTGGAAAATACTGTTGACATTTAAGTTCTGACGCTGCTTCTCCAGTTCAGTATATCTGAATATTCCAGCACTGGCGCGACTGTTATTTAGGACCTCTGAAGGTCAGCATGGAGCGAACATCCTGAATGTTCTCTGATGACAATTTACAGAAAAGAAACAAAAGTTTAAAAAGGGTTAGGTTTTCATCCAAAGTGTTTTTAATACAACAATGTAAGATGCCACTGCTTATTATGTAATTTAATTCCAATATCATAAGCTGAATCTAGTGTAATGCTGAGTCACATCTTTATTTTCCTGCAAGGAACATTTGGTTTACAGAGAGGGCTTTTAACAACACAACAAGTTTTTCTCAAATTCCATAAAAATGGTGCCGACCAGATGAGTCATCCAAATGATACACTAGCAGCGCAAGATACATTGTTGTACATCAACATCAGAGGCTGTAATTTCTTGTGCAAATTAGGGATCCCAACTGGGGGGAAAATGAGTGTCTGGCTCTCTTTTCTGAATCACCCGGAAGGCATCAGTTCAAACTGCCTTCAAAGGAATTACCAGGACAGCTGAGGGTCTGTCTTTTACTTTTTCTTTCTTTCTTTCTTTCTTTCTTTCTTTGCTATCCTTCCATCTCTATCTTCATCTTGTGCAGCTGACTGATTACTTTCAAAATAGTGGCTGCTTGATAGAACCTAAATTATTTTACAGCTGTGTTGACAGAGAAGAAACAAAAAGTGGCACCAGGATCTGTCCGAAGGCAGCCCCGCCAAACCCTTACAGTCTAACTTTAACCCTCAAACCAAGTCTTTTGAAGAAGTGAGGACCAGTCAAAATATTTCCTCTCTAACAAGGCCTAAAACTCAAATTAGTCTTCACAAAGGCAGACACACAGTTACACACCCTTTACAGATCACAGTATTCTAATGTGCTGGGTTACAGGTAGGGCTGCCCCCTAATGGTTGACCAAACATTAGTCGACCAGAAAGATCATTAGTCAGCAAGATTTCATTGGTTTCTTAGTCGCAGAAAAACAAACAAACAAACAAACAAACATGAAACTCTATCAGGAGCTGCACCTTGTCAAAATAAATCAAAAACTATATGAGTGGACCATGTGGGAATTTAATTTGAAAGCACAGACACAGGAAGTGTCCACACTCAGCAGTCAGACAGGACTCAGGTTAATTTCCAGGGCTGGTACCTGCGGTTATTCCACAGGCTAGTTAATAACATGTCGGGCAGGAAATCCAAAGTGTGGGATCATTTTGAGAAGGTGAAGGACGAACCCAAGGTGATATGTAAACTCATCTTCATTGGTCGACTACAAACATGACGTATCATCTGAAACATGGAAGTAGCTACATGCCCATTAGCCCACAGCGTCATTAACAGGCGGCTCGCTCAGTGTGTGACGTGCACTTGTAGATAAAATATAGGCCTATATTAATGAAGGTTCATTAGTACGCTTTTGTATTTCTCTGTAATGTAGCACAGTGTTAACAATGTTACTGATACTATTCTTTCTCACACCTTCAACTAAAACCATTGTGTGGCCCCGCCCAAAATATATCATTTAATAATTAAATTAGTATAATAAACACGCGGACGACTAGTCGACTAATGGCCCTAAATGACGACTATTGGTCGGCTAGTAAAATTCATAGTCAGGGGCAGTCCTGATTACAGGCCTGTGAACTGTATCATTTTTGGACATTTGTGCGAATTTACACGAATAATTTTGTACAATGGACATTTTTACAAGTCATAGTCTTTGAGCAACTTTTTAAGAAAATAGAATAAAGTTGTTAAAGCCCTGACGTTGGTTTGGTCTCTGGCAGGAGAGTCTGCTTTGCCCACAGAAAGTGACAAAATTAATTAATATATTTTTAGTTGTGAAAATTCCCCTTGAACCTCCCACACATTGAGACAAAGATATCTCACCTACCACAGATCTCTTGTTTCTCTTGTCCTTTTGTTATTAAGCTGTGTGCAGTTTACTGCTGCTATTTTACATGACGTCAGGGAATTAAGGTCCTCCGAATTCACACTCACGCTCTGCAGCTGCCAATGCGCAAAGCCACCCTCCTGCAACTTGAAGTAAACAAAAGAAAAAAAAGTAAATGCCTGATACCGTCTCAACACTACTTGACTTTAATTGGCCAGTCACATATTTCCAGACAGTGCTTCCCCATGCGATCCACCAGCAGACCACAGAGAGGGAGAGGAGACAGTGTTAATACGCCCGAGTGCAGCGATAAGACATTACGACGGTGGCTGCGGTCTGTACCAGCAGCAGCTGGGCTGGTGAGGGCTGATGAAGAAAGATTGCCAATGCTCTTAAACCTTGAAGAATGAAACCGAAGATAACTTGATATCCGTCCTCCCTGCGGCTGATGTGTAATGATCCTCCATGACTGACACTAAAAAAAGCATTTTCTATGAACTGATAGTCTGACTCTCAATATACTGGCTTTAATCAGGCCCACAGCGAGCAATATTGCCTATCTTCTTTTCAGACTCAGCTTAGATCTCATATCGCCTCACCTTTGGGGAAAAAATAAATTAAAATGTTGGCAGTGACTTTTTTTTTCCTGCTGTTGTGTACTGATGGCAGATATCTGAGGCTCCCTTGCTTTTAGCTGAGATGACAAGCACACTCCTTCAATGTCAAAGCCCCCAGGGCCGTATTAATCAATGGGCATTATCCCAAAATCACATTAATGGTTCTCACTTACAGCTAGCCAGTAGTGTAATCTTTCACTTTAGCGGCTTGTCATCTGTGCTGCCACTGGAGGAGTAATACTCAGCAGGCCTGGTGAAGACAGGAGGGTGACACACCCAGACAGTTCCACCCCTTGAACCAAAACCAGATAGAAAACATTTGAATTATGTGATATTAATTAGGCACTGCAGACGGGTGTCCTGTGGGGAATAGGTGTCAAGCAAATTTACATTCACTCCCTCTGCGGCACATCTTAGGCCACTACTAATTCAGCCAGAGTGGAAAGCCAATCCCATTGAAAATGATTCAGCTGGCCTCGACGCAGATGCCTGCTGTCTTTCATGTGCAAATACAATGAGCCATATTCGCTAATGGCAACTAGTCACAGGTCAGACTTGGAGGTTTATCCACTAAAATCCTTCATTATCTGCAAATCTGATTTTTCTTCGATTTGAATCATTTAATAAAATGGTTCTGGCTGTATTTTGCTGCTGGCCCTGTCTGATGTAACTTTGTATGCAGCTACAGAGCGAAGCACCTCAGGGCCTGCTGAAAGGGCACGCTGTTTTCAGGTGTGTCAGACAGAATTATAACCCAGTGGGCAGACTGTGTTGTATTATAGATTTTACAATTTCCATGTTTATTTGCAGTCATCCACACAGCGCTATGTAATGCAGCTTAAAGCTCAGGTAGGCATTTAAATTTGGCGTCACTGGGCAAAACCCCACAATAACCTTTCAGCATATTACAATTCAAGTGGTCTGAGAGAACAAGAGACTCCCCTCTTGGCTCTGGTTTCAGGCTTTAGAAAATCTAGCCTCTGACTTTGGCCAATTACAGTTCATTTTTAAAGATAGCAAGCCTTCAGTCATGTCAGTTGCTGCTTGTGGAGCTGCGGTCAAACGGTCAAACTTGGAAGCACTGATCAAATATGAATGCAGATTTTGTTACTGCATTGCTTATTTCTCACCTCAGATGTTTTCAGGTACATATTTTAGTGTACTGTTTAGCTTAAAAATGAGTAGGTTTGTGACCCAGCTGCCAAACATTCAAGGCAGAAATGAAGCACTGCCCCCCAGCTGGAGCAAGCTTTCTAATTTTACAGCTAAACAGTACACTGAAATATGTTTCTAAATAGAGTTAGGGTTGAATATCATCTCGTTCACGATAATACAGGTATCATTTTAAATATAGTATGAAAAATTGATCTCATGATACTTGCGATATTTCGACTTGTCGACATATTGACATCATACTGTTACCCACGGCAGCAACAAGCATGGCTGAAAGCAAAATTATTACCTACTCTGCGGTGGTTTCACAAAGAGGAGCAGCTTCAGTAGTGTGGTATTAACTGTGGCGTCCTGAATGTTTTATGAGCAGCCCCGGACTTCTCAGACTCTTTAAGTGACTTAATCGCTCAGAGGTAACTCATTCAGCGGCTCCTCTGGCAGCAGCACAGCATCTCTCCCTCTCCTCTCTCACCGTGCGCACACAGGAGTCGGTGTTGTCAAGTGATTTTGTCATAAACCTTTGGTAATGTAAACCTATGTGACACTCACGGCTCAACAAAAAATTCCATATATGTGAACGTGTGATAGTTGTGGGATCATAACAGCCAGTCACAGGTTACAGCCTGATGATTAGAGGAGAAATGGCAGAGCATAAAGGTCCAGGTGGAAAAAAACAACAACTCAATCATTTAGGATTTTGCTAAAAGAAGGAAATCACCTGTTGATTTATATATATAGATCCCAGGGGACATTTTTTCTGTATTTGGAAGCTGTTTAAATGTGTAATTTTTTTAATACTAATTTGTCATATTGTCAAGAAAATCATTATCGCAAAAATACCCTGAAATATTGTGATATTATCGTAGGGCCATATCACCCATCCCTATTTCTAAAAAATGTCAGAGGCTACGAATAAGCAATGCACTAACAGCATTGCGATCCATATTTGATCAGCGCTGACTGGTCTGACAGTTTGACCGCAGTTTACCAACAGTGATTGACATGATTGACAGCTGCGTTAGAGACTCCTCGGCTCTGACTGGTTGTTAAAGGTTCTTCCAAACGCCATTAGGAGCACCATGAGGAGGCTTTTTTCACATACTTCGTGCTTAATGTATGACTGTAAGGATGTAGTGACAGGAAGTTTTGCCATATATACCAAAAAAGTTACCTACTGTCGCTTTAAGAGTTAAAGTTGGCAGCAAATATAAATTCTATTTATTCATATGTGTTTCAGTCATTAGTTTATCTTTGGGAGGACATGAAAAGAGTGCATCAATCGAGGCAGCACACACACCTTGTTAATGAAGAAAAAAAGTACACAATCGTCCGTTTCCTGTCGTATGGTAAGCAGCAGTGCTCTGACACCTCATGCTGCATGCACGGCGGGAGTGGTTTTTCCACACAACAGGACAGCATGGTAAAAGCTGTTGTTCACGGTGATGATGTGTTGGTGGTGTGCTGGTTTGCACAAACAGCAGAAAGAGCTGCAACTCTTCATTGTTACAACTCTCTGTGGTTGCTTCTTCTTGAGCTATTTAAGCTTGCAAAATTAAAAAGGATCCACTGGGGAAAAAAAAGCTCTGAATATGACCATATCCCGTCACTGACCTTGGTGACACGTAATTTCTTGTGGCTGCTTCACAATAAAAGCCACCGTGGTTTGCCCATTTTTAATGTGAAGCAGCTACAGGAAAAATATTCACTTAACCTATCTCATATGACTGCTGGAGAGCCATTAGTACACAGGGAGGCTGCCATTAATGAGATAAAATGACAGTAATGTTTGAATATATGCACACTGGACATTTTTTCTTGTGAATCTCTGACATGTGGGTATGCAAACTGAATCCTACACTGCAAAGGTGGACCCCAGCATAGCAATGGGAACTGCTGTATAGAAAGACTGTTACAGGAGCAAATACATTGATTGGCAGTCTGGTCTCACTCTGAATCAGAGGTTGACCAATTCATTGGTGTGGCCGATTAATCGGCACCAATAGGACATTACATAAACTATTGTTAATGGCGGAATGGGGCTCCGATAGTGGCTGATAGCTGTAACCTTCACTGGGTACGGCTGTAAGGCTTTTTCATGGAGTACTCCACATGCAAATACAGAGTCTGGTCTCACAAGTCGTCGAAATCCGGCGCTTGGGCAGTGACTCGCGGCGTCAGAAACCAACGAAAAAGGCGTTCTTTAACTACGGCATGAAACACGGCCAGTTGTTGTAAACGGAAGTGTATCTTGAAAGAAGGGAACTTGGCACGGTGTCTCAGAACATCCAGGGTACCTTGCATGTTGTTTGTGGATGTTGAAAGTCCATGACCAAAGCGTCAATATGCGATGAGGATGGAGTGAGAATTTGTTGAAATACAAGACAGTGTGTGCTTTCGTTCATTTGTATGATTTAAATGAAAGTTAACTAATGTGGGACAGCGTTACCTCTTCATTAGGGGCAAAATAAGGTTTCTGGTTATAGAATAACATCATGTGCGTTCTCTGTTTTGCTAGCAAGCATGATTGGTATAATTTAAGGGGTCAGCACTTAGTGCACTCCAGCCATAAATGCACAACAAACTTTCAATTTCATTTTTCACCGGACATCAGATAGCATATTCTCAGAAAGCAATTATCCCCGCATTTATCTGGCGATAAAGAACGTGACTTTGTCCTGGTAACAGGTGAATGTACTGCAAGGCTGTTGAGTGGCACTCATGTCAAAACAGACCTGTTTTCTGTTGATTTCTCCCCACAATTGTCTCTCGAAGCTGTTCCTTGATTATCTGCTTTCACAGAGGGAAGTTTACCTCCTGGATATTACTTTGGCTGGCTGAGTAACCCTTTAGATAGCACTCTGGTTCAAGAGTATGGTGGAGACTTAGAGTACCTATGTTGAGGGGAAATAACTCAGGTGGAGGCGTCTGATGCACTTAATGTCTTTCTACTGATGAAAAGTGTTACCAGTGGTAAGATAGGCATTCACGCATGGCAACACTGCTGAACAGCCACCATCCACAAAGGAGAGAAAGAAAAAGAAATGAGAAACTGACTGCAGGTGTCACTCCGTAGGTAGGCAAGGTTTTCCAGTCTGGACTGCAGGGGCTGTGTTGTATTCTGCCTAGCAACAGTGAAAGCCTCCTTTCCATCCAGGGGACTTTCGCACATCTGCTTTCTTCGATGTTACCTGCTGAATAATCGTCTGTCTTTTTTTTAAGATATTTTTGGGGGGCATTTTTAGCCTTTAATGGATAGGACAGACAAGTGTGAGAGGGGGAGAGAGAGAGGGAGTGACATGCAGCAAAGGGCCACAAGCTAGAGTTGAGCCCGGGCCGTTGCGGCAACAGCCTTGTACATGGGGCGCCTGCTCTACCACTAAGCCACCAACGCCCCTGTCGGCTTTTTTCTTGCTCCAAACTATCAATATTATATTGGCCATTAAAAATCCACTATCGGACGACCTCTACTCTGAAGTCGTCAAAATCCGATCTGGTGTCAGACACAATTTAAAAAAAGCTGTCCTCTCATGTCTGCCTGATACACGGCTGGTTGCCATTATTGTTTAAGGGCAACGACAGACTTTTTTGAAAGAGACTGTATGCAAATTATTAATTTTCTGGGAAAACAGGAATGTATTTTTGAAAGAAGACAATGCATGTAACAGGCAGAACTTGACATGGCGTCCCAGAACGTCAACAACCAACACACCCAGGGTACCTTGCACATCATATCTGGATGTAGAAAGTCCATGACCAAACATCAATATGTGACAAGGTTGGAGTGACAATTTGTCGCAAATGGCTACTGCTGAAAAAATGCTTCCCATAAATAGTATCCAAAATTAGGTTTTCACATTAAAATTCAGTGTCGACGTACCCTTAAGCTTTTTTTCTAGAGGTTTAGTGCACTCATGTTTTTTTCATCCGATGATGTTGAAACTGTGACACATTCAATTGAAAACATAAAACTGATTTTACTGGTTTTAATTAACCACTACAGCCGAGGGGTTTTCTGTTGAGTGTCATTATGAAAGCACTGTTAGAAGGAGTGAAAATAAACATGGATGTTGCATTAATGTGCTCACTGACAATTAAGGATGTACCAATTATCCAACCTTCTGTCTGTGCTACGGAAACAGGAGCATTTGTATGATTGAATCTGACCAGCTTATGAGTCCCTGTATTTTCTGCCGACTTCTTATGCCACAAGTCTTATGAGTGATCTCACTGTGAAAAACATCTGGCTTCCCAAGAGATGAAAACACTGCTGCCCTGCACTGCTGAAACACTCAAACCAATTAGAGCAATGAGTCATATGCAGTATACACAGTGTGCTGCGGAGCACATGAAATGTGACATAACTTCATCTGCAGCAACCCCAATCTGATTGTCTTGATACAAATTAGATAAACGCCATGTTATGCAGTTTATCATGCAGTCACCAAGATTCAAGGCTACTGGAGATTTCACAACATGATACCTGAGTCAGTATTAACACCAGCCTGGAGGGATGTCACCCATCATACATCAGGAGATGATCTGTCATGAATACATAATGGGGAGCCACAACAGTGAATAATATCAACATAACAATACATCTCTTTATAATTGTTTATTCAGTTTCTACTGGGTCAAATTGAGTAACAGGCAAAAAAGATTTTTTTGGCCACTTGGGGGCGGCAAAAACAAAAACATGAACAGAACACAATTATGTTCCAAACTTAACAAAAAAAAAATTATAATTGTGGATATTATAACAGTATTACATTTTACAAAAATAGATGAGCATAAGGTTGATCTACAGGAAAAAAAAACAGCAAACCCAACAAACAAATCACTTACAAAACAACTACGATAACAACCTAATGATGAATAAAGTAATGCTTTTAAACACATTGCATATATATTTTGTAAAGTATTTGTTATTGCTTCTCAAAATATCCTCAATTTTTGAACGATATCCAGGAAACAGTATGTTGAAAGATAAATATTCTGTGTACATAATCAATAGGATCCATTATAAGCCGATTGTTTCATTAGAAAATCAAGTCAGAGCAGTATTTTTATTCAGTATTATATTCAAACTATATTTCCCCTCTAATGGTCGTATAGATATATATATATATATATATATATATATATGTGTGTGTGTGTGTGTGTGTGTGTGTATATATATATATGTGTATGTATGTATATATATATATATATATATATATATATATATATATATATATATACATATGTATGTATTTTAAAATAAATTTTTTGACATGTATAAGTAATATAATGTCTCGTTTACTTTAAACACAGTTTAAATACAAAAAATTGTATTTTAACAACATGATTAATAGACTGAAACATGCCTTATACTTCCTCCTTGCCTTGACGGCCAGGCTTGTTGAAAAAGGGGGCGTGGCTCCACAGCAGTCCACTTTAGATGATGTGGAGGACTGTTTCTGGCTTATAGACATCCCATCCAATAAGTCTGGGCATTTGGGTGGAGTTGGATGACTGTAATCATAGACATAGACATCCTAGAAAAGTTGGAATGGACAGGGGATCTGAACAGGCTAATTTGATTTAATTTGATGATGTCTGATGTTGTATTGAATCATTTCCTGTTAATAATGGCTGAGTATGTTGGATTTTTTTTTTTTTAAAGATAAAATGATAAAACATCCATGTATAATTATGATATTGTATGGATTTAGGACAGGCCATGATTTTCAGTTTATGTGAAGCATAAACAGAATCAAATGGTAAATGGACTGCACTTGTATGGTGCCTTTCTAGTCTTCCAACCACTCTTAGCGCTTTTACATTACTTCACATTCACACACACATTCACACACTGGTGGCTGAGGCTGACAATACCTTGTGCCACTTGCCACTCAGTAAGCATTGGAATAGCCATCGGGAGCAATTTGGGGTTCAGTATCTTGCCCAAGGGTACTTGGACATGCGGACTGTAGGAGCTGGGAATCCAACCACCAATCTTCCGATGAGTGGATGACCCGCTCTACCTCTGAGCCACAGATGCCCCAAACAATTCACTAAAGGTGATGACGCACTATGGCAAGGTACCCTGCCCACTAATAGGGCTGTGTGTCAAATATTTTCAATACAATACTGGAACCTGTGTACTTGCACTATTGTACATTTCTTAATACCTTAAATACAGTGTTCTTAAATGTAAAACACCCTCTAATTACAGGCAGCTGTGGAAGAACTTAATTGGCCAAACATATTATTTAAATCAGTCAAATATGATTCAAGGAAAGGCAACAAGATTGCAAATTTTAGCAACCATTCAAAACAAACATAGTTGTTGAGTTGCTGTGCTACAGGCTAACCCAGTCGCCAGAAGAAGTGTTGGCAGTGTACATTTCTGCAAACCACAGATATGTTACATTTCTATGTTTTTATGTAGCGGATCAGTCAAACTTTATGTTTCAACAAAGCTGTGGTAGAGGTGGTTAAGTTTAGGCACAAAAACCACTTGGTTAAGGTGAGGAAAAGATCATATTTTGGCTTAAAGTACCTGGTTTTGGTTGCACAATCACTGCTTGAATCAAAAGTGTTTGTCGCAAAAAAACATCCACGAAATGCCCCATTGTCTTTCTACTGAACAACTGGTGTTGTTGTTTGTTGGTACTGAGCAGTGGTCTGCAGCTTGGCAGCTGTATAGATGTCACGCCATCCACCATCCCCTCCACCTCCCTATGACAGTGAACTCATATACATGTTACTGCCTAACAATAAACGAGGCCATTAAATAATTGATAACAGCATCCTACACATGCTCGTCGCTGTAGCAGGAGTCTTCCAACTTATATCTATAATGCTGATACCCACTACTTATGCCGATTTAACACAGCAATAACATTCCAACAGGGTGATTAAACATGTCCACATTCAGAAGCAGCAGTGTATCTTTGGCCTCTCTCAGCCTGTTTACCAGAGTAAAGCTCAAAACATGATGAACCTGCCTCAGTAATAAACATTTTCTGTGTGCAAATTACTGACGTCACTCTTTTGGCTACTGAGAGCAAATACCGCCATTACTTAGCTCTCAGAGCAATTTGCAGCTTCATGTGTGCTAAAGTACTTTGTGCAGCATAGAAGGAAATTACTCCAGAACGTTCTTACTTTTCTCTGATTTTTCTCATTCCTGTGTAAAACTGTTTAAAGTTTGTTCCCAGGCATATTTGATTTTGTCAAGATGGGCGTGCCTAATGTCCGCTAACCTGTCATAGATGGTGGATATCAAATGTTTGTGCGACAGGTTTAAGCAGAGAATATATGAGGTGTCTCGGGGAAGCTTTGTATCTGAGAGTGAAGAAAATGTCTGATTTGCAAATACCCGAAAAAATGTTTTTTTGCTAGGTTGAACTTTGCTGAGAGTTGTTCAAATGACGCAAAACAGTTGCACATAAGAAGGTCTTTGAAGCACATCAAGACTTTTCTGTGCCATTATATAAATACAGAGTCAAGTAAAGAAGGTTGGAAAAGATGTTTTTTAGGATAGGTCCAGAGAGAGAAAAATTAGGAAAACTAAAATATCTCTTAAACTGAACTTCTGCATTATTTTAGACATTTTTTGACTGAATGATTAACTGATTCATCAAAAACATAAAAGGAGCTGGATGAAAACTTTCAACTTTAATAGTTTAGATCAAGGTCATAGTTTGTTTTGTTTTCCAGTGAGAATTAAATTAACATTTTTCACATTTTACAGCCACACAAAAGTGTTAAATACTAAATAATGTGTTTACCTCATCCAGTTTATTACATAGTATTTGGCAAAGCAGGTTGAGAAAAATTTAACTGGAAAAGTAAAAGTAAATTACAACCTTTCATCACAACAAACCTCTTCAATGAGCAAAACTTCCCAAAATGATAATTCACATTGTCGGAGAATCGCACAGTACATTTTGACTTCATTCCGTTTTCCTCTCATTCTAGCAAAGTGGCCCTGATGTGACTCCGGCTTAAAGAAAATGAATACGCTTATTTCCCTCTCTCAATTCATCACGGCTTCTTTGCATTATGGGTAATTGATTTGTATGCTAAGTGATTTTCCCCTCGTCATTCACTATTGGCCTCAGAGTAATTCACCGGGTTAAAACATCTCAGCACTTATTACAATATAACATTATGTACGCCTGGGGGAGGGAACCACACAGCAAATATGTCTCTGTCATCTGGCTTTATAGGAACTGTTAAAATTATATTTTAGCAGTGCCAAATTCATGTCTTACAAACATGCTCATCAATCATCATCATCATCATCATCATCATCATCATACAACAATCAAGGAGGGAATTTTATTTTACATTTGGAACAACCGGCAAAAACACTCTTTATCCAGTGCCCGCAAACAGAAGTCAGCTCGATTCAGCACCACAGCCAAGAAAAGGGAGAAAATCACTGTTATCACTTGTATCTCTCAGAGCAAAGCCCGGGAAGTAATGTCAGTACCATGATATCTAACAGCGGTAGGTGATGAAATTCTACACAGATTACCTGAGACAGTTGATTACTTTCACCACCCATGACGATGATGTACAACATCCTGGACGATGCATTCATCAATGCTTGTTTTACACAAACAGCGCATGAGTAAGAAGTCCTGATATGACTCCGCGCAGGGAAGCTGATACCCTCCATCTTATCTATTACACAACACACCCATTTCGGAGATGAGTCTTGAGGACTCATTACAAAGTCCTGCCTGCGTATGATTTGGAGAGTGAACAGCACGTTTGCTTGCTTGGCTGTTGCTGACTGTCCTCATGCTTGTGAATAAGGGCAGTGATGTCTGTGTTTATCACTCCTCTAATGAAATCAGTCCTCCATCTCCTCAACAGTGTCCTGGTCATTAAAAACATGTAAATTGTTTGCATAATGGCTCACTTCAAAACATCATTAACCATGCATACATTCACAGCTCATTGAATTTGCCATTATTCATGTGATTTGTATAATTATCTGGTGAAGGGCTTGTGTCTTGAAAATGTCATGTTTTTGATAGCAGTTCATTTTTGACATTATTCAGTGAGTTTTATAAGCCTCCACCACAACTTCTCCATCTATAAAACATCATGTATGTCTTTAGTCCCAAGCCAGAGATCTAAATTTGGAACAAGAGGGCTCTCACACAATAACAGCGTGATGCATGTGGATATGCAAACACATATTACTATTCCATGACAGATGCAATACTCTAATTCTTTAATTAAAAGAAGAAAACATCATTACAGGTTGAGATTATCAGAACAAGACAAATCCCTCTCATCTGATTGTGCCTAAACTGAATTTTATCTCCTTGGCATCTCTGCAGTTAATCACTTATGTGTGATAGCAAATCAAATTAATCCGTGCAATTCGTTGTGACGGGGTCCAGAATTTAATTTGCCACTGCTTGGTACTGTTTGTATCTCTTCTGATGTTCTTAAACTAAATTTGACCAACCCACTTTGCAAGGAGGATTATGAATATTTTTTGTGCACATGTTGCCTCTGTTCCCTCACTTACTGACACTATGCAATTTAAAAAAAAAAAAAAAAAAGAAATAAGGTGAAGTCATTAGCAGTTGGACACAACCTTCACTCTGGGGTTGTGCTGCTACGGCCTTACTTTGTCTTGTATGACAATTGCCATAGCCTCTTGGAGGGTCCTTTAATACAATCAAATACCTTAACAGGACTTTCCTAAATGACCAAAATTTTACAGTGAACGTTCATAAACTAAAAACACACTGAAATAGCGACACTTATGGCTACACCTATGCTTCATGAATCATTGGTTGGGCCATGGTACCGAATACCATTTTAGGGGCTTTGAAGTGAATATGCAAAGCTTCGTCAGGACATAACGGGACCCAGGGGAGGTTACTAATAATTAAGTTATTAATAACTTGCAATGGCAGGGGTGGGGCTTCATCACTAGATGCAAAGCAAGTGCTTCACTACGGTTGGCAGCCACGGATAACTGTCCCCAGTTTGACTCACCTATCCCTCTTCCTTGTCAGACTGCTGATTTAATACTTGAAGCAAAGGGAGGGTGCTTGTGCTGAGGACACTGGCCTCATTCATGTCTGATACTTGCCACCGCCTTTGAATTTACGCCTCCATTTTAGTGGTGGAAAAACAACGAAAATCGGAGCATTCAAATACTGATTTGGACTTCGATTACCATGGCATCAGTTGGAGCTTCGAGGCATTCGGGTCAGCCCCAATGGTTACATTACCTTACTAACGTTGTCGCAGTGGTAGTAACTGGTCATTAGATGGCACCCACATGCGACCACACCTTTAAATATGTATACATTTATTCCATTGAAACAGGTAGTTTAAAAATATACCCCCACACAGATATGAAAGTAGAAATTAGCTATAGAGACCACATCCATGTATGTACCAAGCTGTAAACATGTTTATTTCAGCTGTGAAGTTGGGCTTTTGGAGCCACCCTCAAGTGGCCATTAGAGTAACTGCAGTTTTTGGCACATGTTGGCTTCATTTTCAGCCCTTGGATACAACCAGCACCTCGTGGTGGCTAATGTTTATCGCTGTGTAACTGACATTAGTATGACAATTCAAAAACCCTGTGATTCTTCTCTACTGTTACGCTACATTTCTGCATGTCACAGATTTCTTTTGTTTTATCACAAAATTAAAACGAGGTAAAAACAGTGTCTCACCTGGAGGCGTGTGTGTTGTTCCCTACCTTTTCTTCCTGAGCTACTGAAACAACTCGTTTCTGATTTGTAAAAACTCTTAAAGTCATTCAAGTCCTAATAACAATTGGAACCCCTTTTGAAAACTACAAGAACATGGCATGTCTTTAAAGTGTCTGACCCTTTGGAAATGAGGTGAGACTTCAGCTGGTGGGAGGGTTATAATGTAGGGTAGGTCCTGTATCATCTTATTTACACTGAGTTATCAAGGAGTTATTCCCACAAAGAGTCTAACTTCTTTTATCTACCCTCTTTCCTCTGTTTTTCCTTTTATTTTGGTTTCAGATTCACACTTTAAAGAGCAGATAATATTTCAAACAAATTAAGGACCGAGGAACACACAAGGACAAGAAGAATTTGCTCTCTTCATCTATTCAGAAGTATAGTTTGGGGGTCTTCAAACAGAGCTCTTTTGTATGTTTCAAAGTCTAGATCAAAGACGAGATGATCAAGCATTTTTTTTGCAGTGAGGGCCCTTAAACTTTGGAACAACTTGCCTGAGGAAATATGATGAGCTAACTGTAACTTTTTTAAAGACACAACATAAAAGTCATTTTACAAACTTGGATTTTAATGAAAATGTATTATGGCTGGTAATATGCTTTGACCAGACTTTGTTTGCAACCTGGGCCTTATTTTGTCAGTTTACAGTATCATGACGATTGAAGACATATCAATTTTAAACACAGTTTAGGTAATGATGGAAAAATAACAAAACGCCAGACTTAGATTCAAAATAACATCGTTTTTTCCTCTTTTTAATGGGGCTAGTATTGCAACATTTCACCCAATTTAAGCTAGTAATGTAGTAATGTTACTTTTTTAAACTGTAAAACACTTTAATATACCTTTCATTCTGGGGCCCTATTTAAACAATCTGTAGTGCATAGTCTAAATTGCATGACATGAGTGTATACAGGCCATGCACATCTCCACTTTGGTTGTTAACAAGTATACAATCTGGGTTCAAATTCAGGGACAGTGGGTAAAGGGGTTGTATTTAGTACCTTAATCAATTATAGGTGTGTTTTGGACATTGCATCAGTGTCATCTGCTGTTCCCTGGTATACCCACCCTGCTATTTAAATGGTAGATTCAGCAAATTGGAGAAGTGAGCAGTTTTCTAATGCAGTAAGGGTAATGCAGTAAGAGCAGTGATGTCACTGCAGCAGATATCGTGGGACATTCAAGCAGCAAACCAATGAACTGTAGTTACGAACTTGACACAAGAAACATAACCAAGCTTTCAGCTTCTGAAGTAAACAATGAAGTCACACTGCTCTTTGTGCGTAAATGCACGTAGCATCTCTGCTCTGCTCTCTGCTATGTTCACATTTTAGAGAATGTAATTAATATTTTCCCCTATAATGATGTATTTTTCACCAACTTGCACATCCCTGAAACTGTAACATGCCTGTGTAAAAATACAGCAGAGTTGATTTTAAACCAGGTTTATGTTGGTCAGTGGTGCAGTTGTTTCCTGCCAAAAATGTGCTTGATTACACTGCCTTTTAAGACCTGCACCGCCATGGGCGCACAAATGGATGCCAGCAAATTTGCTACCTACGTAACATGGGTGCTGTCAGTTAAATTGACAACTGCATAGGTCTGAAACTAGCAATGAGTGCTGCTTTGCACTGGGTTTAAGATAGAGCCGTTGGTCTTTACGGTCTTGTTTGGTGTTGTTTTCTTATCTTGTGGACTTAAAGCAGTCATATTGATAATTACAATGAGATTTTCAGAGTTTTAGAGTTTTTCAGTCAGAAACAGTGGTTAAAGATAACAGTGTAATCTTTGTATGAAAGGAAAATTTACATTCAGCTGTCACTCAGGAAAAAAAAAAACATTGTATAGATAGCAAAGATGGAAGTTTCTCCCCCCAAGAGTAAACTCTTTAGACCAGAAAGCTATTTAACCACAGGACATAATATGCATACACATACAGCCGAAATATTAAATGAGAAACGACTTTGCAGGTTTCCTACAGTAAAGAGTTTCATAGCGCTTATTCCAGTAAATTGCCCATACATGTAGTTGCGAACACGCATGTCTGGATGTGACAGTCATTACTTTGAATTATTTAAACAAGTCTGTGTCACCGCTCATTGACTTTTATTTGAAAGAGCATGTCTGTCACACAACAATGCCCTACAAACCTTGGCCTGTTTATTGCCATTGACCTTTACTCCAAGCTACACCAAGATATTGTTATTTCTTAAATCCAAGTTACTCCAGTTCCTGTTTTTTAGCTGCAAATGCCTGCACGGGTGGTTCGACATGTGGCCCCTCAGTAGCTGTAAGTGGGTAGGAAAGTGATTCACCATTATAATTTGATAAAGTGCCAAAGAAAAATGCCTCATTATCATCATGAGTGGTCAGTGCAGGATAGCTGTATATATCCGCAGATTGCAAGCTTCACTTTTTATTGGAATGTCCTTCGCTCTGTATGAGCACAGCAGAGGCAACTGTAAATATGGTTGAAGCAGTCAGCAGTAGGACTGATGCAGAGTTCAGCCTCTGGTGCTCTCAGACAGCAGGCGATGCCTGTTTGCATGTTAATTGGTTGGGCCCTGCCAGGCTGAGAGTACAGAAAATACTGCTGACTGACTTGGTCTCCTTATTTACTGCTATATGACACTGTCTGCCTGTGTGTGTGTTTTTTATGGGGTCTAAAACAGAAATATGGCTGGTAGGGATAATGTTTTTGAGCAGTGATGCATCTACGTAGTACATAGACTGCTTTTATGAACACAAATTTGTTTATCAGAGGGCATCCTATTACTAAGTGCTTTGCCAACAGCACTGAGTATAAAACTTACAGCCAAAACAGTGTTTTTTACTTCAGACGGTCTGGAAAAGTAAAGATAAGTCATATTTTCAGTGTTTGTTGCAAATTCATGAGTGTTACCGGTGTAAAAGCGTTAATGTGAATCCAAAAAGATGCTAGATTCACTCCCCCCCCCCCCCCTAGTTTTTTTTTGGGGGGGGGGGGGCATTTTGCCTTTAATGGACAGGACAGCCAAGTGTGAAGGGGGGAGAGAGAGGGGGGGATGACTTGCAGCAAAGGGCCACAGGCTGGATTTGAACCCGGGCCGCTGCAGCAACAGCCCCGCAACCCCTCTCTTGAACAGTGGAAAGAACACATTTACACTCCGACTTAGTCACATATTTCCGTTTTGGTCATGGACTTTCCACGTCCACATACGACGTGCAAGGTACCCTGGGTGCGTTGGTGGTTGACGTTCTGGGATGCCGTGTCAAGTTCTGCGTGTTACATTACATTGTCTTCTTTCAAGATACATTTCTGTTTTCACAGGAAATTTAATTATTACATACAGTCTCTTTGAAAATAAACACACTGACATTGATCCAACACTGTGACTTGACATTTTTTTTCTTCCTTCAACAACAAAAACATGGTTGGGTTTAGGCAACAAAAGCACGTGGTTAGGTTTGGGGAAAAAAGAACAGGGGTTGGCTTTAGAATCTCACAGGATGTGAATACCACTCTCTTGGGTGAAAGTCGGTGTTTGTTTGACCCATCCACCACCCCTTCCACTTGCCACACTTGGACTTTCACCACCTAAACTTTCGTCCTTGTCCCGCCGCTTTTCCCCCTGATGCCACTGGGTGCTGTTAAACTATAACAGCAACATGCTGATGGTAAAGGGCGGCTTTTTTCATTGGTTTCTGATGCCGCAAGTCACTGCCCAAGCGTTGGATTTCGACCACTCGAGACCACTGTGTTCGTGAAAAAGGTCAGGAGGAGAAAGTGTAGTTGTGGAGTGAACAGGAGTGTTTCTTTGACATGTCTTTACATTTTTGCCATGATAGAGTGGAGAAGGAAAAAAATGGACAACATTTGCTGCAGCTCATACAATCCCCTGTAAGTATGCTATAGCTAGCAAGCTAACCACCGTAGAGGCTATTTGCAGGCTAACGTCAGATGCTGGTATGTATGCTAGTAGCCTATGACCAAAACTTTTTTTTTTTTCCAACTAAATTTTTAGCTGAAATGTACGGTTTGTTTGTAGGCTAATAGCATACATTCAAGTAGCTAACGTTAGCTTACAAATAGGCTAACTTTGTTTAGGAAGGGGAAGGTGGTTAGCTAGCTAGCTATAGCATATAACATACTCCCTGGGAATTTTGAGGGCTGCAACAATTTCTGTGAACTTTTTCTTTTTGAAGCTAACAATATTGCGAGTAGAGACCCTGTAAGAGCCCGAGTCTGTAAAATATTATTCTGTGTCTAAAAACTCTCTGACTCATGACACATTGTCTTTAGATGTGAGAGGGTCTCAGACTTTAGTATTCTAGTGTATGGTAACAGTTAGACAATCTCTTATGATGCAGCATAGATTCTTTAAAATACGTGAAAATGCATCACACTTACCAACAATGAAACATAATGATGAAGCCATCAATACAATACATCAATATGAATTTCACTTTACATAAACAGATACAATGATTACTTATGCCACTGCATGGACTGTTATAACATACTATGAGGTCTTACTGCAGTCGATTGTTAAGGTGTGTTTATGTGAGTACAAGTATTCATAATGCATCATAAGCCCTATCAGTCAACCTCTAGTTTACAACTAGTCATGAACATCCATTAGACACTTCTAAGTCACATCTATAATGTTTTATGACTGCTGATATAGTGCATCAGGAAGCATCATGTGTGTTTATGAGTGTAATCATAGTGCATTATAGAAGTGGTCCTCATAGAAAGTGTCACCAAATCTTTTATTTTCAGTATTATTTTCTCTATGTTGACAGTGTTGCAAGGTAGCACCATGTAAGCATTGTGTTAACATATTTACATTTTTCCTTGCTGTTTGAAACATTAAAATGTAGCTTCTTTTTCATGCACATATTCAACACAATTATTCTGGGGTGCTTTTGTGATGATTTATATATTTACGAGCATTTTAATTAGCTCAATATCAACATTTATAAATGCATGCAGTCACAAGCTGTTACTAAGCAACAGTTGCTGTGTTTGGGAGGAAACAGACCAGGGCTTAGAGGACAGATGTTGAGGGAAGACAATGCTAAAATGAACAAAATTGAGTTGGATGACATTTGATGCTATGGAAAGTGGAGGTGATGTCATCATTCTGAATATACTTCTTGTAAAATCGGATGATCACAGATGGATGTAAATTATGTCAGGGTCAGACACACCTGTCCGCGGGTATAATCTCATTGACATAGTAGTCTTACCGTCTGTAAGTACTGACTTTAAAGTAGACTGTTACTGGTGTAATAAAGCGCTGACAGGGTTTTTTATTACTATTATGTTCTTTTCATTTTGTTCCACTTTTGTATTATTCTCTTTTCAAATCAATGTATCATTTAGTCTGTGAAATGTCAGACACCAGTGATAAATTTACATCATAATTTCCCAGAGCTCCCAAGGTCATGCCTTCAATTGCTCGTTTTGCTGAAGCAGAAATATTAAATTTACAGTGATATCAAACAAAGGAAAAGCTCACATTTGAGCTGGGACTTACAAATGTTTGGCATTTTTCTTATTATTTTTCAAAATAGTTAGGGGGATAATTTCTGTTGACTGACAAAATGATCAGTCCTCATTGTGGTTAGCACTGTCGCCTCAAAGCAAGAGGGTTCCTATTCGAACCTGGGGTGGGGGAGCCCTTCTCTGTGGAGTTTGCATGTTCTCCCTGTGTCAGCGTGGGTTTTCTCCAGGTGCTCCAGCTTCCTCCCACAGTCCAAAGACATGCAGGTTAATTGGTGACTCGAAATTGTCCATAGGTGTGAATGTGACTGTGAATGTGAGTATGAATGGTTGTCTGTCTCTATGTGTCAGCCATGTGTTAGTCTGGTGACCTGTCCAGGGTGTACCCTGCCTCTCGCCCAATGTCAGCTGGGATAGGCTCCAGCCCCCCCATGACCCCTAAGAGGATAAGCGGTTACGGAAAATTAATTAATTAATGTTTCAGCACTAGGGCTGCCCCTGACTAAGAATTTTCCTAGTTGCTCAATAGTCATCATTTGGGGCCATTAGTCAACTAGTCACCCGCATGTTTACAATATTAATGTAGGTTATTGAATTATATATTTTGGGCGGGGCAACACAATGGTTTGAGTTCAAGGTGTGAGAAAGAAAACTATCAGTAACATTGATAACACTGTGCTACATTACAGAGAAATACAAAACCGTACCAGTGTAATCTTGTGGACTAATCATCTGTCTGGTCAACTAACATTTCGTTGACTATTAGGGGGCAGCCCTATTTGGCTTTTAAACCCATGACTAAGACCTTGCTTTACTCATTTTGCATCCTCTTTTACTTTGAAGGTGTTATAAATGCCTCTACACACCAAATCTTGTCACACAGGATGACATATCATGACTGGCCTCTAACTGTTGACTGATGCAAACAGGCCCTAAAAAGTAAAAATTAAATTTCCTTACTGTATAATTGAACCCCATTGCTCAAATATAATCAAATAATCAGGCTGCTATTTCTTAAGAATTTAACTTTTTTCCTGATATGTTTTTTTCTCCATGTGAAGTCTAATTTTCTCACTTCTCTCTGCTGGAAGTTCACACTGTTTATAAAAGCCAAGTGTACCTTGCATACCGCTGTGATTTGGTTTCTCAAATTTGCAAAGCCACAGAAGCTCGGTACCTTTTCATTACTTTGGCTGATTACCCAACAGTCTAACAAATGGTTTGTGTTTGCAATTGGCTCATTTCACTTATGAACTAGCGAAGGCAAAAGCAATCACACAAACTGCTGTGTGGCTGCCAGGCGAGGCTGATGGATGGGCGAACAATATGACAGACTTTGACACAGTCTTGTTGTCTTGCTGATAGGGGCATCAGTTCAGTAAATGCTTCTAAGTTTAATTTGGAGGACTTGTTGACACAAAAGCTGGTTGTTTTTTATTGGTTTATTAGATTTTTCCAGGTTCCTGCCATTTTGTCACACCTTTGAAGTCACTGCACCATCTTAGCCAGTTGTTTATTTTTTGTTTGTGGGGGTTGTTTTCTGCTCAAGTCATTGTTATATATGATAGAATATAAATGCGGCAATTACCTGTAGTGCTGTTTTATCAATCTGAGTTGCCGAGTGTTGAAGATATCAGCCATAGAGATGTCTTCAATCTCTCCAAAATAATAGAACTAGATGGCATTTTAAATACCTTTGAAAAACAGCAATGTCTCTTTCCTTAAATCATAATCTGATTACTCAAGATTATCCATACACCTTGGTGTGAGCAGTCTCATGTAGGAACTTTTTTCCTTCCACTAAACTACACCCTCCAATCGTATAACCGCTCAGTTGTGCTAGGTGAGTTAGCAGTGGGTGAACATGCATCTACTGCTAACTCACCTAGCACAACTGAGCTAGCTAACATTACTGCTCAGCCGGAGAGGACACCATTAAAGTTTACATCTTGTGGTGTCACAAGTACAAGCCTCTTGTCCATGAGTAGATGCACGCTTCCTTCTGTGCTCAAATATGGTTAGCGGGTGTAGTTAGTTCACAACGAAACTGCTCACAACGAGGTCTATGGATTATCTTGAGTAACCAGAGGCCTGTACTACGAAGCAGGATTTGGAGTTAGCGAGGTAACTTAAGGGTTAACTTCTGGTTTTCAGCACTTTGAAGCTGCTTCTTATTGTACCACGATAAATCACCGTGGTAACTTATACTGAACAGCTAACCTGCCAGGGAGCAGGTTAACTTCAGGGTATTGGATCACAGCCTGTCAACACCCTGACCTCTGACCAATCAGATCACTGAAGAAAAAAGAATCCACGTGCAAAAGTTCGGAGTCTCGGGGTAAAAAAAAAAAGATGCGACATATTCAGCAAAAAATACTCTACTTATGTCAAATTTAGCCTAGTGATACTTAAACGATTTAAGTCTCGTCTGACAATGAATTTTTGAATAGTATTTTAAATGTTTCTACATTTAACAGAGTATCATTCATGTCCTATGCCATTGTCATTGTACTGTCTCAAACACCCTATCATATGAAGAAGCCTACTTCATTCATGCTCCTGATGATTTCGCTCGTAATTAACCCCCCCCCCCCACCTCTTTCACATGAACTCGTGGCTGGATAGGAATACCCAGAGTTGACTGAACTAGTTGATAACCAGCTTTGTAGTACCGGTTATCCAGACGGCCAGTGTTAGGGTTAGTCAAGCCAGATAGCGAAAAGATATCCTGAGTAAGTTGAACTGGCTTCATAGTACACACCTCAGGTTGTGATTACTGGAAAGAGATAAACCATTAAAACATATTTTGTTGGTGCTTTGAGCATCACAAGCTGAGTGCCATCTAGTTCCATCATATTTGAGAGAGGGCAGACATCTCCACGGCCGATATCTCCAACACTCTGCAACTCACACCAAAACAATCTAGACCGATAAATAGCACTACAGATAAAAGGCAAAATATATATTTTTAATTCTGGAGTAAACTGGCCCTTTAAGATTTATTTTGTTGTTGATGTTAGTTAATGTTATGCAAGAGCGATTCAATCTGTGTCTACTTCATGGAGGGTTTTAGAGCTGCGGTGCCTGGTAGCAGTGTTTGTTAGATGGTCTGGAGCCTTTGTCTCACTGTAATTTTATTTAATGTTGTCTCAGTCTCAGACCTTAGATCTCTTGATATTTTATTAAATAGAGACCAGTCAGGCACACAACAGCAGCGCAAAACAATTTATGTTCCATTCGACCACAAAGGTGGTCCTATAAAATACTTCACTTCATGTTCACACCCAATAAAACTTTGAATGTCTCATCACTATACTGACAAGCTGAGGTCGTTTAGATCAACTAGCACACTTTAAAGACCCGTCACTTAAGCCGCATGAGGTTTTAATGCAATTTTATGGTTATAAAAGTTTTTGCTATTTTGAGTCTTCTTTTTCTTCTAGTTATAAACACCCACCCTCTGCACCAACTTACTCAACGTGTCATTCATGAGGCAAGCTGTTAACCTCTAAGTGGTCAATTATTCTCTGCAGGCAAATTAAGTAGAGAAAGGCTAAAATCCACCCAAAGAGAGCTGGACATGTTTCAAACTTAATTCCTCGAAGCACCCGCTGTTCCCATTTGCCCGTCACACAATGTATGTAACTTCTTTTCCATTCTGAAAATTGATTGATTTGATTGCGTCAAGACGCGGCCAGATGTGAAGAGCTGGTCCTCCATACTAAACAGGCCTGATCACAGACCACATCATGTTGCCTTTCAAAGATGAAAAGCACTCCCGAGATGAGACGGGATACGGGGTGACCAGTTATCATGACAGGCGTTGTCAAAATCAAGGAAAGACGAGGAGATTTATCATTTGAATCGATTGTCGGCTGTTTGATGAGAGACGGCCTGAACTGTCTGTTAGTATCTGAACAGAACCTCGCTCCCCGGGCAGCTAATTACGGATAGAGGGTGTAGTTTAAGACCTGGGTATTGAGGAAAACAAAAAATATCAAAGACACGCTAAATGCAATGTTTGATTTGTTTGCCATATTCAAAGCATATATCTTTATTTAGGACTCAGGGCTGACAGTGGAGCTCCTGTTGCTAGTAAACAATCACCTTGACATGTGCTGGCAGTCAAATGAGACGAATAATGACATCAAAATGTTTTTCAGACAAGAGCTGGAATATGTTCAGAACAGACTTGGATTCAGCGCAGACATTTATACCACTACGTTTTGTTTGTAGCTGACTTTTTGTTTTTAAATCATGGCTAGTGACAGGTATTACTTGGTATCAGTATTTACTATTTATTTACTTGTTTGGCATGTCAAAAACAAACAGAAAATCAAGGATTTGCCAGAATTGTATTGCTTGTGGGATGTAAAAGCCTCTGGAAATGCATTTAGCTCTTGAGACATTGAGACTCAAATCTAATGTGACACCAGTGCTACTTAATTAGCCTGAGAGTCAGATTATACTGCAGCTCAAAGGGCAGGGTGACGACACCCCTTCATTCTATAATGGGCAGATCCATTGGATATATTCATTACGATTAGTTAAAAGAAAATCTTTGAGAAGATACCTTGATGAACATACTGTACATACACCATCATTATGCATTGGCTAATAGAGTTCAAGGTTCTTCATTGTCTTCATTATTCTGAAGAAAAACTTGCCAAAATCTGCAGCCCGTTCTCATTCCAAAGTCGTTGAGTACTACTTCTTTGTCTTTGATTTCAGCGTCACACACCTGATGCCAAAAGCCACTTTATGCGGCGGTACGTCAGTTTGTAACACAGCCGGATGTGAACTTTTGCAGTGTTATGCTGCTGGTCGGCAGGACAGCACCTGTCGCGGTGTTCTAATACCCTGCTGGATGTCATCAGGTTGAAATGCTGCCAGTTACGATGTAATAATCATCTATCTTTTCCTTAACCTAATCTGTGCAACTTAACTTTCCTAAACCTAAATACATAACTGTATATTAAGTTTGTAATGTGGCGACACCAAACCATCAGTATGTTAGGCACTCTGTGCATGTTCCACAGTGTCCGCCCCGGCCTTTAACCCTGAAGTTGAATAGCGTTAAATGCGTAACAGAAGAAGAAACCAGTAACAACATGCCCAATTCTACATCCAGAGCTGTGCATTTTTTTAGGACAAGGACACACAGTTCATTCCGTGTCAGCTGAGAGAGTTAAATATTTAAAATACATGGATGGGTGGAAAACACGTAATGGCGGACTGTTCAAAAAAAGCGGCAGAACAGCTGGACGACGCTCGATTGTTTAGTCTGTGAAGTAATAGGTCAACCAAAACAAAGTCCATTTCTAACAAGCTGAAACAAGGCATATCACCACCAATCTTAACAGAGTCAGATGTCAGACATGTAGTACCTCAGTCAATAAACTGATTCCCCTTCTGTGCTTGTATGATTCTTTTCCTAACTCTAACCTTTCTGGTAGGGGCGCTAATTCATTAGATATCATTTTGAGCCTTTAAATGTGCATTTTTGTAAGACATAAGGAAAAACTGCTGCATGAGGATACACTGCCATATGAGTGATTGCTATCATCTTGAACTGAGTCTGATTGATATATTAGTGTGCTGATATTATTAGCTCATTGCAGATAAACTGGTGTTGGTTGTCTGTAGAAAGCAACAAAACAAAAGAATGAAAATTGACTTACTTACATTTTAAAATATTCATTGTTCCAGGAAATTATTTTAACAATTATCTTTGGCCACTAGGGGGCAGCAAAAATGAGCTATGAACACAACACTGACATATTGTCACCTTTTAGGTTCTGATGGCGAACAACGTCACACAATCAAACAGACAAAGAGCAACTTTAGCATTTATATACCTCCAAATGAATGTTAAAGTCCAATATTAACTTCTCCTCCCTGGCAGAGTCAGCTGCTCTTGAAAATGAAGTTGATGAGAGCGGTAAGGGTAAAACCAAAACAATTAAGTTGTTGGCCATTAACCTAAAACAAATTTCAGAGTGATTTACAGTTCAAAGTTCCTGTCATATGTACTGTTACCGTTTTGATATTAAAGTATATTGATAACTGTAAAATACAGCATCCAAACTCAACCACATAATGTTAGTGCTGTGTGTTGATGAAAGAAAAAACATCCGTCAATATCTTATCAGATGTTTATTTTTTATTTAATTGTCATTTATTTTATTGTTGTAAGAATCAACATTAAATATCCATCATTAGTCGTACTGTAATCTTGAAGCTTGACAACCTAACTGGCTGATACCTGGTATATTTACTAAAAAGCCTCACGGTTGACTTGATGTATCAGCTCATATATTTCGGTTTATCAGCAGTTCCCTGTATACCAGAATGAATTTAACTACACATGTCTGTGTCATGATATCATCATGGCTTCAGGCAGATATCATCAGAAACCTTCTCAGTACCACACTGCTCTAGTCTCACATGTCTTATCAAATATATTAAATGCCCACCTGCACATCCTGCTCTTACTCTTCTCTCTTATCTAATTTCGGAAACACTTACCTGTGTATTGAGCTCTTACTCTTCCTGCTCTATCAAATCAAATTTTCAGAAATGCTGTCACTCTTATTTATCAAATCTGCACGTGTACCCCGTCTGCCTGCCCCGCTCTTATTCATCCTGGTGTTATTTACCAAATGTGTCTTGTGTGAGCGATCTCACTCTTGTTTGTCTATAAAAATTTTGTGCCTGCCAGCTCTGTTCACAAAGCCGTTCCATAAAATACTGATAGCGCAAGCAGGCCGCTCTCCTGCTCTGACAAGTTTCCTGTTAGTCTGCATTTTTCACAGGCTCGAGCTTCTCTACATTTTCTTCACACGCTACAATTCATTACATTTAAGTTTTTAAGCTAAAAAAATGTCATCGTTATTTCTTCACACTTGAAATATGTGCGCAGGCACTGAATTTTAAAGGGGAAAAATGATATAAAACCCCAATAAACGTGGCTCAAAAGTAGGTTTTAAATCATGTGGCTCATGTGTCAGTTGCTGTAAGTGCATGAATACCGTTGAAGTCGAGGTCACTGCCTGTTTAAGAACACTTGGTTTAGTTTAGAGGGCCAAAACAAAAAAATTGGGGCAGTAGCAGAAATAGTTGTAATATTTCATGTGGAGAGAATTTGCCCTGGGCAAAGAGGAAGAGCCAGCAGGCCAAATAGGAACAGGCAGAGGTCTTGTTCCTGCATTTGGAGGTGCTGTATCAGAAGCACCACGATGACATGAGCAGAAAATTCACCACCAACCAACCAACAAACAGTGTTACTCAAAAAAATTAATGTATTACTCATTACTAGTTACTCTTTTCAAAAGTAATAGTATTACTTCATTTATCTCTCTCTGCCAACAATAATTCATTAGATTACTAATATATTAGTTTTCCATTACACCAAAAAATAGGTGATTGCGTTTCTCCTCAAAATTCAGACTTAGCATGTGTACCTCTGTGTCTCAGGGTAATCTGAATAGGATAGCTGGCAAATTATTTTTTATTTAGAGGTCTTCTGTTGCATGACACTGGTGTTTCCCTAAGGATCTGTCTGAAGATGGAGAGTCAGTCACATATCCAGCCACAGGCTTCATTAGTTCTCTGTTGCTTGTAGCTTTCCATGATTACAATACAGTTGTGGTTGTTTAGTTATAGCCATCCTTTGTGGCTGCAGAGGGCTCACCTTTGATGGCGTGTATCTCCACAAGCTTCATGTTGTTGTGCTGTCGGTTGTAAAGGTGTTTCAGGAGTTTTGAGGTTGTGTTTTTTGCAGTGGAAAGAGTCTTAGTACCACTACCTGGAACAACCATGTTTTTGTCACCTTCTCTTCTGACAAATCAAAGAAATAGGAATATTTTGTATTTCCATTGTTAAAGCTAGCTTGCTGCTTGGTGATGTGAATTTGCGAGGATATTTATTGATGGATTTCAAATCAGTAGGGGGTGACAACTAAAGTAAGCTTGTAACAAGTTATTTGTTTTTGGGGTGGCTGAAATATTACTGAAACTTTATTAGTAATTCATTACACTAGGCGAGTGTAATACTATTACTGTAACTTTTTACTAGTAATGCATTACTCCCCAACACTGCCAACCAACCAACCCACCAACCAGCTAACCAACTTACTAGCTTACCTACCAACCAACCAATTTACCAGCCAGCCAACCAGTTTACCAACCGACCCACCAATCAGCTAATCAACCAACCAGTTTACCTACCTACCAACCAACCATCCAACCAACCAACCAGCCTGCTGACCGACTGACCGACCGACCGATCAACCAACCACCTAAACAGCCAACCAGCCAACCGACCAAACAGCTGAACAACCAACCAGTTTACCAACCAGCGAGCCAACCCACCACTTAACCAACCAATCAGCTAACCTGCCAACCATCCAGCTAACTACCCAACCCATCAGTCATTCAACCAATCAACCAGCCAACCGACCTACCAACCAACCAACCAACCAGTCACCCCTCCAACCAACCACCCAGACAATCAACCCTCCAGCCAACCAATAGACATACAAGCTAACCAACCAACCAGCTGACCAACCAGCCTGCCCACCCTCCTTCCCTCCGATACATCATTTAAAAGCAGGCAGAAACACTCAAGCCACTATGAAGTTTTTAAATTGCACCTTCTTAAATCTCTTAATGTAACTATTATTGAAGAAAAGAAGAAAAACATCAATACAACAGCTGATTCCCAACTTTTGGCAAGCGGTTTAGGCGGTGCCCACTTCTAGTATCAAACCAAATACTGAGACGAATGCAGATATTTTTGTGATACAAAGCAGATACAGATAACAGCTGGGCATCATACGCTTGCTTATTAGTGACCAGCCTTTATTTATCAACCAACATCAGAACATCAGCTGTTATTTTAGAATTTGCAGTTTGTTTCTGTCTACATAAAGACAGAGAGAAGATCTGGATGGCAAACATGTTATTAGAAATGATAATAGAGAGTCATGTGTACATAAACATACATATTTGCTCCATTAGAGCGCTCATTATTCCGCCTTCATTTCCCCCACCCACTGAATTCCAATCAGGTGCTTCCCTGCCGTGGATGTGATTAAACATCTGTGCTGGTGACACCAGAGGGCTGCACTTTAACACACTGCTTGGGTCATGGATGGATCACAGCTCTATATAGTATATAAAACACTCCCCAGCCTGGTGGACTGCAGTTTCCTGCATCCTACAGTATAAATTGAATTGACTGCTTTCAAGCGTGGACACAGTTATGGTTTTACACAGCAAAACAATTTAGGAACCAAGATCCTAGTTTAGTTCCAGATGTAAAATATAATAGATGCCTTCTGCCTTGCTGCGGTTTATGATATTTATGGGGATTGCTGCTCTATGTTTTGACCAAAATGAGTTTTCATCCAGCTGCCAAAACCCCAGGAAGTGATGCCTGAAGGTTGTGATGGATCCTGCCTTGTTTCCGGATGTTTTCTCTATTACATTCAGGAGTGACAGGCATCTTTGATCTTCCCTTGTTTGTGTCAACATTAATCTTCATTAGCATGAAAGACGCAGGTTGCCAATTATCCGCGAACATTAATTTTGTCTTTGGCAGTTCTGTCTCAAAGTTGTCCTCGAGAGGATTAATTTGTATTAAGTGTTATTTCCCCCGTATTTCAGGCATCTGCAAAATCATTCCTGCTTTTCTTCTGTGGACAAAATAATGGCAGTGCTTCAGCCTTCCTCCCCCTCCTCTTCATTGTAGTCGCTTTATTTTGCTCACACAAGACAAATCCCAGACAAATGTCATACAGCTCTCAGGCTCCCTGTCGCTAGGAGCTTTTATCTATTTATCTGGCTGTTCGGGACTCCTGAGCTGTCAGCTTACTTTAACGGACTCGTAGAATTTGGCTGAAGGTACTGCGCCCGCTGCGGTGCAGTTGATGTTGTCACCGTTTGACTTCTTAATGATATGAATGGATCCAACAGTCTTTCAGATTGTGATTACTGTTGTGAACCATTCCTTGTGTGTTTTGCAGAGATCCACAGTGGCTGGAGGGTAAGAGAAGGCTGCCCTGTTTGGATGCATTGTGCTGAAAGGGCAACTTTCCCAAAAGTTCAGCCAAGTCTTACACATACAGGGTCACAGAGGTCATGTGAACTTTCTCACCCATCTTTCTCTAAGCTATAGGGATGACAATAGTATCAAAGGTCGGAACTTTCTGCAGTCAAAGTTATGGCATCTTACAGTGTATGCACAACAGATTGACTTCTCATGCTGTGCAATCCTGTAATTCACACACACAAATTAATATGCTTCCAAAATTTAGAAATCAAGTGCAACTGTTTCCTCTTTTACTTAAAGCTTCAAAAGGAGCTGAGGCAGGCGCTGATTTCAGAGGACTGAGATTGACTCATAATCAGTTGGTTTGGCTTTGATTTACTTTAAACAGCCAGTTTCCTGTGTTATACACAGAAATTTGTTAATTGAATTTCACTTGAGTTCGGACATGAGTTACTCAGATGTACTGACAAGTGGCACAGTGCGGCTGCTGCAGTGGTTAGTGGGGCTTAACAAGACATTTAGAGCCACTGCACCATATTGTTGTGAGGATGCTGACTCAGAGGACGTTATTGACTTTGCAGTCCATTAATTACATGGACTGCTAACACATGACTATCAGAGATATTTTTAGTTAGACTGAGTGTGCGGACGAAGGTGGGCATGCCAGGAAAGAAGGCATTCTGATCATTCATTCTCAGCTTGACCCTAACTGTAACTGTCTTGCCAAGGACGACCTCTCGGCATGGAGGCGTCATTTATATTTTACAAGGGTCTCATTTTATACAGCTCGTTCAATCTCATTTTCAAGAACACTGTGATTTTCATTTGGTACGACACCTTGATTCTTGGTTCTGCTTTTACAGAAGAGGCATTCATGGATTTACCGTTGAATGCTGAATTCTATACAGCACCTGATTGTACTGTAACATGTGATATTGAACGAAATATTGAAGCTGTAATGGTGAGGTGTTGCACAGCTTAAACAGAAAGCAAACAGGAAATCACGCAGCGAATGGGGCCTGATGGAGACGGCTCAACGCTGCATCCAGCTCAGGAAATGCTGGAAGATGATGGAGTGTTCACTGGGGATTTCTTAGATGAAGCGTGAGTGCAGCAGTGCCTCGTGGCAATCATTCAGGGGAGCCAGTGTAGATATCAGCCCATGAATGCAATCTGGCAAATGTCTGCCGCAGTTCAGCACAGATCATGCGATGAGATGGATATTAGGCTTACTTAAGCTTAGACCAATAAATCAGTTTTCAGGCTGTTATCTGCACATAACTTAAGTGTGGTTTTCGGTTTGTTAATTCTGGCTAACATTAGAAGATTAAAGATTTTTTTATTATATTGCATCACAGAGTTCTCTGTGTGTCTTTTTACTTGGTTCCTTTATCAGTTTCCATTACAGTATCTGCTAGAATCTCAAAGTGTCACTCATTTAGAGGCATCTTGTTAATAAATCTAACTCTAAAAGTCTAAAACACTTTTTCTGCCTCATGGCGTCCTAGATAACTGAAAATATACTCTGTCTCCAGGCTGGACAGGTTAGAGTCCATGCACTTTGAGAGGACATATTTGCACAATATAACAGTCTGTGACCGTAACCCCATCAACCAACAAAATGGGAAAACACAGTAAGCCTCTGCAAACTGAAGCAGTGGTCTTGCTACGGTTATTTCCTTCGTGCAGATAAGCAGAAAAGATTTTCATCTAACAATGGAAATTCCTTCTTGACCTAAGAAATAGCTGGATATATTGTTTCACAAGCAACATATTTTACCCTTCACTATGGAGAGAAAATGTGGATTGCAGAAGAAATACCTGTCTCAGATGACACTTTCTTGCCTCTTTCTCTACACAAACTGCTGCTTTCTCATAGACCAGTTTGGTTCTTCTACTGTTAATAAAAGCCCTTTTAAATCTACCTCTTTTGGTCCAGACTTTTGAACTCAGTTTGACCTAGGGATGCCCCGAATACGAATTTTCCTAGTCAACCAATTGTAGTCATTTAGGGCCATTCGTCGACTAGTCGCCCGCATGTTAACAGTATAATTTAATTATCAAATTATATATTTAGGGCGGGGCAACACAATGGTTTGAGTTGAAGGTGTGAGAAAGAATAGTATCAGTAACATTGTTAACACTGTGCTACATTACAGAGAAATACAAAAGCGTACTAATGAACCTTCATTAATATAGGCCTATATTTTATCTACAAGTGCACGTCACACACTGAGCGAGCCGCCTGTTAATGACGCTGTGGGCTAATGGGCATGTAGCTACTTCCATGTTTCAGATGATACGTCATGTTGGTAGTCGACCAATGAAGATGAGTTTACATATCACCTTGGGTTCGTCCTTCACCTTCTCAAAATGATCCCACACTTTGGATTTCCTGCCTGACATGTTATTAACTAGCCTGTGGAATAACCGCAGGTACCAGCCCTGGAAATTAACCTGAGTCCTGTCTGACTGCTGAGTGTGGCCTCTTCCTGTGCCTGTCCTTTCGGAGTAAATTCCCGCATGGTCCAGTCATATAGGTTTATGATTTATTTTTGACAAGGCGCAGCTCCTAATAGCGTTTGACGTTTGTTTGTTTGTTTGTTTGTTTGTTTGTTTGTTTTTCCTGAGACTGAGCGACCAGTGAAATCTTGCTGACCAATGACCTTTCTGGTCGACTAACATTTGGTCGACTGTTAGGGAGCAGCCCTAGAAAAATTACAACACTTTTAAGTTGTCCAAAACAAACCAGATCAAACAAATATGTGACAAAAAAGCAAATCTTGTTTGAGACTTTGTTTGGAACTTTCAGGTGTGACAAGGTGCTGGAAGAAATGTGCCTTCAGAACTTTCTGCCAGGAAGCCTTTTCCTGGTTAGGTTTTGTTTTGGTTAAAATGAAAAGATTTCTGTCAGAAAGCCATAAAGGCAAACTTCTCCCATGTGCTGAAAAGGCCCTAGGATGGAGCAAAAATAAGAGAAAAGTCAGTGAATGGTGGCTGTAAATCATTGAGGCTTATTAAGGCACTGGTCTACAAAACATATCTATTTTAATCTGTGTAGTGGCATTCACTCTGACATTTATTTTGCTTTAAGCAAGGAAAATGTTCTACTAGTAACTGGGCTGATTGTGTTATTCAATCATGTGTCTGTCTTTACATAAGGCAGAATGAGGCAAATCACTTGTCTCTTGCACAGAAAACGCCAAACTCTAGAGAAAGTCTGGACCACTTGATTTGTGTAAGTGACATGATACTCCTAAAAATGACTTTTATAAGATATCTTTCTTAGCTATGACTCTAATATATGCATCACTTTGACAGTTCTTGGCTCCAGTCTGTTTCACTCCATTCTCAATGACTCCACTGCTCTCAACTAATTTTTGTTTGAAAATATCACGGTGAATCTTCACAGTGGCACCTGTAAAATCCAACCTTAACAGAATGCTTTTTGATCCCCCCCCCTCCCCCCATTACATTACTGGTAGCCAATTAGACGTGGAGCTGATAGGTGTGTGCAGATTAATGACAGCCACCTTTATCTCTGCAGATGGAAGCCGACCTCTCCTCAATCTGGTGTCATTTCGGCTGGGAAATGAATGAGATCCCTTGCTGTTTTTCCAGTTGTTGTTTTCAGGTTTATGACGCTGTGCGGAGCAGCTGGGGGGAAATCATTTGCCAAGTGCATTACAATGGGACACCGACACTTGATCACATATATTGATGTCTCTTCTCCAGCCTTGTCTCCCATCTGTGGGAGCAGATTGTTCTGGATAGAGGTATGTGGCAGGCTCCAAAACTGTTTGATTGGAACTAAAAGCTGCAGCCTGCCGTGGTGCCTTCCAGTGTTGATGAATACTGTAGGATTATAGAGTACAATTCATGCAGTATATAGTGCATGTAATATGCTGGTACAGTGCCCCTTCAGAACATGCCTGTTTGAAACCGGCTGACTGCTGGCTAAAAACAGGCAATTGGCCAACTAAACCAAATTCACTCTCTACACTACATTTCCTTGGGTTCAGAGTTACACCACTGAGTAGTGTAGGCAGATTGGTGCTGTTCTCGTAGGCTATACGAATGATGACTCCAACGAAGGGAAAAAGAGTTTGGTTATAAGGTTAGTATATCTGTTTTCCAACAGCAAAAGTGAACTGCAGTCAGTAAATTCCACAAAAAGGGGTATGAATTACTTGCTTTGACATAATCACCACGTTTGTAAAGTAGAGCATGGATTTTATTTGCGGAGGTACATCGATCAACCAAAACATTAAAACTACCGACAGATGACATGAAAAATACTGACCATCTAGTTACAATGCCATGCTCTGCTGGGAAACCTTTGGTCCTGGCATTCATGTGGCTGCCACTTTAAGCATTTCACTCATCCAAACACTGCTGAGGACCAAGTCCCCCCACATGGCAGTAACATTCCTCGATGTCAGTGCCCCCCTCCAGCAGAACATGCACCATGCCTCACCACAAACAATGCTCAGAAATTGCCCGCAGAACGTGACAAAGACTGCAAGGCATCAACCTGGCCTCCAAATTCCCCAGATCCCAATCCGATCGAGCATGCGTCGGATGTGCCAGTAACCCACCTCACAACAGACAGGTCTCAAAGGATCCACCGCCAGCGCCCCAGTGCCAGACTCCAAAGTACACTCCCAGAGGTCCTGTGTCCATGCCTTGACATGTCAGAGCCAAGTTCTATCCAAAAAGACCCCACTGTGGATGGGGGGTACCTCTGGGGTACTGGCACATCCCATTAACACTCAGTCAGATTGGGATCTGGGGAATTTGGAGGCCAGGTTGATGCGTTGAGCTTTTTGTCACGTTCTTCAGGCCCAGCAGAACATTGCACTGTAACAAGATTATCAATGTTATTCACTTCACCTGCCAGTGGTTTTAATGTTTTGGCTGATTGGTGTATTTTTCCAATGGTAACATTATAAGTTTTACAAGTTAGTATGGCAACTTTAAATAATCTGAGCTGCAATGGTGCGATTTATGTAGGGTTAGGGTTCTGCTTTTGCTTGTTGGCGCCAGGGAAGTGAAAGAGTTTGGTTGTTACTTTGGTATATCCAGCTTCCAGCAGCAAAAATAAACTGCAGTTAACGAGCTGTGGCTTGTAAAGGCCTGCTGTAGACGTAGGTGGAGACCACTGTTTTTGTGGCTGAAAAATAAAGCTAACACGGAAGTGCCAAAACCGCAGTTCCTCGAACAGCCACTTGAGGCTGGCTCTAAAAGCGAGTCAGTCCCGTTCCCGTTCAGTCATGTTCTAATGTCCCAAAAAAAGAAAGGTTTTCATTTAGGTCTGTAATTTTATTGTTTATATTACTTTTTATTATGGTTTTATTGACTTACAAATATATTTTGGAATTCTGTTTTTGATAGAGATAGCATCAGTGTAGTGAAACTTTATTTTTGATGTTGAGTAACTGTTAGCTTAGCTCACTACATTTTCCAAGTAGCTTGCCCAGCTCTGAAAGTTACACATTAATTAAGGGCATGTCACTTTGAGTGACAGGCTGTCCTCGAGGTGTCATCACAGCTTGAGCCAGATTCACCTGTTGCTCTGTCACAGCTTCACCCTCTTGTCCAAATTTGCTCACTTGTGGCGCCAAAATGCTGCACTTGAGACTTCAAAATCTTTCACACAGTCTATCGCCAATATGTGCTCGACCCACACTGCAGATTCCTGAAGCTGTGCCCCTGCTGCTGCACAGAGTACTGTTTGCACATTTATTCAAAGTTTATTAATATTGGACATGTTTTGTTTAGAAGTTGCACCCAGTTTGACGCTGCACATCCTTAGGTTCTCAGTGATACACCCGCCAAGTGTGACGTAGATCGAAAGAACATGCAACTTGACTTGCGAAGGACATACAGACAGACAGAGAGTTCTTGCTTAGTAAGAAAGACACACATCTGTACAGGACTGTTATGAGGCATATGTCATTTAGCTACATCTGTTGGTGACCAAAAGGAATTACAACATTGAACTTTTTTGTGTTATTTTTTGCAACAGGAAAGACATATAGCTCTTTGCCCCTTTAATAGATACATTAGACTTTATTGTGTCCTTAGGAGAATGGACAGATTTGGAGAATGGTTTGTTCTGGCTCGTGCCATCCAGCGCCATCCGTCGCAGTAATCCCCCTCCCTGATTCCATGTACCAGCCCTTTCAAGTTCCGACACAGTCAAGTGCACACCCTGTCAGATAGCAAACAACATCATGCAAATGATCCCAAACATTGAAGATAGCTGAAATTTGATGCAAATTTGTGTGTGAGGGTAACTACAAAGCTGCAAAGCAATATCAGCAGGATGTGCAAGTATCAGAAAAATGCCAGAGCAGAGACAGGGAGCACGAGGGTTCATAGCTCACAGCAACACAAACACATTTCCATGGGTACATATTCCAATTGAAATTTATGAGACATCATAAATTTATCTACAAACAAATGCGGTATCATTTTGGGCCTCTGGTGGGCTTGCATGTCTGAGTTGGAAAAATCCTGCAGCAGCTCGATTGATGATGAAAGGGAAAATGACTGTGTGTAAAGCCTGACAATCTAAATAGAGCTCTGGATGTTAAAGATTAAACATTAGAAACACACATAGTGTTGATGAAGTGGCTCAGAAGGATTTGATTCATTTGACCAGAGAAATGAGAGAGGGATACAAAGTGGCACGCTGCAGTGTTTTCATGTAAAAATCACTTGTCTAATCAGCCCTGAATCTAAATTCTGCTTGTAAATGAAGTGATCAAGTTAAATTAAAGCACGACATCCAGAGCAATGCGGTGATTTTCAACCAGCTTTGTATCATAACAATGAGGCTAGTATGTGTAAATGAACTATGGTGAATTTCCCTCCATCTTGTCAGCACCCACATCTCCCTGCTCATCTCTCAGCTCAAATCTGTTGGAAGACGCATTTCACGTCATCTGGAGGACGTTTCACTGGCACAATATTAGGACTGATGCTCCAACTACAGATTGTTTTTCTGCATTTTTGTATGTTTACTACCACCAGTGACACAAAGAGTGAAATAACGGATCAAGATAGGACCCCACAACCCCTCCAACTCAGACCAAACAGGCTAGTTAATAATATGTTGGGCAGGAAATCCAAAGTGTGGGATCATTTTGAGAAGGTGAAGGACGAATCCAAGGTGATATGTAAACTCATCTTCATTAGTCGACTACAAACATGACGTATCATCTGAAACATGGAAGTAGCTACATGCCCATTAGCCACTTAGCACAATCACCCTGCCCAAAATATATGATTAAATTAATATTGTAAACATGTGGGCGACCAGTCGACTAATGACCCAAAATGACGACTATTGGTTGACTAGGAAAATTCTTAGTTGGGGGCAGCCCTACAAACTCCACATAGAAGAGGACCCTACCCTGGGTTTGAATCAGAAACCCTCTTGCTGTGAGCTGACTATGCTAAACACTGCATCACTGTGCCGACAGTGCAGTGCAGTGCATTCTAGTAGTTGTAGGTTTTCTACCTCTTGAGCAAAAGTGACAGCTCTATTTCTCTAGCCACAATTTCAAAAGTAGTTGCATCTTTCTACGGCACAGACAGCCCAGTTTTATGATAAGACCATCTTTCCAGCAGTGAAATACTTCTTTAACAGCAGTAAGCAGTGCTCTGTCCTATGACAGCCTGACTCACAGCAAAAGATCTTTTGCCTCCCTTGTCTCTTTGGTGTCTGCTGACGTAAAGAAAAAACAGATCGCAGTCCAGCCGGGCTGGTAAACAGTAGCCTGCTGTGAGCAGTTTACTGATGAGAAATTACGTAATTTCTGGGCATTGAAGTTCAGATTTCTCAAACTGTGATCTCTCACTGCTGTTTGGCCCCGCTGACACAAAGCTAACTGGGGCAGGGGGTCTATCGGGGCCACACATTGCAAAATATGTTGCAGGGCATGACAGCAACAAGCAGACTGTGAGGTCTTCGAGTCAAATGTTTGCCTGCTTTAAAGAGATACGTTATTATGAGTTGAATTTTGAAATGATATAAAGTGTTGTCCTGACTTCAATCATGTTCTGCAGCCACTCTGGAACTATGCAAACTTATCCCATTAACGCATATTGTAGGTCGCCCACATTCTTCACTGTATGCACAACACTGTTGGAGGATATTAACCGCATTGACATTACCAGTCAAAAGCCAAGCAGCACAACATGCAGCGTGCATCTTCTCTCTGTGGCTGAGTTTATTGTTCTTTTGACATCTGATTTTAGCTTCTTTATGGATTCTCACAGTGGACTGCACCCCTGACTCCTGCGTAATGAATGTAAAGACTTGTTTTCTGGATGCTCGTATGGTAATACGAGCATGTCCTGACTTGTTTTTGTAGATGGTAACAGTAACCACTCGAAGTTCCACTGAAATCAAGGTGAACTATATTTCCCCTCGCTGGAACAGTTTTTTGACTTTTTATGTTTGCCAAACACTTCTCCTTCTTATTCCCCTACCTTTCTTCCTGTTCTGTATTCAGTCCAACTGCAGTCTGTTTCGGGGACACAAAGAACGGTACTGATTGCTTCTATGGGTTATAATAAGGCTTCAAACACTGAGGCTCTGTTCTGATGCCTCATTAGTCAGAGATATCTAAGTTTACATGTCCATGGATTTACTGAAGATTTTTGCCTCTGGAGCCCAAAACGTCTGCCATCAGTTTTTGACTGCCAATTTGGAGTTTATTGATGAATCTTCAGGACTTGTTTGCAGCCACTGAGCTACAAATTAGATGAAAATGACCAAATTAACAACGAAAAAAGACCAGTTTAGCTTTGATTTTATATGTGGGTTGCAATACAAAGTACAAGGGTTATTTTAAGTTTACTAGTCACCATTGTCACTTCAGGAAATTTTGCTGTGCTGTAGCTGCTCAGAGTAGAGTTTATGTTGTTACACTGACATTTCATAAGACGCCTGAATAAAGAAATCCCTTGACATATACGCTAGTGAAGAAACAGCAGAGCTTTGACCAACTGCATCAATGTCACACTGTGATACACCACCATTTAACAGTGATTGTATGGATTTGCTCCACAAGTGTGCCACTTGGACGGTGATGAGGAAACGTGCTGTTGCTGGGATTAAACCATTAACCTTCTAATTACACTTCCAGCCTGCTAGCCGGTACAAAATGCCTCATCCGTTGGCTGAAAGTTGAACCCAGGTCAACGGCAGAAGGCCTCTATGTTTGTGCTGTTTAGCTGCTGCATGATTAAGATGGATAAAATGAAGAAGAGTGCGGGACACAGTTGGCTTTTTATTCACCTCATTCTGTGAGAGGACGGGAAAAATATCCATAGATAAGTGCAGCTGCTGCTATGATTTGTTCTGTCCAAAGTGGCTCTCTGCCAAACATTTGAGTACCTGTGAGAGAGAGTAGCTTGTAGCTGTTGTGTTCCCAGTGCCATATATTTACCGCTCTGAGTAGAACCAGCCTTTGGCAGTTTTATGCACTTATCAAGGTCAGAGTTGGGATCTCATTTGAGATGTGTGCTTACTTTAGCACTAGCAGCACCATCCTGGCAGATTAAAGCAAAGATTAGGCTGCTGAAAATAGATAATTGTGATAATGGGCACAAGCTGATTAAAGAGGAGTTTGCATCTTAAAGTTGTCGCCCCAGCATGACTTTGCTGCCAGATTAATCAAGCCCATTTACAGCAAATTTTCCATCTTCTCCTGCAGCTTTTCATGAATACAAAATGGCCAGAGTTGTGCGGAAGGGGTTGCAGGGCCAAGGGTTGTGTTGCAGCAGAAATGTAGTCTATCTCAAAAACTGTGGAAAAGCCTTGAGCCTACGAAAGCCCCTGTGATCAGGTGTATGAGGCTGCTTGTTGTGCCAAGGGTGAGGTGAGGATGAGAAAAGACTTAGCCTAGATTGATCTCAAAACACTTTGGCCTGGACACAGCTGTGTAAGGAGATGATTCCTCCAGAAACCAGACCCACGCATTACCGTCGCCCAAAAGCTAAAGCTTTGGTTCTTAGCTTATGCATGCCCTCTTGCTCTACGATTCATTTCCTCCTTCATCACGAGGCCTGCCTAAAGGTTTTTTGTGTCTGAGTGAACAAAAGTGATCTTTGCTTTCTCCTCTTTACTACTGTAAACCCTTTAGGGAGTAGTATGAAATAGTAAACATATAGTAAAAGGTATGCTGTTACTCCTTGCAGCCAAACTCCCTTTTGTAGTGTTTTGCCTTTTGAAAGGTCCAGTGTGTTGGATTTATTGGCAGAAATGGTATATAATATAATATGATAAGTATGTTTTTGTTACCTTGCACCGCCATGTTTCTACAATAGCTTTTAACAGACAAACCAAACACTGGCTCTAGCTCCAGACAGAGCCATATGCATTGTCAAGTCACCCACTGTATTTAGCAGCCTCTCTGTGACAAGCCGTGTCAGAGAAACACTGATTTCTAACGTGAAGCTGCTTTATTCAGTGTTTTTTACTGGTGTGAATCACTGGGTCTGTTTGTTTTGGAGAGAAAGAGACCTCTGCTGAAAATTTGGGTCCCAGTAAAAACCTCCTGAATGTCTGGATCTAACGTTATCAGAGAAATAAGGTGAGCACCAATTAGCAGGTGCTAGGCTACCGACCTGTCTCTGATGAGCCAAATAGCATCACAGAAACACTGATTTGTAGTGTAGCCTGTTTTATTGACTCTTAGCTAAGCCCTGAAGGATATATCCAGGATGTCAAACTGACTCAGCAGCAACAACAGGTTAAAAAGACAAAGATAGTTAGAAGCTGGAGCCGAACTATAGGCTACAGATCACAGTGTAAAAGTGAACCACCACATCACTGCTGATCGCCACAGAACACAATGAATATAAAGGGAAACTTTGCTGTTTTTAAACCAGCTGTGTGACATCACAGTGTGTGCAGATGAACGGTGTATGGCTATGCCCCTGTGCCACCGCCAGCGGTCAGACCTCCACTGCCGGACTGTTGGGGATCTCCAGAGGAAGTCAAACAGCATTCATCTGCACACACTGCAATGACACACAGCTGGTTGAAAATCAGCAAAGTTTCCCTGCTTCCCTTCACTGGTTCCTGTACAGCAGGGTCGGCCTTCGTTTCACTGTTACAATCATTAAAAAGCAAAAGCAGCATGTGTATACATTCAGTAGGCTATATCTTCAGTAGTTAGCTAGCTAACCCTACACTTTTCAGGGTTTGATTTTGGTTTTGGAACAGAGAAGAAACAAACCTTTTTCCAACCTCTCCAGGTAACAAGTATCATTAATACACGACGTGCCCCAGACACAACATTTAGCTCCAAATCCACAAAAGCAGCCTGAAAATGAAGGAAATCTGAGTCAATGGAGCACAGCTATGTTGTTGTCGGACCCTGGTCTGAGCCGGCCCAATGCTACATTATGATTGGCCAGTATGTGTCTGGGGGCAGGACTTAGCGAAGGGTCAATTTGGCTCCACTGAAATCCACTCTGCTAGTTGCCACTAAATCCTCCTAAATCTTACACCTTGCTCTTTTAATACCCATTAGATCATTTAGATACTTAGATAATTTAAATAATTAACCTGTAGCAATGAAATCTGAGACTACACATTGGTTTACTGTGAGTTACAAGCTCAGAGTGACTTGTTATATAGGCCTGAGGACAAAACAATGTCTACAAGATGATCAATACTGTGTTGAAACTGAAGTCCTCTGCAGTGAAGTTAAATGTGTGTAATATCCTGTCTCCTCTGAGCTCCCATCAAAAGTCTGGCTGCAGTTTTTGACAGTGATCTGGAGATATCACGCAGGCAGGACGGGAAGTTAATGTAGTCAAAATGTGACAAATTGAAAGCATAACCTCCAGTTTTCAGGGTGATTAAATGATGAAAAAAATGTAAATCTTATTTGGAAAGTCTCCCGACACAATGGAGTAACTGCCTGACATGTTTGACAAGGCTTTAATTGGAGCTCAAATGTGTCAGGATTCTTCCAATTTGAAGACAGATTGACAGATGTTGTTTTTTAAAGTAGTGTTTCTGTGATAATGCTTTTTAGTGCTTGTGTTCTGTAGCTTCACTCTGCAGCTTTAATTCCTGGATGGCTGCTTCTGACGGGTGCTCCAGACTTCGTTGATGTAACAGTGCTTTTACAGATCTGGTGTAGTGTGCTCACCTTTGACAAAGGCCAGGTGGAACAGTGAACATGACTGGCTGTCAGGAGCAATCTTGAACTCCAGCCAGAGTGTGCATGTATGAGACAGAAGCAGATTTAATGTTCCATTTTATGTCAGAAAGATTTGGTCTATGACCACTGTCATGCTGTTCACTGGTCAGAGTTAGTGAGGTTTTATACAGCTGCAGGTTTGGGACTGACATGCAGGAGCTTATATGCAGAGGATAATTTAAGTTTATTATTACTTGGGTCTAATTAGCCAACACACTCTCACTCCGACCTTGTCACATATTGACCTTTGGCCATGGACCTTCCACATCCAGATACGACGTGAAAGGTACTTTGGGTGCATTGGTTGTTGATGTTCTGGGACGCCATGTCAAGTTCTGCCTGGCATTGTCTTCTTTCACTTCCGTTTTCACAGGAAGCATAACGCTTACATCCAGTCTTTTCAAAGTAAACGCACTATGTTAGCACAACAACATGAATTGACATTTTCTTTCTCCAACAACAAAAACACATGGTTGGGTTTAGATAAAAAAAGAACAGGGTTAGCCTTTATGATCTTGCGGGACAAGAACAGCGCTTTCCCAGGTGAAAGTCGGTTTTTGTTGGACCCATCCGCCACCCACCCTACTCTGACTTTTGCTGCCTTAACTTTAGCTCTTGTCCCGCCGTGTTTCTCCCTGACACCGTCGAGTGCCGTTCAACTATAACAGCAACTGCCCACGTATCATGCTGACATCATCTTTTTTCGTCAGTGTCTGATGCCGCAAGTTGCTGCCCGAGCTCTGAATTTCGTTAGCTTAGGTGAGACCGGATTGAATTTGCTGTTCTGGCCAGAATTCCTATTTGTGATATTAAACTATGTTAATTTCTGAGATCTAGGAACACAGCGACAGGCAAAACATGAGCACTCAGATTTCAAAATATGTGGGTTATGCATGAAATGACTGGGTAATGATTAAGTGGGTAATGTATGAATTTGGATGCGTTACTTTTTGTTGGAAAATATACAAACAGTTTATGCGAACAGCCTGAAATTTTGTTAGTGCAAGTACTTGAATATTGAAGTTACTTCAAAGGCCCATCCATAGCTTGTGGTGCAGAAGAAGGGGGGATCGCCAAGTGATTAGAATTGATCCTCTAGGGACCTTTAATATCTGTAGGAAATTTCATGTCAAGATTATTCACTCTCAACCACAGATATCAACCTCATGATGGTGCCAGAGGAAAGTCACGGAATCACAAAGCCATTCACTTTAACACCCATGGGACCATGGGTGTTTTTTCAAAACTTCATGGCAATCCATACAGCTTATGAGATATTTCAGTTATGACCAAAGAAGTGGACTCACTGACCCACAAATCAACAATGCCATCAACAGAAAAAATAAAACACAGCAATAAACACATTGTTAATACAGGCAAAGTAAATGAGCAGCATCTGAAGCCACTTCATGCACTGCAACACAGTAGTCCAGTTATTAGTCTGTAGACAGGAGTCAACTTTTATAAGGGTTTTCTTAGAGCTTCACACATGTTCAAAGTTTGCCCCCTACTGCTCATCGCCACCGTATGTCACTCCATCACCCGTCGTTACACCTTTGCTATGAGGTTAGTGAGGCGTAGCGCCAATTACAGCCTCCATCACACACCACGGGCTCCACAGCTCTCTCCCCACTCGCCTGCATTGTCTCAAGGAAGAAAGGCTTTTCAGAATGTAATTCCTGCCTGAGAATAGCAGGAATTAGGACTATTCCGCAGGCTCCCAGAGCACAAATGACAAAACGTCTTCGCCTGTGATTACAAAGAACACAACTAATACAATGGAACCCTGGGAAGTGTGGTTACTAGTTAGCGTCATATGCCAGGCTGAAATTGGGACACTGAGGCGTGGTGTGACTCTGAGTTCAAAGGAGGTTGGGTGTTGATAGCGTGTTGAATGCAGCCCTTCTCCTGGGTGCTGACGGGTGGCACAGGGTCATGTAAACAGTGGGATATATGGCAGGAATCTGTCACAAATCATGTTGTTTGGCAGGGTGACTTGTCAAGGATTTCAGTGGGATTAGGAGTATTATGCATTACTGATTAAGCTGTTGCAGAGCTTAGCTTTCAGCAGGGTGTGTAACAAAGTGCAAAATTTGATACTGGAATTCATAAAGTCACAAGCAAAGGTTTGAAGCCATTGAACTCACTTTAACCTGTTCGCTTCACAACCTGGGATATTAGGAGCAATAAGCCTGGTGATTAAATGGCCCTGATTGTGGTCCTTGTAGCCTTTTTAGCAATGCCATTTAAGCAAGGTCAATCTCACACCAGCCTCATTACTGCATAGCTACAAAAACTGCCTCCAGTTTGGTTGCCACCAAAATCACCTCATAGCTCAGTTTCCGCATCTCCTCCCTTCATCAGCATAATATTTGTTATTTTCTTAAGGGTATTGTGCTCTAATATGAACACACACATGAACACACACTGCCCTGTAGTCAAAGGAAAGTGTTTTGCAATGTTTTTCAAGGCATGATGAATACTAGATCCTTTCATGCCTGAGTTTTACTTATTAGAAGTTACAAATGAGCATTATTACCTCATACACTCGGGGCATATTAACGCTTATTCCACCAACAATACAATCCTGGTGTTGTGTAGCTAATACTCATGAACCACTCCCAAATCTTCAGAGCATTAATCACTTCAGGGACTAAATAATAATTGCAGGGCTCGCGTTCTCCTCTCACTTCTGTTTAATCTCTCAGGTGTCGGCTGTCAAAATACCAGTTAATAAAAAAGAGCCAGACAAAGGAGAGCCGTCTGACTTGTGCCAAATGTGGCGATATTTTTTATTTCCCTCTATAGCTGTAATCAGGCCCACCCTAAGCCAAAATGACTGCCTCTTTCGCTGCGCCATTGAGGATTTCCAATCAGTATGTGATTGCATTGTAATCATGGAGTCTTTTTGCTTCACATTCTACAAAGCAAATATGTCCGCATTTGGCAGCTGGCACTGCAATTAATTCTGAAGTATGCGCCCGCTTTTTTTCCCTCTCCAGCCCTTTCAGATCTGCGGCCCAACATAGGTGAGAAACTAATTTGCCTCCTCTCTCATGTTTCCCATTTTCTTTCCCGTCTTTCAACACTGCCGTCGTCATTCTCTCCCATTAATGGCTAATACTGTATTGATATGGTCTAATATAAAACAAGAGCCGGCACATTTAATCATACCTCTACAAGAGACACCTCGATAGATATGTTCTACTCTTGTCCTTGTCATTTCTCTTCCTCTAATCCGAGATATTCACATATTCAGAGCACATGCCTTTGTCAAGTAACGTAAAAAATGAGCCATGCTTTTGCTGTTTTACTGGAATTGTTAGTGCTAGGGCTAATAAAGAGGCCAGATGCCTCATATTTAGCACCAAATGATTGTAATTTGTGATAATAAGGACCAATCTGTTGTGTAACGAGTGTACCTGTCCACCTTAAGTTATACTGATACTGTCATTGCAGCCGGTCGACGTGCAGTCATAAAGCAACATTCAATAAACATCCGTCCCCGTGCTGTCGATATAATCCTTTGTCTACACTACAAGGCCAAAACTTTGTGGACACCCTTGTCCACACACTTTGTATACTTTTTGTTTCCAGCCCTGTGGCAACAGTTTATATTTGCGTCAACATGTCAGTGCCTCTCTGGATGCAGCCAGGTCAACAAAAAAAAGTGTTTCCCAGGCGTGCACAGAGCCCTGACCTCAACTCCATCCAACACCTTTGGCATGAAGTGGAACGGCAACTGCGAGCCAGACCTTATCAGCCAACATGTGTGTTTGAGCTCTCTAATGCTCTTGTGGTTGAATGGGAGCAAATCCCTGCAGCCAGCAGGGTCCAAAGTCTTGGGGAAAGCCTCAGCCAGAGGAGTGGAGCCTGTTAGAGCAGATTAATGCCTGGGACTTTATAATGAGATCAAAACGTACAGAATGCCAGCACTCACAAAGATAGTTTTTTATTTAATATGGGCAAAACAAAGCAAATGTGTTTCAGCTCACTCTGATTGTGTAGATGTATTTATTCTTGTTGTTTACTGAATCCGTTTTTACGTCTGGAAGCTCCCGCCCACAATGGGCTTGAGATGCGCCCTTGTTGAGGAGTTGGCTCAGATTCCGGAGTTACTCTCTTATCCTGAAGCCTCCTTAAGGAATCTGATACCGTTTGTTTCGGCGGTGGGAACCTCTTGCGAACCCTGGACCTTCCGCATGGAAGTCGAGTGCTCTAACACTTGTTATTTACTCTTGTCCTTTATTCTTGAAAGTGTGTCCACATTATATTTTTGTAGGCTTTCTTGAAACTATTTAATCTAGTTGACAGGGTGATATAATTTTCTTTTAATTTTCTTAAAAATGCAGTGTTGTGCATGTTTGTGTTTTTATTTGATATTTTTCTAACACTCTTGAAACAGTTTAATGGAGTCATCATGCTCCTTACTAAATGTTACATGCTATTTATCCTTGTTACATTTTGATTGTTTATACATATCATAAAACTTCAACTAGTAGCCTGGGCTACTCATTCATTCATTCATTTGACATAACTAGGGTTGGGATCTGGATCCGGTTCTTTTTTGGAACCAGGTCCAAAGTTCCGGTTCCAGAACCGGTTCCATCACATTTGGCGAAACGGTTCCTGCAAACGGTTCCTAGATTGTACAAAAAAAATAAAATAAATAAACCGTCACGTGCATTTCCATTAGAGTGCGACATATTTCTGTCCGAACCCGACTGAGCCTGACATTATCTAATCACTAAAGCACTGAGTTTGTGTCACACAGTTGTCATGGTTACAGGCTATTTAACAGGCTGGGCGTGCGCCGGGTGCTCAGCGGAGAGAGATCTCCGTGTTTGAGACGGGAGCGGGCGGCGGGAGCGGGCGGCGGGAGCGGGCGGCGGGAGGTCCGACGCTTCCAGCGAGGGGAGCGGTAGAAATTTAACAAAATAAGATAAAATAGGAGACACCTGTCTCCCTCTTTTATTTAATTTTCAGCGTTTAATCAAGGCAGAGGCGGGCGGCGGGAGGTCCGCTTCCAGTGAGGGGAGAGGTAGAAACAAACAGCCAATGTGTGTGTGTGTGTTATGTTCAGGTGTTGTCATGTAAATAACAGTGCCCAAGCATGAATGCATATAAGTATTTTTTATTACATTGTTGTGGTTAATTTTAATAGTGTTACTGTAGAAATCAGAGAATCACTTTTTGTTGTTATATATTCTCAGGGAGATGATACAAGCCCTAAATCTGAAATACACACCACACACAAATGTGTATTTTCATCTAATTGTACTGTGCAACAGTTAGAATAATGTTTTTGTATTTGTATGATTGCATTTGTGTTTATTATATACTTGTTTAAGTATAGCAAGTATAATGAATATAATGTAGGAATCGGTAAGGAATCGGAATAGTTAAAATCCTAACGAGTCCCAACCCTAGACATAACTGCTTATCCTGTTAGGGGTCGCGGAGCATTTTTTTAGCGCTGTAATTTGGATATTGCACTTGGCGAAATTGTGAGTTCGGTAATATTTTGATTAACTGTGCAACACCCTCTTCTGTTCTACACTCAAAGAACCATGTCTTGCTCTGCGCCTTTGCTCTTCACTCCCCTTTCATCTGAAGAGCTCTATTTATGTCCAGAGCTGAGGTGTTGATAAAAGTGTTTGTTTGCTCCCTGCGAGGGGGCAAATGTAAAACACACAGCACAATAGAAGTCGGGATCCACGCACCCTGATGCTTTTTAGCTGAGCACGTCTTCTCTACGGAGCCCTCTGGCACATTGCCGTCCTCTTTGAAGCCTCTCCACTATTGATCCTGAACAGCAAAACCTAATGCATGCAGATGTGGCTCCAGTCAACAGGGTTACGCCAGCAGATAGGCCTGTAGCTGCCACAAAGCCTTTCCCTCCTCAGAAACAACGGACATCCTGTTTTGTATGTGGATTTTGTTGGCTTTGTTAAAGCTGCATAAATACAGTGTACTGTGGAGTCCCACTCCAGCACTCAGCAGCATTATTTTGTTGAGTGCATTGATGAAAAAAAATGACCTCTCTGCTGATGTCTACAAGGACATTACTGAGTTTTGTCCATTAAAGAGCAACTGCTTCGCCTGAATAAATCCTCCTAGATCACTCATTAGGCATGCAGAGCATTTTGAAGCTCATGATTCATGAGTCTAGTTGTGCTAATGTTGACGAGGGAATGTATCATGAATTTGATTATTACCTGAACCAGAAAATATGTCCATTAGGGTTCAGCTAGTTTAAATTTTAGAACAGATGCCAGTGTTTCAGACTTAAAGAGGCACTTCACTGATTATACACATGGGAGTTTATTTGTCATGGGACGTAGCACTCAGCCTGTGGAAACAGTTTTGTCGCATAAAGTTTCTTGATTAAGTTTCAGACAATAACCCCTCATGATGTCATCAGGGTTGTACTGGATTCAACTTGGAGAGTAAAATGTATAACAGAAATCCAGCATCACAGACTGAAGGTACGGAGTTTAAAAGATGTCGGGATTTACCAGGCAGGCTGTATTGAAAAGACACTATTGAATGCTTTGTCTCCACGAGCCTGGTCTCACTCCAAAGTCATCGCTTGGGCAGTGACATGTGGTGTCAGAAACCAACAAAAAAAGGGGTTCTTAACTTCAGCATGATATGTGTTGGGGGCTGCGCCGTCAGGGGGAAACGCGGCGGGACAAGGATGAAAATTAAAGTGCCGAAGGTGGTAGATGAGTCCAACAAACACTGACTTTCACCCAAGAGAGCGCTGTTTGTTTCCCGCAAGATTTGAAGCCCAAACCCTGTTCTTTTTTCCTAAACCTAACCACATTTTTGTTGTTAAAAGAAAAAACCTCAATTTGTGTTGTTACCAACGTGGTGCATTTATTTTGAAAGAGACAGTATGTAAATGATAAATTTCCTGTGAAAGCATAAGTGAATCTTGAAAGAAGACAATGCATGTAACAGGCAGAGCTTGACATGGTCTCTCAGTACGTCAACAACCAGCGCACCCAGGGTACCTTGCACCTCGCATCTGGATGTGGAGAGTCCATGACCGAAACGTCAATATGTGACGAGGTCGGAGTGAAAATGTGTTGTCTCCACTCCTTGATGTTGGTTTGGTGTCTTTGGGCCTTAAAAGTCAGGATATTTCAGCCTTCACTGCTTTATTTATAACTTGATGTTTTAACTGTCTTGTGACTCTCCTATCTCAGTGGGAGTGCAGTGCTAAATCATAACTCCTTAAGTTGTCTGTAGCTTATGTTTCTTCTCCCAGAATACATGTTTTTCAGGTTTGATGATTCTCTGAAACAAGGTTTAGACTGACGACTTCGGCCCATGTGCCATGCATTTTTCAGTCCAACAGATGAGGGCCGATTTCAACACTTTTTCAACCAGGGAAGAAGAACTAACCAATAAAATCCACTATTGTGGCCTTTACATAACAACAAAACCTTCATACTTTCAGTCCTCAGTGTTATAAGAATGCAAATCACGGGACAGTGAACTTTTCCAATGAAAACCCAGACTAATGAAATTCCTTGAGGGTTAGCAGCTCTGTAAGACAGTTTGACCCACACCATCTGTTCAATGGCAGACAAAACTCCAGGATACATTCGGTCTTTAGATGATGAAGTCATTTGCATATAGTATGAATGAAAAATGACATGAATAAACAGTGCGTGTAAAAAAAAATCTCATTGTAGGTTAACAGGCTGTTGTTTACAGAAATCTACTGGGACACACCTCCATCATACTGGCAGTGAAGAAAAATTACTCATATCCAACTCTTAATAAAAGGGTTAATGTGGGGTTATATTGACGGCTTTGCCCACATTGAATGTGGATTTTGGCATGAAGCTCACACACTGGCTCATCAAAACAGAGCATATTCACAATTAAACCTCATCCAGATGCACAGATGAGGAATTTGAAGATGGTTGGCATGGTTACTAAGTGAATATGAGAGAAAACAGAAGTGATTCACGTGGCTGCAGCCAAGGCAACAAAAAGCTAATGTTCTCACAGGGTTTTTGTGGAACAACAGGGCAAGTGCGTACAGCGAGCTGAAAGTTAAATGAAGAGGAGGAACCCGGTGGATCATTTCAGTCCTCTTCATGACACTTTTGTTTGAGTGGTCGTTAGTTGCATCATTGCTGGGATAAAATATCTGGTGGGCGTTGAGTGGCATTTGAGCTGGGTGAAGAGGTTGGCTACATTTTTCTATTGATATCATTATTTAAGGAGGCATTATATGGCATCTATAAACACGTAGTCAGGCAAATGCCAATAAAGCTGAGTGTCATAAAGGAGCTGGTGACTAATGCGGGAAAACTTCCTTGATGCATCATCTGCAGATCTCTGTAGAACCAAAGCACACAGCAAGAAGTGAAAGTGATTACTTTCCATCAGGTGTTGGAAAAAGCTTCAGTTTGTTTGCGTGTGTTAGTCTGAGCAGATGGTGTGAAGTTCTTTTCTGCATCTATAATGGTCACAGACGAGTTGTAGAGCTAAAAGTTTAAGAGTACTGAAATTTTTAAACTTTTGTGTAAAGGACAGCTCCCTACCCACCCACACACCCACCCGCTCATCCGAATCAATGTATATGATTGTAGATATTGGCCATGAAAGCTCTCAGATATAGTTTTCAACAGATCAGATTTAATTGCCTGTACTGTAGATGTAGGTGAGGTGATACCATCAGGGTGAACTGTGTAATACTCTTGTCAATTTGTATCGCATGGAATCTCTACCACATCCTCTAAGAGCCTCACAATGCCCTCAGTAAGTGAAAATGACAACCTCTGCCCTGCGAGCCTGGCTGGGAGCAGGGAACAACTCCCATGTGAACCTCATTAAGACTAAATGGAAGAGATCTGCAGCAGGGAAGCTGAGGGAGGAATCCAGTGTGCCATTAGTCCCTGTGCAAATAGAGACTAATGAGCAAAAATCATCATAAAAAACTCTCATTACATTAACTTCTGGGGAGTGGAAGTATGGTTAAACTATTAAACTATTCCTCATATTTCTGAGCATTCCCTGGAATTCTCTCAAGGATCACGATGGGTCCCTGCAGCCTGCTTTGGGGGACCACATTTTAAAGTGACAAGGGTAAGTGTGGGCAATTGTAGCAGTGGATGGGGGAGTGTCTGGCTGTGCACTGGACCAATCCACTATGAGGTAGTTATACTAAGTAGGGTTGAAACCATGTAATTATTAATGAGCATTAGGGTATCACTTGACTAATGTAAAGTGTGAGCAAATTAATCTGTCAAGTAAACCATAAGCAGTTCAGCTCTCATGGTGGCTCATTAGGAGTCAAATATTACCTATGTATTATTAATATGTCTTCTTAATTTGCAGGCCAACATCTGCACCAATCAGACACTAAGGCACCAATTGTAAGTCTTACTAAAGGGGTTGTAGTTAAATCATGCAACTGCAAATGACCTAATGAGTACCCCACCTGACTCATATATACAGTACAGGCCAAAAGTTTGGACACACCTTCTCATTCAATGCGTTTTCTTTATTTTCATGACTATTTACATTGTAGATTCTCACTGAAGGCATCAAAACTATGAATGAACACATGTGGAGTTATGTACTTAACAAAAAAAGGTGAAATACCTGAAAACATGTTTTATATTCTAGTTTCTTCAAAATAGCCACCCTTTGCTCTGATTACTGCTTTGCACACTCTTGGCATTCTCTCCATGAGCTTCAAGAGGTAGTCACCTGAAATGGTTTTCCAACAGTCTTGAAGGAGTTCCCAGAGGTGTTTAGCACTTGTTGGCCCCTTTGCCTTCACTCTGTGGTCCAGCTCACCCCAAACCATCTGGATTGGGTTCAGGTCCGGTGACTGTGGAGGCCAGGTCATCTGCCGCAGCACTCCATCACTCTCCTTCTTGGTCAAATAGCCCTTACACAGCCTGGAGGTGTGTTTGGGGTCATTGTCCTGTTGAAAAATAAATGATCGTCCAACTAAACGCAAACCGGATTGGATGGCATGTCGCTGCAGGATGCTGTGGTAGCCATGCTGGTTCAGTGTGCCTTCAATTTTGAATAAATCCCCAACAGTGTCACCAGCAAAACACCCCCACACCATCACACCTCCTCCTCCATGCTTCACAGTGGGAACCAGGCATGTGGAATCCATCCGTTCACCTTTTCTGCGTCTCACAAAGACACGGCGGTTGGAACCAAAGATCTCAAATTTGGACTCATCAGACCAAAGCACAGATTTCCACTGGTCTAATGTCCATTCCTTGTGTTTCTTGGCCCAAACAAATCTCTTCTGCTTGTTGCCTCTCCTTAGCAGTGGTTTCCTAGCAGCTATTTGACCATGAAGGCCTGATTCATGCGGTCTCCTCTTAACAGTTGTTCTAGAGATGGGTCTGCTGCTAGAACTCTGTGTGGCATTCATGTGGTCTCTGATCTGAGCTGCTGTTAACTTGCGATTTCTGAGGCTGGTGACTCGGATGAACTTATCCTCAGAAGCAGAGGTGACTCTTGGTCTTCCTTTCCTGGGTCGGTCCTCATGTGCGCCAGTTTCGTTGTAGCGCTTGATGGTTTTTGCGACTCCACTTGGGGACACATTTAAAGTTTTTGCAATTTTCCGGACTGACTGACCTTCATTTCTTAAAGTAATGATGGCCACTCGTTTTTCTTTAGTTAGCTGATTGGTTCTTGCCATAATATGAATTTTAACAGTTATCCAATAGGACAACCCATTGATAAAGCAAGAAATTCCACTAATTAACCCTGATAAGGCACACCTGTGAAGTGGAAACCATTTCAGGTGACTACCTCTTGAAGCTCATGGAGAGAATGCCAAGAGTGTGCAAAGTAGTAATCAGAGCAAAGGGTGGCTATTTTGAAGAAACTAGAATATAAAACATGTTTTCAGTTATTTCACCTTTTTTTATTAAGTACATAACTCCACATGTGTTCATTCATAGTTTTGATGCCTTCAGTGAGAATCTACAATGTAAATAGTCATGTAAATAAAGAAAACGCATTGAATGCGAAGGTGTGTCCAAACTTTTGGCCTGTACTGTATATATATATATATATGTACATATGTGTGTGTGTGTGTGTGTGTGTATATATGTATGTATGTATGTATGTATGTATATATATATGTATGTATGTATGTATATATATATATATATATGTATGTATGTATGTATGTGTATATATATATATATATATATATATATATATATATATATATATGTATGTATGTGTATATATATATATATATATATATATGTGTACATATATGTATATATGTACTGCAGCCAGCCACCAGGAGGCGATCAAGATGATTTGGCTTCACTTTTAGGGAGCTGTCATGTCGTCCATTTTGATTCTACTGTCTATGACGCTGAGATTGTTTCAAAGGAAATTAATAAACATTCACAGTGAGGAGCACAGCTGAGCAAACAAGAGTTTGTCATTTCTAAAACACAGCATGAAAACAAAGAAAACTCAAAGTCTAATATGTTGGGATGTTCCAAGTCCTTGATACTGATCTGTAGAGTTTGATCCACAGGATTAGTATCAGGACGATCCAGGCGTTTTGGAAATATCTGTGGCAGCCATGGAGGCCTGATTTATTACTGATCCTTCTGTTTGTTTGCTCTGTATATACCAGCCATCAAATATGCTTCATTACACACTGTTAAAACAATAAGATGGCTTCTCAACGTGCAGCGCTGTGAAAAAACGAACTGCAGAGCAGCATGTTAAGAAAATAAACAGCAGTCAGCAGGTTTAATTACCAATATGTCAGTGTCCATCAGTGAGCAACGTGAGCAGAACGGCTTTGGTTCAATACAAGATCACTGTGAGTCTATTTCACTTCACCTTTTAAAGTGCTGTTTTTGATTGAAAACTGCAACCGAATCTCTGTGTGACATTCATGTTGTAAATAAAGAAAAGCTGCCCAAATTTTCTGCTACAAGAAATCCACACTGAGTTTCCTCTCTCCGTGGATATTATACAAACATTATAATACAGTTCTTATTGAAAACCTACACAGGAAAGCTCATTAAGAGCTGTTCAAACACATCTAGATTGCCTCACACATTTTGATGTAAGTCTACAGTGCGATTTAGCTGTATTATGTGGGAAAAATGAAATGAAATAAAATAAAGTTGAAATGCATTTGCTAGTAGGAGTAGTTCAAAAAAGCCCCTCCTTTTGTTTGTTGCATCACATACATGATCAGAAAAATAGACTGTTGTTAGAGGGACCTAATGTTTTATGCAGCTCTAGCGCTACAGGCGAATGTATCATGCGCTGTGCGTAGGACACCATTGCTGGAGGGGCCACAAAACAGCGCAGTATGATCATCATCAATCATAATCATACATATTGCATTATGGCACTCTCAGCTGGTTCAGTTGACATGATGCAGCTCGGTCATTATTACAATTATTAATACAGTCAGTTGCCTTTGCCGGACGAAAATTTCAAAACTTAAGCTCACTATAACATATATGCATCCAACTATAGGTTCGTTCGAGATGAGCCAGTCCTGCACAGATTCGATCACCGGCGATCGGCGCACAATGCATGCCGGTTAGTTTTGTGTCCGACTTCATCCCGACTTGCTCTGACGTTTTACAAAAGTGGACGGCGATAAAGCCCGAGAGCGAGGCGGCTGCAGTTTTTAGAGCCAGGCGCTGCAGTTGCTCTCCACCGACTGCACCGCCTGGCTCTCACCTGATCTAACAGCTGATTGGTTCAGATGTCGACTCAACAAGATGACATTTTAGATAAACTACTCATTTTTGTTGAATTCTTGAGATTAAGATTGTATTTGTCTGACCTGAAGGTTTATTCTGTGAACAGAAAACATGTTGTGTGACTGATGGTTAAAACAAACTGATATATGGGTCTGATCACTTTTTTAATGAACTGACATCATTCCTGATAGGATGTAAGTGTGTCTGTGACTTCCTGTATGGACTGAAGGCTGCTGGAAACTGTCGGGAAACTGTCTGACTTCACTGCGGCTTTTTGTCACCGCCCCCCGCTGCGGCCGCCTGCTCTCGTCTACTTTCCAGGCGAGGTGCAGGTCATCTCGAACGAGCCTATTGGGACAGGAACATCTAAGGCCCTGTGTCCACACAGCACCTTTCTCTGAGCGCCAGAAGAAGGCCAGTGTCTTTTTTCAATTGTTCCCAATGAGGAGAGAGCATCTGCGGCCGCCTAGGATAAAGGCGCTGCGCCCAGCGTCTTTTTTCCTAGCGCTCCTCCTTTTTTGTGCGACCGCTCCGAGCGTTTTGAGTTGAAAATCTCTGAACTTTTCAGAGAGGCGCTGGTGTTGTCACCGGCACTTTTTCCAGGGAGCCAATCATATCGCGGAACTCGTCACCCTGGTAACCAGAAAAAATGAAGGAGAAGCTGTTGCTGGCCGTGTCCGTCTATCCGGAGTTGTATGACATGTCACACAGACATTACCATAACGGAGACAAAAAAGCTCAGTTGTGGGAGGAGATCAGCTGGACATTGAATGTTGCTGGTGAGTTTTGTGCTTTTATCACCCTACACGCAGTACGCTTATTTTTATCTATAGCCAACCATTAACGAGGCGATGGTATTCACCGTATTGATGCCTCCGACGGTTAGTGTCATGCACCCACATCCTCCTTGCTCTACATGTACGTCTGTCAGATTGAGCAGTGACAGCAGGGACATGAAGCTCATCCAAACATAATGTGAGCGCAAGCATCTTCCAGTTGGTGCTCATCGTGAAAGAAATGTCAAACTATAAATAAAAAACAAAGAGGCGATGCTGCAAAACTGCGCAGCTACAGGAATTGTCAAGATGTTGTTGTCATAGAAACGAAAACCCTCGTGAGCGGTTTTTTTTTTTTTTTTGGGCGCACAGACGCTTCATCCCAGCGCTCCGCAGTGCTCTCCCAGTGCCTTTCTGCCAGAAAAAGGCACTATGTGGACACAGGGCCTAAGTGGTCCTGCTGTCATCAGCATCAGCGCAGAACTCGCGTAGAGGCCATCATAGAATTAATGACCTCATCGTCCGCATGTTTATGATATTAAGTTAATTATTAAATTATATATTTCGGGCGGAGCAACACAATGGTTTGAGAAAGAATAGTATCAGTTACACTGTTAACACTGTGCTACATTACAGAGAAATACAAAAGCGTACTAATGAACCTTCATTAATATAGGCCTATATTTTATCTACAAGTGCACGTCACACACTGAGCGAGCCGCCTGTTAATGACGCTGTGGGCTAATGGGCATGTAGCTACTTCCATGTTTCAGATGATACGTCATGTTTGTAGTCGACCAATGAAGATGAGTTTACATATCACCTTGGGTTCGTCCTTCACCTTCTCAAAATGATCCCACACTTTGGATTTCCTGCCTGACATGTTATTAACTAGCCTGTGGAATAACCGCAGGTACCAGCCCTGGAAATTAACCTGAGTCCTGTCTGACTGCTGAGCGACACTTCCTGTGTCTGTCCTTTCAAATTAAATTCCAACATGGTCCAGTCAAATAGGATTTGATTTATTTTGACAAGGTGCAGCTCCTGATAGAGTTTCACATTTGTTTTGTTTTTTGTTTTTTAATCTTGCTGACTGATGACCCTTCTGCTCAACTAACATTTGGTCGACTGTTAGGGGGCAGCCCTAGTTTGAATCATATGGATTTTTCTCCTTATGTTCTCAGATGGCTGTGAGACACATCCCCTGTGCAGAGTCTTGACCCTCTAGAAACAATACTTCGTACTGCAGTGTTAAAGTTGCATGTGTGCTTTGTTTTTGTTTCATATTTTGATAACATATTCAAAATTATTCATGAATTTCATGTTTCTGAGGAAAGCAGAAAGACTATTCCAATAAATAGGACCTGTAACTTTTCACTGCACGGTGTAACACAAGGGGTATTACCTTTTGTCTCACTGGCTTGACTCGTGTTTTCTGATTATTCACTGCTTCAAATTCTTTGAAATAACCAGGAGGGAAAAAGGCTCCTCTGCACCATGCTTAGATTTTGTTAAACCCTCCATTTGTTTCACCTTTTTGTCGTCACTGCAGTTCTTGATGATCCAAAGTGGCCCAAATGACCCAACTGGTACATTTACCATAAAGCATTAAAGGTCTGGTGTTCTAAGGACGGGAGCTGCACTTTTAAAGTTCAGGGAAGGTTTATGCATCAGAATACACAGCATTAAAGACTTCCACAATCATAATCAACAATATAAAGAGGCAAAGACTCAACAGTAAAATTGACAAAGTAAACGAAGCCTGCAGAGACAGACAGAAGGTGGAGTTGCTGTCCGTGACAGTCCAGCTGAGACATGGTGTGCAGTAGAAATGAGAAGTTCAATTTATCTGATTTAGCCTGTGGTTTCCTGAATAGCAGCCAATGGCAATGGCTCATATTCTGCCCACTTCAGGTGACTATGAACTGCAGTCAATGATACTTGAGCTTTGTGCAGGCCCTGCTTTTCCCAGACACAAGTGAGGTTGTGTCTGTGGAAATAATGCTCTTTGCCACCCTCTCATTGTTGTCTTTTTTTTCCACACTGGTTTCTTCAACCAGTGCAGCAAAGGTGAGGATCCTCTTGATGTACAGCCAGCTGAGTCAGTACCAAGGTTTTCCATGTGGTCCCTATTGTTGAAGATTTATTAGCAGCAGGTGTAATAAACTACCCCAAAAACTACAGATTTGGTGACCCTGAGGTGATGCTATCCGGCTCAGTTTGCTGTTTTCATGCCAATCCCAAGATGCTACATACCGCCCCGCAGTATACCTAATTTATGTCCACTGTGGGCATCACTGCAGCCATTCTCTCCCACTCCAACCCCTGCTGCTTTTAATGTTTCCACTGTCAGCTCTTGTGAAGTATCAGACCTTTGAGTACTTTATATACAGGGTTAGATTTTGATGAATTTAGGGGGTAAATTAGTTTGCAGCCCTATGACAGGCTGCAGTAGATCTGCTCCTGACAAGGCTAATTGACGTGTTTATCGTGTCCACTCGGTGTGAAATATGAACTACTCTAGTATAGTTTAAAGGGAGGAAATGAAGAAGGACACAGTGAGTATCTTTTTGCCAGACAGCATGCATAATTGCAGGTTGCTATGCAACTGAATATACCCTCTGCAATGAATTATCTCTCTGTCAGTAGAAAGTTGAGATAAGAAATCATTCTCCTTTGCATATGAATAAGAGCAAAGTTGCATTTGCTGATAGCAGCGGTATAAATCAACATATACATCCATATGGAGACATGACTTGCATGATTTCACACAAGTGCCAGGGTGAAGGAATGATGTTGGTTTCAGTGGCGGGGTGGAAGATATTTCTGTTTTGTGTCAGTGTGCCTTCTTATCAACACTTTGATAATATCTGCCATTTTGAGCTTGATGTCCCCATGTATGGAATATTTACATTTTCAATTTAATTTCAACAAAGCCGAATGGATTTAGAAAAATGAGGCCAATTCTGTATTTTGTACATGCACAACTGGTGGAATTGTGCAACCCAAAGATAGTGCTGAGCACTCCCACAGCCCTGAGCGTGGTGTGAAAAAACCTGCCGTAACTGTAGTTGGTGTTAGTATTCAAGATGATCACACCACTCACCATCAAAAGCACTTGGTTTATAGTGCTACATCTGGCAGCATATCTGATTTTCAGTCCAATGATTTGTATCAAGTCATTCACCAGAAAAAGGAAAAAGCAATATGGAAGTAGAAAACTGTATTATACTGTGGCTAAAGTTCTTGGGATGGAAGTAGGGCATACAAAGTGTATGAATTTGTTACTGGAGACTCAAGTCACAAGCTTTACTTATAGGAATATATGCAGAATTTTCCTAAAAAAACAATGTCTAGTTCATCCATCCATTTCTATCCGCTTATCCCGGGCCGGGTTGCGGGGGCAACAGGCGCCAGCAACACTTTCCAGCTCCTCCTGGGGGATCCCAAAGTGTTCCCAGACCAGATGAGATATGACCTTGAATCCTTCTCATTCTTGTGAACGTGATTTCTCACAAATGCCTTAAGAGAATTTCTTCAAATTTGGCACAAACATTTACTTGGACTCAGAAAATAAACTGAGTAGAATTTAATAGTTAAAGGTCAAAGATCAAGGTCAGTGTGACCTCACAAATCATGTTTTTGGCTATAACTCAAGAATTCATACACTAATTATGACAAAACTTCACACAGATGTCTAATAGGATAAAATGATGTAGTGATGACATTTTATATCCAAAAGGTCAAAGGTCAGTTTCACTGTGACATCATAATGTTCTGCATTAAAACACTTTTCTGGTCATTATTCAGTGTCATATCGCAGGAAGAGAAGGGAAGACATTTAGTCAGATACTGAATTGGTGACACTAATCTTGGGTGTCCACCTTGAAACTGTGCTGATTGTATCGATCTGTGCAGCTGATGAAGATATGTGTGTGTGAAGCATCCACGTTTTCACAAACATGGATGTAAACCGCAAGAGAAACTTGAATGGTGCACAGAGACATACAACCGCGGGGCGCTAGTTCTAGTTTTGGATAGTTTTTTGGTCATTTTGGAAAGCACTGACAAATCACCCATGTTCTCTTTAATGTATGAGAAGTTGTTGCAACTGTTACACTATCACCCATAGGTGCAAAGCTGGACTGTAACCATGAGCATCACTCAATATAAGGTGAGAAAGAGCTGTCTGATTGACTTACTGACCTGAATTTGGCTCCTGATAAATTCATCTGGTGCTGTGGGAAACACATTCAGGTCATCTCCTCTGTATGCACATAAGAGCAGTCCCATTTGTTCCCTCTGCCACCAGAAAAGTTCGGGGAGGGGTTGGTGCTGCTGTTCGTGGTGATGTAGAGTAAATGGTGCAGTGAGCCGTCTCCACTGTTCTTCACTTATTACAGTATCCACCCATCCAATGATTGAGTCTGACAGCGTATAGTGACAGAAAACATGCTGTGAGACAGTCGAAATGAGATTGCTGCAAAGGTCATCAGCCAGATTCAAACCAGGGCTGAACCTCAAGTTGTGTGGTATGTGTCTTGATATTGCTTGACCACCAGAGGATGCCCTGTTTGTCATACTTGAATATGCAGTATACTCGCTAACTGCCAATCAAAGGAGGCTAACACTCCAGTCCATGCTGTAAATCCTGACCATGAATTGTAGATTAAAGTCACTATATTACAGGATTTAACCATGTCTGAGTTTGTGATAGTATTAAATATGACACTGTGGGGGCAGTAGGCAGTGCATGCCGTATACCCTTTTCCTACCAGGGGAGGCTGTGATGAATCAAATGGAAACACCAATCTCCTCTGGGATTGTCTTATTTTACTATAAACAAATATTAGAATAATTTGAATATCCTGTTTTTGAAGATAACTATGATTCAGCCCAATTTTAACATTATTTATCACCAAAACTAGGTCTTTTTTAGCAGGACATTGGCAGTATGACCAGCAGCAGTTGACCCTGCATTAAGTTCTGCCCCTGGACGCAGACTGGCCAATCACAACATAGCATTGGGCCGGCTCATTTATTCTAGCCACTGGGTTCCTACAATCTGATAAAAATGCTGCACAATAGTGACTTTTTTTAAAAAAGAACTTGGTCTTACTCATCAAAAAAGATATGAAAAAGAAATATATGGAGGACTGATACACGGGATGAAATTCTAAATATACGCCTATAGTCAACAACTCACCAAACTACAGTGAGAACTGCAGCCTTTGAATTTGATATCTTAATGATGGCTGGGTTGTGTAAGCCTCGTTGGAGCCATTGGCTCGGAAACCAGCAGCTCATCTCCTGTTTCTGCGGTGTGAGGCAGCTAAGGTTTACCAGTCCTTCCCCTCGAGGCAGGATGCCAGTCTATTACAGAAGCTTATTCTCATCCATCTTTCTGACACTGAGTGTCAACCAGAGAAGTTTTGAGTTCTGGTTTCTAAATCTTTTCCATGAATCATTTGGGTCTCTACCCTCAAAACTTCACAGTGCCATTTCTCTTCCTTTGAAGAATTTCTTACAAAGTAGGCAGCTCAGAAATGTATTCATTACTGTGCACAAGGTAAACACAATTAATATGTTTGTCGATGCAGTTGTTTGGGCTTGTTTGTGCGTGTGCGGGTTGTTAGGCTTGAAGGATAGTGCAGTAAATATGGTCCAGCAGACTTTGATGAAAAGACAGGAAACTGAAACCTGCTGGCAGACTTTATCAGCGGCCACAGCAGGAGTCAGATTTGACCTGGAGACTGATGTTATGGTAATAGATACGGGGGTCCAGCCACCAGCCAGGCATTCAGGCTATCGATTTTGCAGAGATATTTTCCAGAGTAATCAAAGAGCTGTGAAATCCTTACCCTGCGAGTGCTCGGAGCTTCAGGGACCACTAACAGGATTGCTTTCTCTGGTGAAGTTGAGAGTTGAGTAAACTGATACGTCTTTCACGCTAATGTACACATAGTGCTGTTGGTGTAAGTGGGCGATCCAGCTGCAGTGTACCAACTTGGCAACTGGGGTTATGATCTCGGTCAGTGGACCAGCTGTACGCCTGCTTTTCCTGTGCCACTCCACTCTGAGCTGACACCACAGCTGCATTCACATAGTTAGTGTTGTTCCGGTGTGATGAAACAGCTGCTAATGAGCTGCTGAACATGTGTATGAGAGATCAAACATCAAACATTACTTGCAGACATACAAGCAAACAAGAAGCCATTTTAGTGAGCATGGCATGATTAGAAGTCATAAATGAAAAGAACATATTACTGAGCACTGAGTTAAAGTCCATGAAGAAACAGTTTCTGATTAATGGGACTCTTCCAAGCTTGTTGGCATTTAAGTTAACTCTCAAAAAGAAATCTACCTCTGTAATAACGGGAAAGATACAGGCTCAATGCTATTGCTAAGACTGATTAATTCGCTTCAATAAAAACAGGTGTCTCCTGCTCAGAAAATACGGTTCAGTTAATACACATGGGAAAATGGTGTGCAGATTTTTGGCTGATGTAATTCCACTTTAGATTCCCTACATAATAGAATTATAATTTGTAATATGCCCAATGATTTGACTGTGGGAAACAGCTGTTTGAACCGACAACAACATGTAATTTCATGCTGTTAAAGTAGCACACACAACATTTAGCTACACACACCACAATACACATTTACACATCTGGGGTTATGTAGCCATGACCAAGCCTCCCTCTGGCCACCAGTTTAGACTTTCCATTAGATGTTAACTGATTCCCCCAAACAAGTACCATAACACAGTGTTTCCCACAGGATTTTGGGAAACTATATTTTGGGGGGGGGGGGGGGGGGGCACCCTAACTGCGCGGAGAACGGAGCAGGCTTCCCCGGAGGTCCGCCGCTTTTCCCGGTCCCTCTTCTCCACACTTTGGGCTCTAGTTTCGCAGACCGGGCGAGGCGGGGGCACAGCGCACCTGTGCTTCGCCAACTGGGTGTGGCCAGGTGGATTTTGCAAGTTTGGCACACTGTGCGCACTGGCGCAGCTACTCGTCTGTCCCACCTCCGTCCCTCCTACCTGCGCAAGTCGGAAAGAGGGAGGAGAGAAGGCGTGGAGTGGGTTTTACACACATCACACCAATCAAATGAGCCCCTCTCCTCGCCCTTAAATGCGCCGCGTGAAGGTGTAATGAGAGTTTACTGAATTCGCCATGGCAGAAGAGAGCAGCAGCGTCAGACGGCCAAACTTCTCCCAGGAGGAAACTGATGTTTTGGTCCGGGAGGTCTGCTCGCAGTGTCCGAATATACGGAACTGCGAGCAGACCTCCACGGGCTGATGATGCAAAGGTCGCCTGGGAGGAGGTCACCACAATTGTAAATCAATGTTGCGTTTCTCTCGTGTGCGCGTGCTCTCTCTCTTTCTCTCTCACAGTCTCACTCTGTTTCTTTTCTTTTGACTTTTCTAAGATGACAGATGCTGAATATATACTCCCTATCTGATGCTGTGGCTGTTTGTGGTTGGCTGAGAGGGATGTGAACTCAGTTTGCAGCTGTGTTAATCAAATCAGGTTGGGTTTCCATTACGCGTGCCAAACGTGCCAAACGGTGCCAATCCCCTTTGATCTGACATCAGATGTGACGGGACAGTCGATATAGAGATACATTTATGTGCTGATTGCAGATAGTTGCATTGAATAGTGGTTTTGTGGGTATTTATTGCATCGTTAATGTGCCTGACATTCTGGAAACCTGCCTGTGAGGTTTTGGTGACGTGTGCGCACTGTCCGCTGGCACGAAACTGTCACTGCGCCAAGCTGGATCTGTCGACACCTCCCCCTGCTGCGCCGCCACACCCATCTCAGCGCACCTCGGTCTGCCAAACTACCAAACTGAGCGCACCCCAGGTTGCGCTGCTCGAAACTAGCTCTGCGCGGGGTTTGCCACCCTGCGCTGCGCCGGGAAACTAGAGCCCTTTGACTTATTTCCACCCAGCCGACAGTGGGACTTACATTCATTGTGCCGACAGTGGCTTGGAAAACCGCCCATAACCGTGTCACATGGGGAAGAGGGAAGGTGGCTGGAGTTCCTCCAACATTTGTGGTTAGATTATCATATATTTTTATTGACAAAAATATAGGCTGCTTCGGCTGATTTTTTTTATGCGCACATGTGCCCCTAAATATTTTTTACAGTTCGCACACACGTATTTTTAGTCGAGTGAAACGCTCGCACTGTCGAGCGCTGGATCTGACAGCCTGAGCACATCGACACAAAATGCTACGGCGTTCGAGATATTATTTATATCATGAGAAATCAATACTTTCGGCAGCCTAAATCTTTTATTTAGAAACTATGGCGGGTCAAATTAAACTATGGCGGGCCGATGACAATATTCTTGACGATCTAACAAACTAGTAAGCTTTTTGTCGAGCTGCGAGCGTCACGTAGGTTTACATTACCAAAGGTTTATGACAAAATCACTTGACGACACCGACTCCTGTGTGCGCACGGGGAGAGAGGAGAGGGAAAGACGCTGTGCTGCTGCCAGAGGAGCCGCTGAATGAGTTCCCTCTGAGCGGTAAGTCACTAAAAGAGTCTGAGAAGTCCGGGGCTGTTCATAAAACATTCAGGACACCACAGTTTATTCCACACTACTGAAGCTGCTCCTCTTTTTGGAACCACAGCGGAGTCGGTAATTATTTCACTTTCAGTCATTTGCTTTTTATACAACATTAAAATAAAAGTGAGTAATGACTTGCTTTGATGCTTATTCAACAGTGTGATGTTAGCAGGCGAATATAAAACAGCTCTAGTTTGAATGTCCTGTGTTAGTGATTTGTTTCCTCCAGACAATAATACATTAAGTAGACTATGATTATTAAAAACAGCCAGTTCATCAGTTAATATGAGGCCTAAAAGAGACAACAGGGGATTCACTCTATTCTGCTGATTCACAGCAGGACACAGCGGCTGTCCTGTTATCTCCTTCTGCCTTGTTTCTGTTGGTAGTTAATTGTGAAGCCCGCTGGTTAAGCTACATTGGGCATCTTATTAGTTGCAGTGAGGAGCTGAACACCAGGAGCCTGCAAGGGTTGAAGTTCATATTGATTATCAATAATAAGGCGATCCTCTTGGCCCTGATCTGTATTCAAAGCAATGTTTCACTCCTATTCAACAGCCTTTATTGTGGCTGCCCTAAAGAAGGCCTTCAATGCTGCTTACTAATTTTCATTTAGAAGACCAGGCCTAGAAATATTTCTGTTCAGTCTCAAGGCTCCACTGTAAGGTTGTCATGAGTTGAACCAAAAAATGGTACAAAAATGTAAATGGCACTTTACTGGTGGAGGGAAAAAAATCTAATTTATGTGGAAATACTTTTTTTGAAACATTTTTTTTCATGTTCAGCGAGGGTCAAGCTGTTGGCCACCAGCAGAAGTTTTATTCCTGTCCTGTAGTATTCTTCATCTGGCTCAGATTACTCCTGAGCAGAGTACTCCAGGCTGCATATTGAACACAGTCATTTACCTTGCCTCTTGTCAATGAGAGGTCAACAAGGGGGGCGATAAAGTGGACATGTGATGGTGGTAATATGTGTAATATATTAAAAAGCAGATACATTAACTGGTACTGTTCTTGACAGTGGATATTTAAAAGCAGTTAAAACTATTATACGTGATCAGTAATTACTCTTCCCTCTTCACCTATCCATCTATAACATACATGCCTTATGCATGGACAGACTTTAAATGTCACGCTCTCACCATCAATTAAATATTAAACTGGAACAGTGATTTAAAGTTGTATGTCCCCTGCCAGAATGACCATTTGTATATCAGCAACTTACCCTATGTTACATTGAATTTGTGAAGAAAATGTTTTTCTTGCATGCCTGTGGTAACAACACATTCTCACGCTGACCTCTTCACATATTGACGTTTGGGTTATGGACCTTCCACGTCCACTTTGTTCGGTACAACACCGTTGGTGTGTGTTAGACCCATCCACCACCCCTACCGCCTGACCTTCTCAAACTTACACTGCCTTAACTTTTGTCCTTGTCCCGCTGTGTTCCCCCCTTATGCCGCCAGGCACTGTTACACTAATGGCAACCGGCTGCGTATTATGCTGACGCCGTTTTTTTCTGACGCCGCAAGTCACTGCCCAAGTGCCAGTTTTTGACGACTTCTGAGTGAGACCGGGCTCGTGGTGAATGAAGAATCCAGAAATGGAAGAAAATTAATGGTTAATTGAAGCAGAAGGGGTCCAGGTTTAACAACAGCAATCTATGTCAAAACATCTGTTTACAAACTCTAACAAGTTTGTGCTGTGTACTCTAAGTCTCATGTATCCAGTCTTATTCTCAGCACTTCCCAAACAGGCAACCTGTTCCAACGGGGAGCTGAACTAAAAGGGAAACTTATCAATGCTCTATCCAAAGCCAGACTCCATTGACATAAATAATAATTTTACCTTGCTGAACACTGGAGCTGCTGATCTACTGCTGCCTGAATTAGTTAGTTTGTCTGTGTAATTCTGTGCTGACTTTGGTGTTTTAAAGGGTAAGTTCCAACGCAGTCTCACTCCGAAGTCATCAAAAACCAGCATTTGGGCAGTGACTTCCGGCGTCAGACAAAAAAAAGCCGTCCTTTCACATCGGCATAATGCGCAGCCGGTTGCTGTTATTGTTTAATGCACTTGACTGTGTCAAGGGAAATGTGGTGGGACAACAACAAACGTTCAGGGGCGAAAAGTTTGAGCAGGGCAGGAGGGTGAAGTGGTCAAACAGCCATCGACTTTCACCCGGTAGGCCGGTGTTGGCTTCCAGTTTGAATGTAAAGCCAAACCCAGTTCTTTTTTCTATAATCCAACCACATCCGTGTTGTTGAATGAAAATAAAGTCAATTCACAATGTTGTACCTACAAAGTGCGTTTATCTTTAAAGATACTGTATACAAAGACCCCGGTCTTTCTCTGAAGTCGTTGGGCATCGACTTGCGGTGTCAGAAACCAATGAAAAAAGGCGTCCTTCAACATCGGCATGATACATGGCCGGGTGTCGTTATACTTTAACCGTGACCGGCGAGGTCAAGGGGAATCGCGGCCGTACAAGGACGAAAGTTAAGGTGTTGAAAGTCTGAGTTGGGTGGGCGGGAGTGGTGGTGGATGGGTCCAACAAACACCGGCTGTCACCCAAGAGAGTGGTGTTCGTGTCCTGTAGGTTTTGAAAGCCAAACCCTGTTATTTTTTCCTAAACCTAACCACACCTGTCAATTCACGGTGCTGTACTGACGTAGTGCGTTTATTTCCTATGAAAATAGAAGTGTCTTTTGAAAACAGACAGTGCATGTTACCTGCTGAAGTTGACACACCCAGGGTACCTTGCACGCCATTTCTGGACGTGGAAAGTCCATGACGAAACTTAGATATGTGACAAGGTCGGAGTGAGAATGTGTTGTTAGTTCTGATTCACAAAAGTCACACAACAACACATACATACTACCTATTGAGGCAGAATTACACCAGCAGCTCCTGTGTTCAGTGATGTAAAATTGCTGTTTTTGTCATAGACTCTGGCTTTAAAGAGGGCATCGATCAGTTTCACTTTCAGTTCAGTTTCCTGAGGCAAAGGGCTTTCTGTTTGAGACGGACTAAACATACGACTGGATAACTGGGACAAGTTCTGTGAGAGTTTGCAAAAGAATGTTTTGATGTAGTTTTGCTGTTGTTAAATCTGTACCTCTTTTACTTTATCAAAAAATATTGTGTTTTTGGATTCATTGTTCACCGCAGGCATGCCAGACAAAGTTTTCTTCACAAATAAAACATAACAGGGTGTGATAACTGACGTACATGTAATCATTTGGGGGCTGAAGTATTCCTTTAAAAGTCATAAAAGCTAAAAGCGTACCACAGATTGTCTCTAAAACTTTCTGCTTAACAGGCAGACAGGCTGTTTGTTTGGCTGCTTTTGTATTGTGTTTTCTTGCTGTTGTTTATTGTTCTTGATGTAGCTTGTATAGATTCTTTTTCATAATACTGGACTTTGATGGAACAAACAAGAATGAAACAGCATGTTTTCAATGTCATTTTTCTGTCCTTGGCACCTCAGCTGCTCTAATCATCCCATTCTGCCATTAGCAGACCTTGCCTCAGCTCAAGACACCTTTGTGTGATATCATCTGCACGCTGTGAAGGGCAATGACAGCGCATATTCGAGATTCACTCTTTTTCTTTATTCATAATGTCTGTTTACCATTGCTCCTGATTAACTGGGTTATTCAGTCATGCCGAGGTCAGAGCTCTTCGGCTTCGACAAGGCCACCAGATACAGCTGGGGCCGGGCGTTTTTCATACTGCATACCTCTCTTCACAAGCTTGTTTATGCAGGCAAATTAGATGTGTAGCTGCCGAAGGCCTGTGCAGTCTATAATGTTGGGCTCTGCATTCAAGAAAAAAAAAACACATGAAAAGAATAGATTCGTTAAAGTGACATACTTTTAAACGTGACTTTCTGAGGAAACAGCGGTCCTGCGTGAAGTCTCATTGAAGTGGCTCTGGGCTCTGAGCTGAATTCTTGGGTAATTGTGCCCCAATCGTTTCACGAGGATTGCTGGAGTTATCTGGATGTGCACTGAATGATCAAGCCTAATGGCATTGGGAGGTATGTGCTCAGGCCCCTTATTTTTATTTTATGGCCTGAGACAGGGCAGCAGGGTTAACCTCATCATGCAGGCGAGTCATTATTGCTCCTCATCTTCTCTGCCATTGATTGCTCCCAGCATTTGGGAATGGAATCCTCCATATTATCGGCCCTAAATACCTGCATCAATCATGTATGAAGTGATGGATATTCTGCAATTATACATGGGTGCTTTTTCCTTACACAGTTGGAGCTGGGTCCCTGAAAATTCTAATAGCAAATGTGCAGTTTTGCTGATGTATTTAACATCCATAAATACTCGATTTCTAACCCTCCATCCTAAATGTGCTACAGTTTAGACTTTAAACACTTAATGTATCTAAAGAAGTCTTTGTCAGCAGTGTTACTGATTATTCAATGCTCAATAGAATCACAAGTTGAACCGCTGGTCACTTAGCATCTCGCCTGCAGCACTTGGGGGTATTGCCTTGCTACAGGGCACTCTAACAGTAAGGAAGGAAACAGTATGTCTCATCTCTCTGACAACAAAGCAGGGTTTTTTGCACCATAATCCCCACAATATAAACTCTTTGATCTTGTTTCTTTGTGTTTGGGGAGCTTCTTTGTCATTTGATGTTGTCTCAAGAGCAACAGCGGATGGAAATTCATGTAAAAGAAAATAACATTTTCACAGTGTTGGCGCGGCCTTTGCGAGCACACAAAGGTATGATAAATAATCCTGTCTGTCCTCAGATCGTAGGCTAGATTCACACTCTGGACTTTTGCAGGTTCGTGGGCTGTGTCCTCAAAAAAGTGTGTGTGAAGAAATCTGGCTAAAGATCCAGCTTCTGTTTCCAGCTAGATAAACACATTACTGTTGAATGTAGTCACAAGTGTGTCTGACCCCTAAAACAAAATGTTTATCTTTTAAAAATTTTAACTAATACTACTATTATTCTGAAATATATAAGGCCATTACAACACAACTACATATCAAAGCATACAAAATAATAGAGAGGCCTTTTTTCTGGGGCCCCTCCCCAGCTTGTTACACTTAACCTGCTCTCTGGGGTAGGTGGGCGGAGTTATCTGATGTCATGTGAACCCCGAAACACGCTGTGTCGTTATCATGTCAAAATGACAAAGGCTCTCTGCTGCCATCTCAACTACCACAGCACTACTGAGAGGAGTGGACATGGAGAGAAAGAACATGAAATCAGCTGGAGGAGAGCTGGATATGTTAGCTGTTAGCAGCTAGCAGCTAGTTATTGTTACCTCTTAGCAGCGGGTGGTCGCCTTGAGCAGCTCACTGAGGTTGTATTGATTTACGCTGTGAAGCTTTCAGTCTCTACACAGTAAAAATGAGTATGGAGTGAAGGTAAATTATAACGCTCTCATGATGTGTTCAGTGTCATCATGTAAAATGTAGCTTTTGGTGAGAAACGTGAATAAATGCAGCTGTTTGAAGGAGAAATGTGTGGATGTTTTCACAGCACTATAAAATGGTAAAATATTGGAGAGGGAATTCTGATACATCATTTACAGTAAAAAGGCTTCTTTTTAAGGTTGTTTCATAAATGTGTATTATTGAATTTGGGCTCATTCAGTGGTTGTGTAATGACTGAATGAGGCTCATTTAGGGCACCAAATGTGCTACGGCCACTACCGAACCTTGTGCTACATTCCTGCTAATTAACAAATCTTTGCATAAAAATAACACTTAAATAAGTTTTATCTTTACCTGAATTCAGTGCATCTCCCATAGATACATATCCACCACTATATATTTTTTCAAAGCAGTCACGGTACCATGATGCGCTGAAGTGTTGATGTTATGGATATCTAAGTTAACATTGGACAAGGACAGGGATTTAGTGGGGTATATTAGCAATGTTACTCTTCTTGGCCTTCATGCATTTATCACACTGCAGATTTTGAGGCTCTTTCAGGTGGTTTAACAAGTTAGTTGTGTTGCTTTGCATACAGACACAAGTCTCATGCACTTTTTGTGCTTTGTTCTCTCCTAAATCCCAGTACTTCCAAACAACAGATGAAGAACAATGATGGTGGATGACAGATGAATTTTGACGGCTGCAGTTGCGACATTCAGGAAAGTTTTTCACAGGCTGCTGCTTAGTGGTGTACGGTAGTTGCGACAAGCCCCAGTGCATCCTATCCACCTTATTCCTAGCCCCCATGATACCTTGAGTGAATTTTGGGTGCAACTTCCGGTGTTGAACCGAAACCAGCGATTTCCGCCAATTCTGATTTAATACTTTTTCACTATGTCTCGTGAAACTCTTGTGGTTTTATTTCTTTTATCAGTGGTAACCATGACAACAGCAACTGTCCCTTTTTGTTCTGGTTACATGTCCAACACACAGTTGCTGAAGACAAAAATTCAGCTTAGACTGGTTGTTAGTCGTTATAGACACGGACAGTGCAACAGATACCAGAGCTCCAAAAAGACATTTTAGAAGATGCTAAGTTAACATTAGTTAAATATTTGTTAAAAAAAATAAATCCGTATTTGCTAAACTGAAGGCAAATTACTTTGGAGAAGAACCAGTGTTGGCGGTTAGCCACCAAGAGTAGGCGCTGGGACTAACTACAGACAGTTTATGGGACTAACTAGCTTACTGCTACTTCCGCTATCTTACTGGAAGTTGTGCCCATAGTTATTTCTACAGTATATTTACACCCCTGCAGACACTCCATGGTGCACATGGAGCAGCATGACAGAATCCTCAAAAGTGGAGGCAGGTTGCTTGATTTGATTTGCAGCAGAGTCTCCATGATGAGAGGAGCACGCATTAGAAATGTCAATATCGCAGTCGATCATGTTCGTGTAATTGTGGGAGGCCAAAATCGAGATCATGATTAACATTCGATTAATTGTGCAGCCCCGCTTTGTCATCAGCTTCCCTTGTGTTGATTGTTTCCCATAATGTCTGAATGAAGTCCTCGTATACAGGCTCAATTTAAACTGAGTACATTCAAACCCTGCAGCAAAACTATGATTCTTTCAGGCTCAGCACCTTTGATCACACGTGTCTCTTGTCATAATTACAACAGCATGGAAACTTCAAACCTATGGTCAGTGCATTAATGATTTTTTGTCATAAAAAGTAGTGTTCATCCATTCAATTACAAACCTTTTTTTGTTTGTTTGGTTATCGTCCAAAAATTCCTGCTGTCTTCAACTTTGACTCCAAACAGATATTTATACAGAAGCCCTGGGTGGCAAGTGGAAAAAAATACCTGGTGATCCCTTTCTACGTCTTTCTGATTTCTCTCCTGTGACTTAAGAACAGGTGGGGCAAAGAAAAGTATTGCCAGAGTTTTTATTTTTTATTTTTCATTTTCATTTGTAAAAAAGCATGAGAAAAAGGTTTTGGTGTGTGATTTTTTTGTCAGATTCCTGCTTTATTCCACCTGTTTCACAGATGAAACAAAAAGAAGAAAAGAACTTAGAAAGATTATCCTGGCAAAACCATTTTTTCACCTGCTGTGAAGTCATTAACACAGGAAAGAGAATTACGATCACAGTTAGAAAATGGATCACTGGATTTTTTCCTGACTTCCATACATCTCAGACAATACACTCAAAATAATTGGGGTGATTCACAATTTTATTTGACTGTTACAATTAAAACCACAGGAATAAGCCTGTTATCAAAATCACCTCTTGTATTAGGAATTCAAATACACTGACCCCAAAAAATAAGTTGGTTCAGGGGAGAGGAAAAAAGGGAAATTTATCTGGCACTGAGGCCAGGTGGGTTTATATGTGCACGGGTGATGAGCATTATGCAGCTTCAATAACTTGCATGATCAGGTTATGGGACTGAAAGTTGTCAACTCAAAATTCAGTTTCACCATGTGTATGTACACTCACCAGCCACTTTATTAGGTACACCTTACTAGTACCAGGTTGGACCCCCTTTGCCTTCAGAACTGCCTTAATTCTTGGTGTCATAGATTCAACAAGGTGCTGGAAACATTCCTCAGAGATTTTGGTCCATATTGACATGATGACATCACACAGTTGCTGCAGATCTGTCGGCTGCACATCCATGATGAGAATCTCCCGTTCCACCACATCCCAAAGGTGCTCTATTGGACTGAGATGTGGTGACTGTGGAGGCCATGAAGTCATTGTCATGTTCAAGAAACCAGTTTGAGATGATCTGAGCTTTGTGACATGGTGTGTTATCCTGCTGGAAGTAGCCATCAGAAGATGGGTACACTGTGGTCATAAAGGGATGGACACAGTCAGCAACAATACTCAGGTAGGCTGTGGTGTTTAAACCATGCTCAGTTGGTACTAAAAAAATCTTCAAAGCAGCAAAAAGCACGCACATCCACGAACAAAATTGCGCAGGTGCTGAGCTCAAAAATGTGGAAAGCTGAGCAGGTAAAGAAAGGCTCGCACACTGCAGGGCTCCTCTTCAGTGCAATTTATTAATTTGTCATTTCACTCAGTGTATAAATTGCACTGAAGAGGAGCCCTGCTGTGTGTGAGCCTTTCTTTACCTACTAAGAAAATCTCCCCCACACCATTACACCACCAGCAGCAGCCTGAACCGTTGATACAAGGCAGGATGGATCCATGCGTTCATGTTGTTTACACCAAATTCTGACCCTACCATCTGAATGTGGCAGCAGAAATCCAGACTCATCAGACCAGGCAACGATTTTCCAGTCTTCTATTGTCCAGTTTTGGTGAGCCTGTGTGAACTGTAGCCTCAGTTTCCTGTTGTTAGCTGACTGGAGTGGCACCTGGTCTGGTCTTCTGCTGCTGTAGCCCATCTGCTTCAAGGTTGGACGTGTTGTTGGTTCAGAGATGGTCTTCTGCAGATCTTGGTTGTAACCAGTGGTTATTTGACTTCCTGTTGCCTTTCTATCATCTTGAACCAGTCTGGCCATTCTCCTCTGACCTCTGGCATCAACAAGGCATTTTGGCTCACTGGATATTTTCTCTTTTTGGAACCATCCTCTGTAAACACTAGAGATGGTTGTGTGTGAAAATCCCAGTAAATACTCAGACCAGCCCGTCTGGCACCAACAACCATGCCACGTTCAAAGTCACTTAAATCACCTTTCTTATGCTCGGTTTGAACTTCAGCAGGTTGTCTTGACAATGTCCGCAAGTCTTAATGCATCGAGTTGCTGCCATGCGATTGGCTGATTAGCTAGTTGAACAGGTGTACCTAATAAAGTGGCCGGTGAGTGTATAAGAAAGCAATAAAAATGAAAATGGTTACATACTTAGTTCAGATTGTGGAGGAAAGGGAACTCTTCCTTGTTAAAGCCTCACTTTTTAATTAAACATGTATTTTCTATATTAGAAAATAATGCAGCATCAACATGTTTGGCCATGTAATCAGATTTGTAATTATGGCAAACTTTTACGACATTGTGCAACATAATGAGGTTGAAAAAACGTTTCTTTCTATGGGTCCATATAGAAATAGAAGTGCGTACCCATAAGGACTCCGTTTTGTGTGTGTGTGTGTGTGTGTGTGTGAGTGTGTGTGTGTGTGTGCATTAAACGCCACCACACACACCCCTTCATAAGCTGCTTACAGAACAACAATGGGTTTTGTTTGCATTGCAGATGAGAGGGCCTCCAAGGACACAATTTAATGAACATGTAGGTCATTTCTGATAGGCAGTGTACAGTAGCATAACCGTCGAGTTTGCTACACGAGCTCCCGTTGAGATGATTGTGGTTTGCAGGTGATGGAGGTCTGTATGGGGGTTAAGCACTTTAATAACATGACAGGGAATGCATGTGGACAAACAATGACGCAGATTAAAGATGTGTGCTCGCAAACGTTAATGAAGCATTAGGCCCTCATTGTCAGAATCAGTCATCAGACAATCTGTTTTCAAACGCCAGATTTGCAGGACGGCAGAAGCAATTAACATACAGTATTGTGCTGGAAATGCAAATTGCCGACGTTACATAAGGAATTCCTAATCATTAATTTTATAAATGCTTTTTTCATTCCAGTAATTTGGACGCTGGGAATTATCTCAGGCCAACGCGCCGCTTTATGAACTTGCATTTGATTGTAACCTGTGGGTAGTAACATCTTTAATTGAACATTATAACCTTTTATAAAAACCCAAGCCCACTGCAACATCCAGGCTGGTTTAGTGGTGAAATCATTCAGGAACAAAGATCATTTCCTCTTGGTCAGGCACATCTATTTAGCTGTCTCATTACTTATGAATTATAAGAGCAGATGAGCATCTCTGCAGCACCAGGCACCGGTCATGTGGTCATAAATGTGGCGTAATTGCACTTGATTGCAGAACTTTTTGTTAGTGGGTGGTGCGCGTATCCTCAGATCAATACTGCGGTGCACAGTGATGGTTGGGGCAGGAGGAGTTTACCGACACAGCTATTGGGACACGACTCTCTCAGGAGGGCAGTAAGTGTAGACCCTTCCACAGTTTCTTTGTCTCTCCTCTGCCTTTTTACTTTCACCTCCGTGCCCTCGCCTGCCCCCCACCTTCCCTCATAATGAAGGCAGTTGGAAAGCACTTATTTCCATCCCCACCCACTGCTCCATCCATGCTCCCTAATGCACATCCCCAGACCAGACCACAATTAAAATTTCAGAACAAATTTCAGCCCTCTTGTATTATTTAAAGTACCAAAAGCTGCTGCTGCATCAGGAGACCAAGTGGGGGACAATAGAGGGTGTGGCCATATGTTTTATATGTGCGACTGCTTAGTCAGGAGATTGGAGCTGAGCTTAAAGGTCCAGTGTGGGGGATTCAGGGGGATATATGTTGTCTTTAGTGTTTAATCACCTAAAAATAACAATCACTGTGTTTCCCTTACCTTAGAATGAGCTGTTTATATCTACATAGGGAGCAGGTTCTCCTTTATGGAGATCGCCATGGTCACTGCTATGTTTCTACAGTAGCACAGAACTGACAAATTAAACACTGGCTCTAGATAGGGACCATTCAAATTTTTGTGTCGGCCACAATGGTTACAAGCCCAGCAGCTGTAGTCTGAGGGAAAAACAAACAACTTCATTCACTGGGCCGACTGCTGGCAACTTTTAAGGGAACGTGAACTTGTAATATGACTCAGTGCATGAGTTGAAGATGTGAATCAGTCAACATGCCTTAAATTTTACTGTGACAACTTTGACCATTACTTTAGTGTTTATATGACATACGCTCTTATTAATGAGTGGATCTTCAAGCATTTATATTAATTTTGACTGGATTATATGAACTGTATATACTAATACTCACTTGGAGAAGGACTAAATGCACGAACCTGCTATTTTTAAATATCCCATGGAGAGAGACTCACTGCAGCTTGTTTTATTGTGTTCTGAAAATGTTGGCGTGCAGCCTCGTTCTGTGGACGATAAACTAGGTGCAGACTTCCATCTGTGTCACTGCTGATGAGGAAATACAGTGAGTGCTGGACGGAGCAGTGAGTGACAACAACCCGCCCACATTTAAGGGTACTGTTTGCAGTGGAAACGCCAGGGTCTAGGTACCATGTCTGAAGGGTTACTTTTGATTCTAAAAGTACCATACTGAAAGTGTTTGGTGGAAACGGGGCTTAACACACTGAATCTTTAAAGGAAAACAGATTAAGCTGTTTTTCCGACTTAGTCAACAAGCCTGCAATCAACAGGTCCCTGCAGGCTGCTGCAGATATCTGACAGAAATGTCTGCTTAAAGAACACCAACAGAATGTTATAATGGTAATGCTTTTGCATTTGACTTTGTAACCTGACAGGAAAAGTGTCACATCACTGTTGCTTGCTTTTTGCTTTCACTTGGATGTGTTGGGAGTTTACAGAGGATGTGGGGAGCCTTTGTTCCAGAAATAATAATATAGGCCATATTGAGTTTTTTAAGGCCACACATTTCAGTGCCTGGCGATGTGATCGATCAGCAACCCTATCACCCCCTGCAGATAAAAAAAATGCTCATTCTGTGTTTTCTGCATTGCTCTCTCCATGTCCCCTGTTTTTCATGCAGGTCTGAATGGGCATCAGGTGCCTTGCGGGACTCACAGATCAGTGTATTTCTTTGTTGTTTTTCTGGCATAAACACGCAGATTTCTGCTGTTTGTTGTCTATGGGAGTCCCTTTGTTTTCTCTCCAGCCAGGAAGGTGTGCTCATGCATATAATGTATCACAAATCATGGTGCCCGTTAAAGTGCCATCAGCAGGATCCTCCTACAGCATGTGCTGTGTGATGTAGGTGGCGTGTTAGACTGTATGAGCATACATCGCCACATCATTTAGCAAAGCACCTTATGCCTGGTTCTCTGTAAAGAGTAATATTACCTCAGAGCAGCCGTCCTAAATCACCCTCTGACATTTTATTGAATCACAACTGAATGCACATAAGCTGTGTGCCTTAGTAGCTTTAAAGTAAGATTGTATGAATGGAGAAAAACAAACCAGGAGCCAGCACAGGAGCACTGCCTGCATACTAAACCACTGGCACATGATTAAAGCAACTGTTGTGGAACGACCATGTTTCAAACAAAAAAATATAAAGTACTGCAGCTTAAGAAGAATGGTATTTACTAACTGGACTCATTCTACAGCACAATCTGTCACATACAAGACTGGACCAGAGAATATTTACTGGTTTTAGTTGGCGTTTTTACAGATTGAATCATTAGATACAGTCATTCTCCAGGGTCGAAGGTCAGCCTCACACATTCAGTTGACTGAGTTTAATTATCAGTAAAATGTCAGATTCATCTGGATGAGCTAAATTAGTTGCAGTTACACCTGGCCTCGGTGTAATGTGGCTCACCGAATGAAGCAGTAGACAGCTATATTAAGTTACTGTCACTGTCTCTCTCTCCTGTACAGGCTCTGGCTTTACTCTCATTTCCGAGAGGCCACCCATGCTGTAGGTGTTGGTTAAAGTAGGTCATTCCAGCTCATTACACTCTGTTGGTACTGGGCAGATCTTGTGGAGCAATAAATTGGACGTTTGGATGACTATTATACATTTAAGATTCATTCTGAGTCAATCAGTGTGCACAGCTGGCAGTGGCTTGTTGTTTGTTTACTCTGCTGTTATTTCTACCCACTACAGTCCTTTATTTCCTGTGAGAAAAACCCTAATATGAGATGGGCAAAGAGGCGTTGTATGTAATTGTAACATTTAGCTTAAGTACTTAAAGATTTGGAAAGCTAATTCTGCACTTTATTATAGCAAGTTAGCACTTAGCAAAGTAGCAGTTAGGTACATTGATAAACAGTAAATGCTAGCAGAAGCCGAACATAAATCAGATTTTACTTGTTAAACTTTTAAAAATACTTTAAAGGGAACCTACTATGCTCATTTTCAGGTTCAGACTTTTAGTTAAGATTTCTGCTACAACAGGGTTCAGCCACCAAGCACTGTTTCCCTCATACTGTCTGTGCTGGAACACTCGTATTCACCCTCTGTCTGAAATGCTTTGTTTTAGCATCTGTCAGTTTAAGCCCACTTTCAAAAAAGTCTGTTCTTCTCTGATTGGTCGGTGTTTCCAGGTCTTACATGTCCCAGCATCTCTGCACCGTCATTGCAGCCAGGGGACGACTCTAACTGGGGGTAGAGTGTCCCAGGAAAGAATCCTTAAACCCAGAAATTCATTAGCATTTTTGCACTCCTGCTTGTCAAAGTGTCTCAGAGTCAGTGTGTTTTTGGTTACCATAAAACTTCAATTAATAGCCTGAGTTATTATTTGCTTAAATCACTAAAATCAACAGGCCTATATTTGGGACAGGCCTTTAATTCCTTCCCACAAAACTGTCACTCATCAAAGATGTGACATACAAGAAAATGTTTATTTAATTTGCTCTAACTCCGACAGACAGCGCATCAGAGAAAGAGAGTTACGACACTCGAGGACTACAGCTCCTAGCGTACCGACACAACACCACTTTACCCTGTTAACACAATCCTCACAACTTGGATTCATTTTTATGAAAAACCCTTTTGATTCTTTTGATCCGAGGACCCTTATGGACTAAAGGAATATGAATAACTTACAGGGTACTCAAACAATGGACACATAATTTGAGGTAGCCAACAACCTGGTTATATACATGCAAAGAACTTCTATAAAGAAAATGAACTGCTTGGCATCCAGACCAGGCCTCTATTTGAGACAGGTGTTTATCTATCAAAATGTGTAGTGTCACCGGGCTAGTAAAACGGACTAAGCGTTAAATTTGGACCAGGCTTTTAATTGAAGTTTTTATAGTAGATGCCTGAAATAAGGTCTGTGGTTAACACAAGCTGAGGAGACTTTAACGTTTTGTTATACAACATAAAATATGTCAGTTAATATCCCGCTTGTGAATTTTGAAGCTTTTACATGTCTTCAAAAAGGCAGTTGCTAACAAGCGGCTGAATGAGAACACAGCTTTAAAGCCGAGCTATGGTAACTCATGCAACCATAGTGTGGTTTGTCTATAGCTTACCGTTAGCTTCTTACCTCTGCTGATTGCATTCAGGCCTCAGTAATCATGAAAGTGGTGTTCAGTTGTGAAGATTATCTTTCTGAACAAAACAAAACTCATAAATGTTTGTGCCCTGCAGGGTTTTTTTTTCTCCAGTGGAAAAATCCCATAGGCTTTCTGACAAGGCAACCAGGGCCATGCTAACTTCTGTGTCCACCTACAGAAAAACATCATCTCTGGAGCACTCTATAGCGCCACTTTTTTACCAAGAAAGATCACAGATGAAGAATCTAAACACAGTGGGAATATGATCCAAAATTGAGGAGAAATTACCAACATCAACAACCAAGATTATATGTTACCCTGATGTTAGCATGTAGCTTCATTTAGCAGTGTAATGTCAACACCTGCAGCAGTGTGCCTGGATCAGAAGACTATGTATTCATACTGTAGGCAGAGTACAAAAAATAGTTGAGAAAAGCCTGAGGATTATATCAACACAAGTTTACCACTTTGGCCGCATTTAATATGAACATCCTTAATTGTTACACTAGATTTAATTATACACAAAATACAGAAAATCACAATAGCTCCCCTTTAAGCTTATTACCTTAAAAGCTCTGAATTGGCACCTCTAGGATTTAGGGATGAGTTCCAGCTTGTCAGTCTGTGAAACCAGCGCTAGCTCAGCCACCAAAGACTGAGAGCTGTCAGCAGTGTCATAGACCGAACACAGTCAGATGAGACTTAGCTACTGCCGCTTTGTCATTATCACCAAAAGTAGGGGAGCACTTTTGGATTCATGTTGTGAATAAATTATTGATAATGCATGCCACCAATTTAGGGTCATAAAAGTACAGTTTTGATGTGAGAGGAGGGGAAAAGGAAAAGGACGCTTGGTGAAGCAGCCATGCAGCAGTGTGACACCTGAAGCAGCAGTACAATTGATTTCATATGAAAATACCAATTTAAAAATGTGCAGTTTTCAAATGGTAAGAGCCATAACTTTAATTACAGCCAACCGAAGTAACAATGTCTTAACAAGCTATAGCAAGTGAAAGTTAAGTTGCTTCTGATTTAATAACCATCGGTGGTAAATTTAACATTAAGCAGTGCAGAGCTGTCAACAGTAGCATGAGGTTACATTGTCATTATCTCCATAACTGGCCCAACTATGCAGCTGTTTTCATTGCTCTTGCAGTATAGTTTTCTAACATGCCATTTATTAATGAGGGCTGCACATGTTCGTCATGATATTTAGCTCTTGTTCCTTGTGAAAGTTAAGGCACATACCTCAAGTTGATCAAAATGTGTCTGCCAAATGAATGTAGTCTAGGGTAAATGTCAACTATAAAACTAAAGTCATATCTTAATAAGCTTGAGAGCTTAATTAGTCCCTTTATAATGTAAATACAGTCTAATAGAAACGACACGAAAGTTATTCAGTGACCCACTCCCACCTCGGAGCTCTGCTTAGATTTTTCTGACCTGCTGTCACCATTAGCAGTAAAATGAAAAAATGATTTTGTAATTGCTTCCATCATCTTGAGATGTTATCTTCCTGCCAGTACTGATTATCTGCATAACTATTCCACTTCAGACTTGAAGTGTGTTTTCCTGTATTGTATCACTACAGGTAGAAGGTTGATTGTGCTCATTGACAGTTTTCATTTCCACTGTGAAAAGTTGTGGATGATACCAATGGAACCTTTCCGTACCGTCCCCATGTTTGGTCCCCCCTCTGTTGGGCTACCTAGCACACAGATCTGGTACTTAAAGGTGGAGCTGTGAACACTGCAATCTGATTGGTCAGTAGAGGACGGTCATTCTGCTCAGGGCTGAGCTGTAGCTGGTTTTGAGGCTCATGTAACCACTGTTCATACTGTGGAGAGTTTTATTGGAGTCTGAGAAAAAACACCTTCATTCACTGGGCCGACTGCCGGCAACTTTTAAGGTGGAATGTTAACTTGTAATATTACTTGACATGATGACATGAATCCATCAGCACACCTTAAATTTCACTGTGACAACTTTGACCATCACTTTAGTTTTTATATGACACTTTTAGTAATGAGTGGATCTTCAAGTGTTTATATATATTAATTTCGACCGGGTTATGTGAACTCCATATATTCTAATCCTCATTCGGAGGGAAAAAAAACAACAAAAAAACATGGCAGAGCATTGTTCCTGTGCGCTCCCCTGCAGCATTTAATCAGCAACATATCCAACCACAAGCTTCATTAGTTTGTAACCTGCAGCTGCCTAGGATTAAAATCCAGTTTTGGTTGTTATGCCAGTGTACAACTGATGTCCTTGGGTGAGGAGGGCACACTTTGGTGGGGTGAAAGAGTTTTAGTCAAAGAACCTACAGCAATGGTGCCCTAGTCACCTTTCCACTTGACAAAATCAATTTAATGGGAATATTTCCAGCTGCTAAGGTAAGCGTTTCCATCTTCATAACTAGTTTGCTGCTATGTGAAGTGCCTGGGCAGTGCAGCCACAGCGGCGGAATGGGCTGCAGTGTATTCATTTCGAGCAATAGCAAACTGTCAATTTACATCTGTTTTTGCCACTGACATGATCAGATAGTTTTTATAAGTGTCTGACAACATTACAGAAAAGAACCTACAGAGAAATGAAGTGTTTTTCTGTGCCTTTCTCTCGATCCAGTCTGTTTTTTTATTGTGAGTAACCAACTCTCACTCAAGGAGAAGTCTCATTCTGAGATCTCAAGGACTTTTCCACATTGTTGACGTCAGCTAAATACTCAGCCATGACACACTGAAAATCTTTTAGATAACAAAAAGCTATGCTTTCTGTACTCCAACACAGCAAACTCTTGCTGGCACTCCTCTCTCCAGCTCTCACTTACATTTCTGTTGTTATTTTTCCTGCAACAAGTCACCTCTTGTGAGGTGGTGAAGGTAAAGAAAAATGTTCAGTTTCTTTGTTAGGTCCTTTCCATGTTTTTGTCAGACACTTAAGTGGTAAAATCAAGCCCTTTTACTGGATGTAAATTGACCTTTCACTAAGCCCCGCCCCTTTGTGATGGTCCGACAAGCCGTCAGACCTCCGCTGCCAAACTGTTGGTGATCTCAGAGGGAAGTCAGACAACCTTCATCTGTGCACAATGTGATGACACAGACCTGGTTCAATATCAGCAAAGTTTCCCTGCTTCCCTTCACTGGTTCCTGTACAGCAGGGTCGGCCTTTGTTTCACTGTTATAATCATTAAAAAGCAAAAGCAGCGTGTGTATACATTCAGTAGGCTATATCTTCAGTAGCTAGCTAGCTAACCCTACACTTTTCAGGGTTTGATTTTGGTTTTGGAGCAGGGAAGAAACGTTTATCTTTTTCCAACATCTCCAGGTAACAAGTATCATTAATACACGACGTGCCCCAGGCACAACATTTAGCTCCAAATCCACAAAACCAGCCTGAAAATGAAGGAAATCTGAAACGACTGCATTAGAGTCAATGGAGCACAGCTGTGTTTTTGTTGGACCCTGGTCTGAGCCGGCCTGATGCTATGTTATGATTGGCCAGTCTGCATCTGGAGGCGGGACTTAGCGAAGGGTCAATTGACCGTGTGGGATTGCCCACAGAGATTACACAGACATTACACTGCAGCCTGTTTCAGTGCTGTGGCTGCAGCGGTCTCAATACTGGGCCAATTTCAACACCCTTCCCTTCATTTAAGCTTGTATGCTGTTTTATGTTAAGAACCACATTCATGGAGTAGTAACTTGTAGAAATGCATTAGTGGATTATAGTGGTCAGGTAAATGCTAAACTATGAATCTGTGATTCCATAACCAAATTCATATCTCCGCCATTCACCCACACAAACTAGTCATTAAACCAAGTGTTCCTCAGAGGCCAACATGCCGCTCATGATGAGTCTTTTAGATATTAAAGGAGAGACTGAAGCACTTCATTTGGTGCGTGGCGCTGCCAGAAGAAGCATGCTGTCATGGATTTTTTCCAGTTATTTTCATACCTGACTAACAATATCACCAGCACTCGTACCACCACCATCACCCTGGTTAGCTCTAAGCACATTGCCCACTGATTGCACTAATCCAATCAGATAGATCAGGTGTGCCAGCTGTCACACCGAGACACTTGGCAGTAACACCGGAGAAAAGCAGGCTGTGTAACAGCCGGTGAGCAGCCATGCAGAGCGGATGTGTCCTGTTAAATAATCCATTAAGACTTTTTTTTTTCTTTAACCTCACCCGGCTCTGTAGATGCATCCGCATTAAGCTAACGCTACAGCAAAAGGTTTTGTCAGGATTTCATTTATTTATTTTTTTTTACAGTAGCCCCCCCCCCCCCCCCCGCACTAGAAAACAACTCGGCTTTATTGAATCAGAAGTGGCAGATTCGGAGCCACCCAGTCGCCAGTCGCCCTGAAGATGTTGCCCACCACAGTGTGTTTCATACGCAGCCGTGTCACCGTTTCTGCCTATTGTTGCCGTGTCCTAAAATGAGAGGGAAATTTCACCGTTGAATGCCTTGATTACAGCCCGCCCCCAGCTGAATGTATTGTGATTTCAAGAAAGGGATTATCATACAAAGAGAGTATGGATCCACATTACAAATGGTCTGCAGATACCTCTGCTCCACTTACTGTACAGCTGCTGTAGCATATTTGTATTTAATTTGAGAATCAGAGTGAGACTGTCGTTTTTACTCCTTGCTTTAACACGAAATAGGATGTACATTCAGGGGATCCATGACATCATCCCTTCAACATTATTGCTATGTGTAACTATATTTTAAAAGTAATAGCTGGTCTAGGAACCAATCAGGAAGCTGTCTTCTATTCTGAGTTCAAATGACAGCTTGATGGTAGGCTGGCATTTTTACAGTTACAATTAATGAAAGTCTATGTTGTACCACACAGAGAGACTGGAAGACAGAAATAGTAGCTGGGCTTTTCTTTGAGTGCCACATCACAAAGCCTGCATACAGTGTAACTTAAGAAAATATGTATTTGTTAAAGTCACATTTTTCCTTTCTTATGAGTCGGTCTGTCGTGTGCCCACATCCCATGTATAATGAACATATGGATTAATCTTGCCTTTAGGGAAATTGGCTTGAAAGATGAAGTCATTTACTGTATACTCATTCCTCTTATGTCTTCCACCCCAGATGGAAATTGCACTCAGGTTGATAGCATCCTGAGAATTGCCACAGGCGCTGTGAATGTGCGCACACTTCGCTCTTTCAAGTGTCTAAAAATGCATTGTTAAGGTTTTTTTTTATTCTCCCCCCTCCTTGCCACAGTACAGCGCACTCCTGAACTCACAATGACACAGTTTCTCTCCAGATCACACTGTTTGATAGATACTCTGTTGGACAGATAGATAGTATGCAGGGTAGAAAAAAAAGAGAGCCATTTTTGAATGTGGAGAGAATGAATTAAACAAACAAACAAAAATTGGGACAGGGAGTGTGTTTGCCTGCGGGCGCGCCGTGACTCTGGCTACCATCCTCTTTCCACACTACACTTTCTGAGTTACCCTAATGGTGAATCATCCAAGGGCGTCTGAAAGCAGAGCAGCATGTGTGCTTGAGTGTGCGTGTAAGTAATTGTGCACTTTTGAGTTTGACAAATATGATTTTGTTTAAAAGCTGATACCAGTGTCTCTGTATGGGGAACATCAAAGGTCCAGTGTGTAGGGTTTAGGGGGGATATATTGGCAGATATAGAATACAGTATAATAAGCCTGTTTTCTTTTGTGTATAACCACCTGAAAGTAAGAACCTTTGTGTGTTACTTTAGAGCAGAGGTGTTGAACTCATTTTAGTTGGGGGGCCACATACAGTCCAACACAACACACAACAACTCACTTAAAGTTAATAAATAATATAACATCTCAAAAAAGATTAATTGCTGCTGGATTCATTTTCTAGATCAAAGTATTGCCAAACCGCGCTGGTTTTGTGAGAGGACGTCGCTCCAGTTTCCCACCAAGCTGTTTTAAAACTCCAGTCCACTCAAGCATTTCCGCGGGGAGGGGAACCGCTGTCTGACGGCTCTGTAGCACCCACTAGTGGTGGGCGGCTGCATGACAGTTAAGCAGCCTTGTACATGAATAAAACACTAATTGGTGTACCGACTAATATTTCTGGTGCCGACTAGCGAGGGGGCGGATGTTTAATTGTTTAGACGTCTAATTGCGCGCATACCTAATATAAACTTTGATGCAGTAAAGATGCTTAAATTTCAGGATGGGTGTAGTGTGAAATGTCCTGAACTCAAATATTTAAATATTACAGTTATTATCAGGAATTATGAGCAACTTTTTTTTTAATGGCACGTCAAGTTTCAGATTTTTTTTTTTTTAGGGTAGAAATGTGGGACTTTTACTTTGGAATATCTCTAAATACTGATACAGTTAAAATACTTACATTTCTTCTGTAGAACAATTCTTACCACTCAAATTAGGGAAACAATATGGGTTGGAGGTCCTGGCCGAAAGAAACAATAGATGGGGAGTTGTGACCGTTGGGCCTTTAACTACCTAAACTGAAACTGAACCAAACAATTTCCAAAAACTGATCTAAAAATTATCTGCAACCTAAACTAAAATAATAAATTAAAATAACAAAGCCCAACAATCTAATTCATGCTGGGAATGAAATGGGTGTCACTAAATCCCCCTAAATCTTACATACTGGATACTTGGAAATATTCTCACTGTTTTTTTTTCACCCACAGCTTCAACAGATTGTGCAGTAAAACTCCTCTGACACCCAGACTAATCACATTTTTTATGGTTAGTTGCTCCTTATGTCAGGATGACCCACCACATTTATTTAATGGTATGCAAACTTGGGGATATATTTTTAGCTTTAAATGGAGAATCAGCTGATTAAAAAGATAATAACTGAACAAGTAAGTGAATAGTAAATCTGAAAAGGGTCCAGCTGCTATATTGGTCTAATTCTAATTTGCTTATGTGCGTACCTAGCCTGCATATCTGCATGTCTGTTTTCGTCATGCGCGCTTCCAGGTTAGTCTAATGCTGGCGGTGCAGCGGCCGTGCTCTGAGTTGTCCAGGTTGTCCAGGATCATCAGCTGGGAAAGCCTGTCCCTTAATCCCCAGTCCTGTGTTAATGGTCCACCCTCGAGGCCCCCGGGGCAGCAGTCTGAGACGGAGGATGAGTGAGCAGCGAACTTCAGAGAAGAGACTGATGTAAATGTGAAGAAATAGGCTGTATGGATGAGAGAACAAAAAAGTCAAAGAACTGGGGCTATAAAAAGGCGAGGGCTGGGCAAAGGGATTGCAGGAGGCAGAGAAGGGCTGGACAGGCGCCTTCTACCTCATGGGAATGCAGCAACTCAACCCCAGTGAGTAAACTAGAGGGCTGCTCCGACATGTCAAAGCAAGATCACAAAACTTATTTGATCACAGCTAAGCCGAAGACGTGATGTCCCACTTGGTTGGAGTGTGATGTGTTATCCCCGGCTTTGTTTTTAACAGAGAAATGTGCTGTTGCCTCTGTAGGCCTCTGTGTGTGTGTGTGTGTGTGTGTGTGTGTGTGTGTGTGTGTGTGTGTGTGTGGCGGCAGGCTGTGTGAGATGTCATGTCGTGTTACATATGGCAGTGCATGTCTGTGCAGTTGAAGCATCATCTGGAATAATGGACAGACAGGGGATCCAGAATTTGTTGACAGGTTTATCTCGTAGTTTGAGTTTGTTAAATGTGTACCAGCGCCTGTGGCTGGTCACTAATCAGGCCCAAGCGAATGTGTTAATGTTAGTAATGAGCATTGTCTCTCGAGCTGGCAATTAGAACGGGACGAGTGCTTATCAATTTGCACATTTTACACACGGCAAATATCTGCGAGTCCTGATGGAATTACACACATCAAAACTATATTAAATATAATGAACAGATGTGTTTTCGCAAAGTGAAAAAAGATGTCTGTTTGCATATCATGTCCACTGAGTTTGTAGTAAATTCTGCATCCCATCTGTTTCTCTAAACACAATTTGAGTTAACACCTGTCGTTCTTGTTTTTTAACGTGCCTCCACTGTCTTAGATGGGACACAGGAGATTACCATGTCCCCCTGTCTGTCTCTGCAAAAAGACAATACAGTACACGACAGCAACCTAACGACCGCCTAATATTCAAATATGCTCAAAATGTCCCCCCCAATATATTGCTACTTCTGGCAACCACACATCACCACCCCAAAAAAACCCCTCACCAAATGTAATCATAATCATAAATAACAAAGTGCCATTATTGCTACTGGTTCTTATACACTGCTTGAACAATTAAAGACAACACTTAACAGTCACAGTCTAACACCAAACCAGTTAAACTTGAGGGATAGTAATCTGTCCATATAGGGAGCACAAGTGATTGTGAATCAGTTTCAGCTGCTTTGGTGCAAATCAAAGTGATAACAGGTGCAATGGAGAGGCAAAAGCAAGACAACACCCAAAAAGGGAATGGTTTTACATGTGGTGTCCACAGATAGTTGCTCTCTCCTTATCCTTCCTGACTGATTCTCCTCTAGTTTGGTCTTCTCCTAGTGTCCTTGTCACTACTGGTAGCATGAGGTGGTACCTGCAGCCTAATCAGGTTGCACAGGTAGTCCAGCTCCTCCAGGATGGCACATCAATACTAAAAACTAAAATGTGCATTATACCTCAACAGCCTGGCACCTTTTCCGCTTAAATTTGCCAAATCTGAATAGCGGAGTCTCGTCTTGAGTCTCCCTAGTTAGCTTTGCTGTGGATTCCAAATCCGAAAAAGGAAAAGTTTTAGAGGAAAATAAAGAATTAATAGTGTCTGGACAGATTTGCTTTCAATGTCTGTCAATGCTGCAAAGTTGAAGTATGAAATAATCATAAATAGCTCACTGCAGAGTGGCCATGCTGTGTGGTGCTCATTTAGACCTATTAGCAAAGTTGATTAACTTAGCCAGGGGAGGTACCGTTGGCGCCACGACAAGGTCCTCAGAGCACTGGCTGACATCTTGGAGCAGGAGAGACGGAAAAAGCGTCAAGTCCATGTGAGACCAACACCATCTATTCAGTTCATCAGGGAGGGGGAAAAACCACCATCCTCCTAGAAGACCAAGAAGGGCCTTCTGCAGACAGTACTATCATGGGAGATGAGGGTGGACCTGGGAAGGCAACTACATTTTCCCCAGGTCGTCCAAACCCCTTCCTGAGGCCTGACATAGTTATGTGCTCTGAGGAGACCAGGAAGATCATCCTGATCGAACTGACGGTCCCTTGGGAAGACAGATGTGTTGAGGCCTCAGAGAGAAAAGCCACAAAGTACCAGGACCTGATCCAACAATGCAGGGACAAAAGATGGCAAGCCTGGCTATTCCCAGTTGAGGTTAGGTGCAGGGGTTTCCCTGCACGGTCCGTGTGGAAGATGCTCACAGCTCTGGGGATAGCAGGAAGGCAGAGGAAGACAGCCGACAATAGATTGGGGGAGGCAGCAGAGAGAGCCTCTTGCTGGGTATGGAATAGGAGGGAGGAGTTGAGCTGGGGGCCAGGAGAAGATGGGCAGTGACTGGCCATCACTGCCGATCTGCCAACTGGAGGGCGGTTGAGGGTGGTGGTTGAGGGTTGAAACGCCCAATGACAGTTGGACGCCACCTGATGACATCTTCTCCTGGCTGAAGGCTGCAGTTATATCTAAGTGACTGACATAGCATCAAGTTGTATTCAGTAGCTAGATAGGCTGTGTTACCTTCATTCAAAGGCTTCAGTATGTTTTGCAGCTCCTGACAGATTATTTTTGGTCAAAAATCTTTTGATAGTAAAGGTTGCTGAACCCCTGTCCGACACACTTGGCACACAGGAAAAATCTCAGTTGGTTGTAATTTGCAACCTCACCACTAGGTGCCACTAAATCCTCCACAGTAGACCTTTAATTTAGATAAGTGCTTTTTTGGAACCTGTGCCACTGGCATGTTAAGATGACAAAGGGTGCTTGTTGAAAGTTTAGGCCATAGCAGAGCTGTTGGAAAAAAAAATTGTAGCTCACTGTGTGATCCATTATATTAATTTAATATGTCTACAGATGATTGAAATAAACCCTGTCACTTCTGATGTGCCTCAAATCTGTTCAGTATACAGTCTGGGACTGGAGTGGGAAATGGCAGAATTGTGCTCGACTCTTTCAGCATCCAACATCCCACCTATCCTGAAGCCAGGACACTGGTGCATTGTATTGTCACGTTGATGCTGTTATCCGTAATTGGATTGTTTCAGTCCCACTGAGGTTTTGCAGAATTGCAGGAGGCTTTTTCTTGCCCTGTACTTTCCAACTAATCAGAGCACACAAACATTGTGCTATTTCCACGACACAGATTTTGAGAATGAAACTGTCTGCCGCATCATTTTAATTTACTGTCCACTGGGCCTCCCAGACTGCACTGTGCGGATTCGAAACACACAAAGAGCTGTAGCCAGACTCTCAAGGTCACCGTGTCGATGCACCTTCAAACCACAAAATTAAGACCGTGATAAGTGAGGGACGTTGAGACATTTAAGAAAGTAGATTAAAGTGGTGTCCTGGAGATGGAAGAGGAGAGGGTGATGGCGAGGGTGAAGAGGGGGTGAGGAGGTAGTGGGACTCACTTTATGTGGATTTCATCAGGATGACTGTCAGGAGAATAAAGGCCTAGCTGATCTGTGCCAGATAAATTAGGTCTTTGTGAAGGTTCTTCTGACAATGAACTCAGGAGGAAAAGTCACAGGAGACAGTCCACATAAAATAAAATAAGACCTGGCATTGACAACCCTGTAAGTAACAGATAGTGGAGAAATACTCTCTATTCTATATGTGCTTTTTCTGTATCTGTGCAGGTGAGAACATCCTTACCATGTCTCAGGTCTGTTTTGGCATTAGGTGCTGCTCACATGAGTCCATGGGATATGAGTACAACCAAATACTTCAGCCCCGTTTCCACCAGACACTTTCGTAGAGTCGTAGAGTATCATAGGGTACCTAGAACCTAAGTCCTTTAAGTGTTTCCACTGCAAACAGTACTCTTAAATGTGGGTGGGATTGTTGTCTCACTGCTCCGTCCAGCATTCATTAATTTCCTTATCATGTATATTTCTGTACATACAGCAACTATTGTCTGTTACCCTTGAAGATGAAATTATCTGTTGGTCCTCTTGAGCTTTCTTCCATTTTAACTTTATGGTTTTTTTTGTTTTTTTTTTTGTGTGCAGTTTTTGGTTACCCACACTATGGGTTTTAATTTCGAGGAGGTCATATGCTGTACAGACTGTAAAACCCTCTGAGGCAAACTTGTGATTCTGGCCTATATAGATCAACTTGACTTGATTGGCCTCGGTGTAGCACATGGTAGACATTCAGCTGTTAACCTCTGTGCAGACACACTGCAAACTGCATGTCAAAGTGTTCAGCTGACAATGAATTTCACCTGATTTTTGAAAACAACTTGCTGTTTTGTTCAGAGTGGGCTGTGATTGGTTCCATGAAGATTCATCACTGCAATTCAGCACAGGAGAAAAAATAGGTCTGTCTATTTTCCAGCTGAGTTGCTGTACGCTAACACCTTGTTTACACCAGCTACGCAACTAAAGGAGCAGGTTAGCAGCACCGGGGTAGATTCAGTCCTCTGTCAGTGTCTGTGCTGGAGCTGCTGTGCGCTCAAAGGTGTTCCTACAGTAAGAACCAAAGCTCAGCACAGATTCAGTGATTCAGATTCAGCAGAGAAAAAGACCTAAAGATGCTTCAGGTTGCAGTGTGTGTATAAATGCAGGGGAAATGCAGGCTGTAGTGTGGCTGGTATAGACAGATGTAATAATTAAAACTGAGCCATGTCTATTTGATCAGATGTACACAAGATGGATGACTGAAAAATAAACAGACTGACTTCTGGTTTGCTGTGTGTTTCAGATGCAAATGTCTGCATCAAGCAGTGCTGATCCTAGCAAGTTTGGTGCCCTGGGCAAGCTTCCTGTGCTCCGACCCCCCTCCTTTTTTTAAATTTATTGTATTTTATATAGGGATGTCCCGATTCAGCTTTTTCACTTCCAATCCAACACTGATATTACAGCCGTGAGTTTTGGCCGATACTGATACTGATCTGATCCAAGCGCGTAGTCATGTCATGTCAGTCATGTTAGAAAAGGTTTGATCAAGCAATATTACTCTAACAAGAACAACTACTTAATTAGGTTAGTTAGAATGATCCACAACAGTTGGTATGAGAAACTGACCTGTTTATTGTGAACAGGATTAAATAAACAAACTTTAAACTTGAACATTAACATTAAATAAAAAATATAGCTGGTTTGCTTTGGCTGCTTTGGCCCCTTAATAAATAGAAAATAAATCAACACAAGAAATCTTTAAAATGGCTAATATTGAAATTAAAATAGCAGCAAGACTTCACACACTTGTGCTTTGGCCCCCTAATAAATAAAAAATAGATTAACACCACAAGACATTGTTGACATTTAACAAACAATGCAGCCTTTCCTTTTCAGTTAATTTTGTAGTGTCAGTGCCAGCCTGGTGCTGCTGTTTCCTGTGTGTCTGCATGCTGGCCTGGTGGATTGATAGTAAGTCCTGGAGTGGATCACTGGAATGGACTGCTTGAGTTGCGGAGCACTGGGCTGGCCTGGATCGGATTCCATGAAAAACTGGATCGGAGTTCTTGGATCAGCATTTTTCCATTCAGTCCAATCCGATGCAGATGCATGTTTTTTAATAATATTGGCGGCCGATACCGATCCGAATATCGGATCGGGACATCCCTAATTTTATAAGCTAACAAACAGTAATAATAGATATCCAACAATAAAAGATATGGTATCTGCAAATTTGTAAATGTTTTCGTCTTCTTTTTCTTTTTTTGCAATGTGCCCTGGATTGCTTTGCAATTTTATTTTCTCTTACTCTAATGATCTCCACGTACACTGCACTCCACTAGGCTTGGGTGGTATCTAATGTTTTCATACCTTTATACCTTCCTGGATTTTCACTGGGGTATACGGTATATGGCGGTATTTGTGTGCGGCGCTAGTCTTGTTAGGGCCTATAAACATGCTGCGTCTTTAACCACCTGGAAGGTCGGGCAATGGATGTTACTCCTGTTCTTTTTCTGTGCCAGCTTTCAAGAGCACAGCAGCAGGTTGCATCTGAGGTTGCTAAGCAACCTTAACAAGCACCGTATCATAGCCTTTTTACCCAAATTCCTGGGTGCAGTCCTGAGTTGATCTTCTTCCTATGAAGTAGCCCTGCACTAAAATGCTTATCTTCTTCTCCATATTTATCACAGACTGACATTTATGATTTGTTAGCTGTGATTGGTTGGTCCTTGTCACATGACATGTGGTGCGCTGCTGTCGCACCCTAAAAAATAGTTGCTTGTCGCTCTGACATTTGAGCATGCCTACTGCGCGTCTACATTAAAAACTAGTAAAGCACTCAGCGAGTGCAGACCTCTGCCAAGTAGGTGATATTCCCTCCCCCTCTGCATCAGATTTTGCAGCCTGCATCACAATTAGGTTATTTGCATCACTATCATTATAAGGTTATATATGCCTTCACCATGGAGACACTGTGGTGTATTTATTTCGTTTTTATTTTGTACCAACACAGAATATAATATGTTTTTTGTATTTTTCACTTTCTTTTTTCCAACACAGAACATTAATTTCAACTTTAGAATTTGAACAATATTTAGCAAGTAGAACAAGACGCGCTTTCCGGCCACCAGATGGCGCTATTTTCACCATCTTTATTAGTTAGAAATTGGAATTGCTGCTGAGGCTGTCAGACGATAGACTTTATTTATTATTTTATCCACTTTGCTTCAACTGATCACCACCAAAATTATCATCTGTTTCTTGTCCCATTTTCCACCTTTCCTGAAAATTTCATCAAAATCCGTTCATAACTTTTTGAGTTATTTTGCAGGCAAACAGACCAACACCGGCGAAAACATAACCTCCTTGGCGGAGGTAACAGTTAATTTGAGGGCGCAAAAAATGTGGCATGTGAACTGTGCCTTATTCGTTATGTTAGTCCACTAACTATCTAAACTACTAACTCTGTTTTTGTCAAAATGAACCCTAAATTCACAGAGTTAGATGTTAAAGGGCCAGTGTGTAATATTTGGCATGGTTTATTGTCAATCTGAATCTGAATCTGAATATTCTACCCATTAATATGTTTATACAAGTGTATAATCGCTATAAAATAAAATTCGTTTGGTTTTCATAGCCTTATAATTATGCTTATATATATATATATATATATATATATATATATATAGCAAAGGCCTTGCTTTAGAGAGGTCGCCATCTTGCGCCGCCATGTATGTAAGGCAGCCCGAGCGGACAATCCAGCCAGCCAGAGAACGCGTTTTGTGTGTATAAATGAACCAACGAAGACAGCGGAAGGAAGGAAGAAGGAGGAGGAAACAGCAGAGAGTGTTAGTAGTTCGTCGATGGAGAGTAGTGAAAAGTTTTTTTAGTTATAAAGTTTGCAAATGGACCACACTTACCACGCAACAGGAGAGAATGAACCCGAACCGTCATCTGCGAGGAAAAGAAGACGCAACTTCACTCCTTGTGATGCACTCTGCGGCGCTTTTCCTCCTGATGATATATCTCCCCAACGATGGTAGCAGTAGCACCGAATCCCATTCTGTGCATTCAGCCTCTCTTCTCGCCCGCTCAGCATCAAACACATGGAGTTCCTCATCTGTATGCTCCGGCTCAAACAGGTATGGCTCTGGGTCTGTGTCCGCTACAAGAAACTCTTCAAAATCGCGTTCAAAGTCGTCCATTGCAGCTACTATAGTCCGGAGATATTGCTAGGCTAAATAAACAGCTGAGCTCTGTTTACAGGCTACGCTGTCAGTCAGTGTGCGGGCTGGAGATTGGTGGAGCAGAGAGGGGAGGGGGTCCCCACTCAGCATGGTAAACGAGTATGTGTGTCAAGTTATGGAGAGTGTGTGTGTTACGCCAGAAGAGTCAGAGTTTGGGACGGAGTCTTTTACCCCCTGGAGTGTTACCAGAGTTTTTGGAGCGCTCAAATAAACGGGCCTTTTTCCCGAACGCTCCTCTGGTCTCCTGCTCATGAGGGATTCATTACAATATCGTAACATGGTTTAGATTTCTAAATAAACATTCACCTCGTCGCTAGATAGACCTACTCCTGAAAAACTCGTGCGCAAGGCTTTTTGTCCCTACGAGGCCACCGTCATTTACCCGACGGGAGGGGTGAGCGAGTGAGCCCTGCAATCTAGAATTTGACCACTGATGTCACTGTTTTCAACCCATTTTACACACTGGCCCTTTAAAATGCACTGATTTCTCTGCAGTTACTCTGCACTCTCTCTGCTGTTATGAGCATGACACAGGCTGACTGTTTACAGTCACCACTATGACACCACTTATCACCCACCTACAATGCAGTCTTGAGATCCCTCCCCAGACAGTTTAACATCCATTCACACCTGGACCCATCTAACCGTGATAACACACATGATGGTTGGGTGGGTCAACGACTCACATACTACCTCATCAACTCTGCAAGGGTTCACACCCACACAGGGTTTAAAGCCCGCGACACCGCACCAGTCTGTTAGAACTGAAGAAGCCTTTTAGATGAAAGGTGTAACATCTTCAAGAAACTTAAGCAGGTCCTGTTGCCTCTGGTGTAGCACTGAGGTTCTCCATTAGACCCTTTTCGGCCGATGTCACATTGACGTCATTTTATTAGCTGGAGGCAAAACATAGGAGTCTTAAAGGCGCTGTATGTAAGAATGTGGCCAAAACGGTTACTGCAATCAATGCCGCGAGTCGTGTCCGCCCCCCTCCCCTACAGATTCGAGGTTGCTGGACAGCGGCACGCTGGAGACTGATTTGTTTGCCCACAGATGGCTGCCGTGGCAGGGCCGCGTCGCCGCATCCTTGATCTTTGGTTTTCCAGCGGACCATTCGAGCAAGTCCGGCTTCTCTGCTGCTAATGCTGCTGCTAACACTGCTGCCGGGATACAGCTGAGGAGAAGCCATCTGCTCATGCTGGGACACTGCTAATGCTGCTTGCCGTGCTGCTGTAGCTCAGTCGTAACTGTAACTGATGCTGAGACTCTACTGACTGTGTGACTGGTAGACGGTGGTGGGTGGCGCAACAGGCCAAAACACAAATTCAAAACAAGAACATGATTTGCGGACTGTAAAATATTTTTTTAAATGCGAATATTCTGGCCGTACTATTGTTGTCGGTGAGATCAGTATGTTATATGAACATTATTCCTTAGTCTCCGTGACATATTAGGAGGATTTTATGATTATTTGCTTTAGATTTCTTACATATAGCTCCTTTAAAATCTCATCTTGTTGTGTCATTGAGAGCCAGAATAGAAGGAGTCATGGCCCAAGACTTAAATTTGATCACATACCAGCCATCACTGCCCGTCAACAAAAACAAAGACAACTAAGGTTAAATGTGATAAGACGAAAGGACTGGACGGAGGCGATTAGCAAAAATGCTCACGTCATATCAGCTCATACATAAGCATCATTCTGTTTACTAACAGCAAAAGGTTCTATACAAGGTATGTAATCAAAGAGGAGTAGCCAGTCTATGAAATCACCTGGTGTGCACCGTAGTACTCAGTGGCACATAGTTGACCTGTGGTGTCTGTTTTTATACTTCGATGATTCTCGGTCAGAGGTCAACGCACAATCCCAAACTCTAACTGACAATTGCGGAAGCAGCTTGAACCATTGTTGAACGTTCCCCGAACACAATGATGTTTCAGCCATGCGTGACAAAAGGCAGCACTCTCTAAATGGCAAAGTAGGACAACATCTGGAGTATACAAAGCAAGCAATCCCTGTTGCCAGGTCTTGTAGGCCTGCTCCTCTCAAGTTTCCCCCCCCCCCCCCCCCCCCCTTCCCCAAGCCATGGACGCTGTCCAGAAATGATTTGCCCCTAATTGCCTGTCACATTGCCACAAAGCTGTGCTCGTGCCTTTTTTTTTTTTTTTTTTACACAGTGCACAAATTCTTAGGGTCAGTAGATGTAGTGGAGCACTGGAGTGGAGATGAATGAAAATGTTCTAAAAATGTTCTAATAGGGCATCAAGCATGTCCCTGAGCATGTGCAGTGACGTGTTTGCCCATGCAGAATCTGTGTATTCCTTTTTTTGTAGGACAGAACACGCTAAAGCCACCATGACGAGGTATGCAGGGGTGTGTGTGTGTGTGTGTGTGTGTGTAAGCTTTGTCACGACACCTCTGCAGGTCTGCGGCTGCACGGGCAACATCTGTGTTTGTCTCCAGAAGAGATGCAGAATAAATGAATTCTATTTTTGTTTGAGTGGGCGTTTAGACCTGACAGCCACAGCAGCTAGTAGTAACTGGTGCTCACTCATGTTTGCATTGTTTTTCTCCCTGCCTTCCCCCTTTGGTATTAGGATGCTACCAAACTACAAATGTAATCTTGCAAATCAAAGGTACTGCTGGAGCCGTTGAGGAAACCACAAATTGCATTGTGCGGGGAAGTCTATTTATTATCACATCACTACATTCCCCATTTCCCTCTCAGTTAGCTGTAGTCCATCTTTGTACTGCTGGGGAATCATGGGAATGATCAATTTAGCTGTGTTGTTGTGTATTACTGTCTGCAGGACGAGCAATGAATCACTGATTAGATTGGGATGCTGTTTGTTGGAGTTAGTGCATGCTCACTTTTACAAGGACATTAGGCGTGTTTGTGTCCGTATAGGGACTCATTTGTACAATCCCGGCCTGAAAACTAAATATACATATTTTCTGCTTTCCCTCCAACACACACAAAAAAAACATCCCAGACCTAATCTGCAGCCAATTTTGTGGTAGATCATGAATTAAAGATCCCACGTGTGCCACTGGCTGCCACTTGTAATGCTGCAGACAGGTCTCTTGTCCAAGGCGGTCTCAGTGCTGGAATTTGATGTAAAAGTTTCAATTTGCCTAGGTTTGACTTTAAGCCAATCACTGTGTACAAAATGTTCGCAGGCTCTCTGGATAGTTTAGCCAAGAAAATGCTCTCACTGTCGTTTGCCAATATCCATTCCATTAGTAGTTTATGTACCATAGACCTGCGCCTGTCACCTTTGCTCCTTGTAGACTCGGGGGCAGTTTGAGAGATTGAAATGAGGTCCTGAGGGGAGTTGTGCGTGCAGGAATTGGGGTACACATTTTTACTGGTTGTTACGGTGCTGTTGGTAAAGGCAGCATTGTGCACACATGAAATTAGGAGCCAAGACCAACACCTGTTGAAAAGAAATTGAAGATGTGTAGAGAGGAGCACATCAACATAAGCTGTTGTCTTTGGTGTTTTGTTCAATTGGGCTGCAGTGATGAGTAGTGGAGGAGGATGGAGGATTTAAAAACAGAATATGAGTGGATGGATAAATACTCAAACAGGTCAACACTGTCTCTTTGAAAGCACTTGGACTGTTTTTAAAAATTGTTCTGCTGTGTTTTCTTTTGTTCAGCCCACTTAGAGGACACGTTCTATCTCAAGCACTGGAGTTGCTGGATTTGATTAAAAAATGTAATAAAATAAATAAACAGACAGATAGATAAATAAATAAATGTAAAGGATGCAAGTTTAAAGCCAGACAGGTCCGACATTTTTCAGGCCAAGGACCCCGAAGCTGAAAAAGAGATGGAGCAGGGACCCCCACTACATACATGTTGAAAGGCAGTACACGACAGAATTAAGTCAGTCGCATCAGATTTGGCTGTTCAATATTCTTTCCTTTTGATTTCATATAGAGTTTAGGTTTAGGCTACTGCTAATATTAGGCTACTGCTATTGCTATGATTACCATTATCATTACTACTACTACTAGTACTACTACTGCTACTACTACTACTACTGCTACTGCTACTATTACTACTGCTACCAATAGTACTACTACTTTTACATTACTACCACTACTTCTACTACTGCCATCACTTCTACTACTACTACTACTACTACTACTACTGCTACTGCTACTATTACTACTGTTACTACTAGTACTACTACTACTACTACTACTACTACTACTACTTTTACTATTACTACCACTACTTCTACTACTGCCATCACTTCTACTACTACTACACTACTACTACTACTACTACATTACCACTACAACTACTACTACTGCTACTGCTACTATTACTACTGTTACCACTAGTACTACTACTACTTTTACTATTACTACCACTACTTCTACTACTGCCATTACTTCTACTACTACTACTACCACTACTACTACTACTACTACTACTACTACTACTTTTACTATTACTACCACTACTTCTACTACTGCCATCACTTCTACTACTACTACTACTACTACTACTGCTACTATTACTACTGTTACCACTACTACTACTACTACTACTGCTACTATTACTACTGTTACCACTAGTACTACTACTACTACTGCTACTGCTACTATTACTACTGTTACCACTAGTACTACTACTACTTTTACTATTATTACCACTACTTCTACTACTGCCATCACTTCTACTACTACACTACCACTACTACTACTGCTACTGCTACTATTACTACTGTTACCACTAGTACTACTATTTTTACTATTACTACCACTACTGCTATCACTTCTACTGCCACTGCCACTGCCACTACTACTACTACTACTACTACTACTACGACTACTACCAATACTACTATTACAACTGCCATTACTACTGCTACTATTGCTACTGCTATTACTACTTCTACTACCACTACTACTACTACTGCTACTGCTTTTACTACTTCTACTACCACTACTACTACTTCTACTACCACTACTACTACTACTACTACTACTACCAATACTACTATTACAACTGCCATTACTATTGCTACTATTGCTACTGCTACTGCTACTGCTTTTACTACTTCTACTACCACTAGTACTACTACTGCTACTATTAGTAATAATAAAAATAATAATTGTAATAATCATCATTATAAATTATTTATTTTAAACTGCGAATCCCCCTGACAGACAGACAGACAGACACACACACACACACACACACACACAGACACACACACGGCTCTGCCTGATGCCTGATGGTGAGCTGACCTGTGGTTATGATGTCATTTCAATGTTTTGCTCAGAGACATCTGCCAAGGAGTTAAATTACCATCTGCCAGGCACCAAATGTTGCTAAAATTAGTTGTTGGTGGAACAAAAAAAATCATAATCACCTGTCACACTGGCTGCTACCTTTAGAGGCACCATCAAACCCTGCAACACTTCAGAATGTGTTTTAAAATCTCTGACTCTTCATGTATAGTTGTATTTAAATTAACTTACATCCTGACACTGGAACTGACCGTAGTGTCATTTCAGTCACCCTTTCCACGTCAGTCATAGAGGACATATTAGACACTGTTCTGCTACATTGAGACCGTGTTGTGCGTCCATTTCCATTCATTTCTCAGAAATGATTCAGAGCTGTCATCATCCATTCAGGATTCAGCACCAGCGCTGTGGCGAAGTTCCTTTTTATTGCTATCCGTGTTCCTGCATTGTGAATGGGCGACACATTAGCTGCGTCAACAGAAGCGAGACGGACAGAACCGCCTGTCACATTTCTGTCCGTTCAGTTCGAATCACCGTGGCCACTCCCTCATTCTTCGGAGGCAGACTTGGTGCAGCTGCAGTGCCCCATTCTCTTCTCTGTGATCTTATCAGGGCCCTTCACTGTGCTTGATTTAGCTTGTACTGTTCTCATGCAATGGTTCACACGTTGAGACTGCCTGACTCACACGCTCACACGTCCTGTGAGATTATTGCAGTGTATGGATGGATGGAGAGTATGTGGCGGTACAGTATGAGCGTGTAAAGCTGCTGCAGATATTGCACAGGATTGCCTCTGGGAACGCTGCAGCTTTGCGTGTTTGCCTCACAAACAAATACTTCCTCTGTTCATAAGATCAGATTTACAGGGACGACCACAATATGGAATAACTGCCATCTCAAGTCCTACACGTAAAGATTCTTATTTTGCACTCGGTCTCTGTGATTCTGTTTGGCTGGTGTGCTAAAGAAGCCACGATACTCTCAGCTTCCCAAACATTAATGTGATGTCTTTTCTTGTGTAATTACTCCCACTTATAGGCTACCGAGCCACATTAACCTTTTGGCAGGGAGCACCTGTGGACCACTTTTAAAGCCCTGCTCCTGTGCCATCTCCAAAATGGTTGCCAACTTTATTATACTGGTCTCAACTGCATCCATTTATCCATTTCAAATCCAATCTGCCCTGTAGGTCTGATTCATTACTGGTCATAGCAATCATTGTTTCATAATGAATTGTCCTTTTTTTTTTCTTCACTTAAATTCAAATATGTGCTGAGCCTCATTGAAGAAAATAAAAGTGTGAAGCTAAAATTACAAAATTACAGCCTCATAAAAATGTATACACTTGAGTTACACAAAACTTACCATGTAATAGGTATTGCTATGAAGTACCAAAACACACTGCACTGGGAAAATCATGTCCTTTAAGCTCATCTGTAATTTTTTTCATGCAGAAAATATGTCACACTCTCCCTATCCTGAGAAAAATCTCTCTGAAGACCTTTTACCCACTACCACACATAGCTGTCATTATTTTTCTGCAGACTCCTGCCACTAACTTGTTTATTATTTCTGAGCACTTATTATGCTTTGGAAATGAAATAATTCATGAAATCTAGTTCTTGGCAGAAAAGCAATAACTTGGATGCCAAAATATATAAGAAGGGAAGGGAAGGCAAAGTAAGTTACTTCAAGAGACAGAAAACGTGGTCATCGAATTCAGGAGATTTGATTTATTGGAAATATCAATATTGGTATCTGCCTCAAAATCCTGTATTTAAAATTGTAAATGTTGCCTAAGTCAAAGAAAAAATGAAGCTCAGAATGAAAGTGTTGTTTGTGGAAGCAGGAGGAAAACAAGAACCTAAGTGAAACCAGTCCCATTTATAATAACTTCTAATTGCTCACATGGAGCTTCTGTCGATGATTAAAGCTGGGAATGTCTTTGGATGGATGCTTGGGGAGAGACGCGCTCTCATGTCCACGTAGACGGGCTGCGTTTGGGGAAGGGTTGAGAGGTTTCTCTTCCAGTGACTCATAGAAGTGCCTCCAGAAGTGGATGATGGAGGAGGCGAGTGTGATCATTGCCACTCTCAAGATGGCAATATTGTGCTCCTTAGGAGTGTGATTCTGATTCCTGTGTGTGTGGAGCTCAACTCTTATTCTTCTCTTCTTCTTCTTTTTTTAAATAAACATCACCAACTTTCTAACTTTGTTTTCTCTTCTCTTTTCCATATGCTGTCGACCCGCGGTGACTGATGGCGCCCTGCTCATATAGGTAAGTCATGTACATGCAATTATTTTCAGACTACTGCCCACATGTTTGAAATGGCTCCACGAGGAGATCCATAATGAAATGGATGACCTCCATAGAGGGGTTATACATATATCTAAACACACACACACACACACACACACACACACACACACACACACACACACACACACAGTAAAGCTTAACCTTGACAGAAAATGACCTGAAGTATGTAGGTTGCAGAAAAGCGGAGATGGATTACACAGAGCCATGCCCATGCAATCAGTGGAGGTAGTGAAAGGCTTGTTTGGGTGTGACATGTTTAATCATCGACAGTGCATCTAATGGGGTTGGCTGTGACTAAGAAAAGCTCCGGGATGCGCAGGGTCAGGTCAGCGCTCTCCTGTGTGTCTTCACGAACCGCGGGTCACATTTCATATTCATTGTCAGACTGCGGAGAGACGGGGGAAAATATAATTCCCCACAATCCACTCAGTGTTGGAACAATATGGTCTACGTATGTCACGTTCTATCTGTGAGCATTAGCAGCTCATTATTTGTGGAGAGCTTAAATAATTAACATATTTACACTCAGATCTTAAGCCATTTGTGCAATTAGGAACTCTAATTCACATAAATTGGAGCCATATCAAGGAAGTCATTGATTAAGTATGATGCCATGGATCACAGAAGAGACTTCAATACAATATCTCCTGTTACTTTTTGCTTAATGAAGGGTGAAGGGATGTGATGGGCGATGAACTTTCTGTCCAATAAAGAGCAGGCTTTAAAGTTGAAAGATGGCCCGCAACGATGCACCAGTCGGCTAATTTCCCCCTCTCCCCTATTTCAGCTTTCATGAAGTCATTTGCTACATTGCACAGGTCACTCCAGCTGAGGTTCATCATATTTATTGGATTGTTAGGCCCCAAAAGCAAAGCACTCTCTGTTTGACAAGGGAAGCCGGTACTCAAATTTTAATGAGCCTCCGGAGAGGATGAGGAGGCAGCCTTGTTTACCGACAGGCGCTGAGCTTTGTGGGCAGGTACGAAATATTGATGGTACAACAACGTGGGTGTGGGCAGTGCGAACATGCCTTCTTCATCTCCTCTCTCAGCTCCAGTCAATGAGTGCTTTTTATTTATTTTACAGTACTCCCAAATCTAAAAGGATAATAAGATTGTGCTCTTTAACCTCCCACCAAATTGAAGCAACAATGTAATACAAAGCCTCTCCCCAGTTAACAATGAAAAGGCTGTATTATTTATTGCTATATTATGTGTTTCAAACAGAATGGGAAGTCCGCTGACCTTTCCTGTTTTCATTGTTTGTATTCTTCCTCTGGCAGAGCGGACAGGGAGATAGAGTACAGAGAAAAGACAGGGGATAGGATAGGTTAAAAGGTATCTGGTAAGCTTTGAAATCCTCATTCTTTTCTCCATCTTTGGCGCTTTCTTTGTCATCCCGTGCAGCACGGCATTACCCGGAGTCATTTTCAAAAAGTTGGCTGTCCTCAGTGAAATGACAAAACAAAAGAAAACTGTTAAATCTTCTCTCTTATTGTTCAGCTGGCAGAAAAAAAAGAAATGTGATACAGTGCCATCATCTGGTGCGGAGTGCAGGGATCTGGTATTGTGCGTGCTGGCTCACTGTCACATGGTCATGGCTTATTGGGACTCTTGAATGGAACAGAGCCATTGTTAATGTCATTAGTAACACCTGTGCTTCCCCAGCTGTGACGAGTTGAAGTGCCTGCTGTGAACAAGGGTTAATGTGCCTTTGTGAAGCCTGTCATATCAGTGTGTTTGGTTTGTTGACTCTCAGCTGTTTGTAGTGGTGCTGAATGAGAATTTGTTATCATGAAAGGAGTTTAAACTGTTTTGTGGGCAGACTGATACCTTGATTGGTTAAAGAGGTGCTTTGCCTATTGTGCAACCAGCTTTGTGTGGTAACAGTGTGGGTAGTATGTGTGAATGAATTGTCATAAACTTCCGTCCATCTAACCAGCCTTCAGATTTCCCTGCTCATCTCTCAGCTCAAACCTGCTTGCATCATCCAGAGGATTTTCCCTGGCCCTGGGGCTGTTGCTCGAAGTACTGACTGTACTGCTGCATATTCGCATGCCCTCCACCACGGACACAAAGAGTATAGAAGTGGATCGAGAGAGAGAGAGAGAGAGAGAGAGAGAGAGAGAGAGAGACAGAGACAGAGAGAGAGACAGAGAGAGAAACCCATCTCTCATTCTTTCTCAAACTCAGACCAAACTGTGATCAAACAGTAAAACAAAGCAGCGCTGATCAAATATAAAACAAGATTCTGTTACTGTATTGCCTATTTCTCAGTGTCTTCAGAAACAGATTTTAGTGCACTGTTTGACTGTAATATGATAATTTGTGAACAGGAAGTAGGCACCATTGAGACAGACAATATTGAGATCAATCAATGCAATGAAGCAGTGCTGATCAAATTTGAACCAAGATTGTGTTGCTGTGTTGCCTATTTTTCATCAAAAGTGTCCAGCTGGCCACCATAATTGTTTCCTGTTGAAAAAGCTTGAATTAAATCACCCACCTTTTGGAGCGTTTATTGGTCTGGTGTACCACATGTCATTCTGTGGGGTTGCCCCATAATGGCTGACCAAACGTTAGTTGATCAGAAAGGTCACCAGTCTGCAAGATTTCATTGGCCGCAAAAAACAAACAAACGTCAAACTCCATTAGGAGCTGCACCTTGTCAAAATAAATCAAAACCTATATGACTGGACCATGTTGGAATTTAATTTGCACTTGTAGATAAAATATAGGCCTATATTAATGAAGGTTCATTAGTACGCTTTTGTATTTCTCTGTAATGTAGCACAGTGTTAACAATGTTACTGATACTATTCTTTCTCACACCTTCAACTCAAACCATTGTGTTGCTCCGCCCAAAATATATAATTAAATTAATATCGTAAACATGCGGACGACTAGTCGACTAATGGCCCTAAATGACGACTATTGGTCGACAAGGAATATTCTTCGTCGTGAGCAGCTCTAACATTTTGGTAGTTGTAGGTTGTAGTTGTTTTTACCTCTTGAGCAACAGCGAACACCACAGCCCTTTTCCTCTGTTTTCTCTGGTCATTTCGTACCAATGTCAGAAGTATTTGCATCTTTATACTGCAGCCTAGGTTTATGAAAAGACCAGTTTTACTGAAATCTAAGACCACAAATGTATCTGATGGATTTTTTAAAAAATTATTCCTGAGACAAAAAGGCATTTATATGGACAGGTTACTGTTGTCATCCATCTTCTGTCTTTCAATGTCTGCCAACATTCCAAACAACCACCGAGGCGTTCAGGGAATAGTCACCAGTTATCATGGAAACCAGCTGAAGCATAACAGCGTTACTCCTCCCCACCATCATTATTCCTCTTCTTCCTGCATCTGATACTCTGTCTGTCAGCTTTGACTGATTTGCTGAATCTTGTTATGTGTGTCACGTTCTGTAGGCTTTTGATGGCCAGTGCTAATTTGCTAGCTGCTGTCTTTGCACCTTGCTTCATTCTGGAGGGATTCTGCGGCTGCGGTTACAGCTGATGCACATGGTTAATTTTGGGATAAAGTAGCGCAGAGTCTGAGCAAAGCATCCGGCGTTCAATTCTCCATGCAGGACAAACACTGCTATCTTTGTTTATAGAGTCTGCATACTCGCTAATGCACCTTAAATGATGTCTCATGTCCATGAATCAAACAAGTCAGTCTTATCATCTATCTGTTGATGGATGAGGATTCATTTCGCCTCCACCTTATGAAACATTAGAAGGACTTGTGGTGCCATTAAGGAACGATGCTGCCTTCACTGTCTCACGTTTCACAATAGAGAGCTGTGGTAGAAAAATAAAATAAAAAGTGACAAATGCCTTCAGCCTTTTCCCAGGAGAATAACGCACGGTTTCCAAACAAAGCATCATGTGCATTTTTCTTCCCTCAAGACACTTTTAATCAAGCATCAACATCTGAGAAGGTGTCTCTGTAAATGCATTTATTTTGGAAGATACAAATTAGCTTTGCATTCCAGCAGGCAAAGTGCATCTTATTATGCCTGTCACGTCATCGCATTCACAGCAGCGGAGATACAGTGCTTTGTATGTCACACGTACGTTCTATATGTAGCTACTTTAAGCAGCTAAATTAGTCATATGGAACAGGTTGTTTGTGGGGCAGCATTCATTTGTGTGGACACTTAGTATGCACATACTGTTTTGTTTAAGATTAAGTTTGATTCACAGCTCTTTCTGCCAGGAATTTGCATGTTTTCTCCCTGCGTTCTAATGCACTCCTGTAGTCGAAGGTTTTCTTGTAGAAGTCTGGTGCTTTAGAGCTTCTTTAAAACATATGCTAATAATAGATTTTAATTACAGTACCTAGTTTGTCTTTTTAATTGTCATTTACAGTAATTTCTCTTCGGCTTTTAATCATGTTTGTGTCAATGAAGAAAGAAACCTCCTACAGACTGAGATTTTAGCATAGGGCTGCCCCCAACTAAGAATTTTCCCAGCCAACCAATAGTCGTCATTTAGGCCCATTAGTCGACTAGTCGCCCACATATTTAGCATATTAATTATTAAATGATATATTTAGGGCGGGGCAGCACAATGGTTTGAGTTGAAGGTGTGAGAAAGAATAGTATCAGTAACATTGTTAACACTGTGCTACATTACAGAGAAATACAAAAGCGTACTAATGAACCTTCATTAATATAGGCCTATATTTTATCTACAAGTGCACGTCACACACTGAGCGAGCCGCCTGTTAATGACGCTGTGGGCTAATGGGCATGTAGCTACTTCCATGTTTCAGATGATACGTCATGTTTGTAGTCGACCAATGAAGATGAGTTTACATATCACCTTGGGTTCGTCCTTCACCTTCTCAAAATGATCCCACACTTTGGATTTCCTGCCCGACATGTTATTAACTAGCCTGTGGAATAACCGCAGGTACCAGCCCTGGAAATTAACCTGAGTCCTGTCTGACTGCTGAGCGACACTTCCTGTGTCTGTCCTTTCAAATTAAATTCCCACATGGTCCATGATTTATTTTGACAAGGCACGACTTCTAATAGAGTTTCACACTTGTTTTTTTTCTTTGTTTGTTTGCTTGTTTGGCAATAAAGCGATCAATGAAATCTTGCAGACTAATGACCTTTCTAGTCGACCAACATCTGGTTGACTGTTCGGGGCCAGCCCTAGATTTTAGCAGTCTTATAAGTTTAGTGCAAATGACGCTGTGCGACATGGATCTAGAAAACTTGGGTATGACATCACATTTGATGTAGATTGTACGATGACAGCGCCTTCTGAATCATAAGCTATGAAGTAACATAGCTTTACATACTGACTGTGGAAGGAGGCTGCACGGGTTATTACTTCTATTGTATAGCCTACACTTCTGGTCTCCTAAGTGGGCGCAGTTGTCCCTTCCCACATCCCCCCCATCTTGTTTTGAAGTGTTGTGAAAGTTGTGTGGATGGACAAAGCAGATTCAAAAGGATACAACACTAGATCCAGTTGAAATTTAATATTTGCTCTTTATTTTGGTGCTAGTGCTTTTAATCTGCTAGCTCCATATCTGATATCAACCTAGTACAAGATCACGTCATTTGTTGCCAGATCTAGCAAGAGTGTGTTGCTGAGACAGACTTTGTTACTTTAGTGTCATAATGCTTCGAGGGTTTGGGCTTGTGAAAAATCAGTCCAGTATTTACTTCAGTGACTCTGGGGGAAAAGAATCTGATCATGTTCACCTCTCCATTGGAATGAATACACTCAGGGCCACCGCTAGTCTCCTAAAGGGGCAGGGCAGTAGTGAAACCCACGAGATACAAATACAGGAAATTACTCTATAGTGAGTCATCTCAGTTTAATGACGGTCTCTGGCTGTATCTCCTTGCTCTCTGCCCAGTGCATCCTGGGATGTGGCTTCATGTGTGACTGCGCTCAAGAATCATCTGCTCAGTAAACCAAACTCCAGCCTACTTAATCAAAGGTGTCAGAAAAGGCGATGCATGTGGAAGTTGAAAGGTGTTAGTGAGACGAAATCTTGACAGTTTTCAAGATGAACAACTCCTTCGAGTTGAAACCTTGTTCATAACCCAGCAGTCAGATGTCACATGGCACTGCAGGGTGGCACTGGTGTGAAGTTACTGCACAATCTAATGAAGCATGGCACTTTACTGCTCAACTTAATATTTTATATGTTAAGGCCTTTTATGTGATTGGTTTGTTTTTGTTCATTGTTTCTGTCACAACTACATCAACTCGATAATAAATGAGAATCTATTTTTACATGATGTCTTATGTCAAAATTTAGTGGGATTTAACCTGCTGTTGTGAAAAAAATCACAGTGTTGCACAGTAGCAACACGCTGCTTATACCTTGATTCAAAATTTGCCCTGATTACAAAAGCTCTGTCCCCTTTAGTCTTCAGCGTGGAACAAGCAGAAGACCTCAAACTACGCAGAGGTTCATAAAGGACTAACAGGTCTGAAGTGTAATCTGGAGCCATGAAGAGCCTTAAAAGCAATTAATAAGATTTTAAAGTCAATCCTAAAACTAACAGGAAGCCAATATAGAGAGGCTTAAACTGGTGTGATGTGGTCATTGCAAAGTTTTTTTGATTAAGACAGGAATACAGGCTGTGATAGTGATTTGATCTGTTTTTAATATAAAAAATATTGGAAAAACTTTATGGAAAATTTAAGGAAATGCAGCATTTTTACTTGTAATTGGGTGCATTTATATTGAGGTTCTGCTACTTCAACTTAAGCAAAGGTTTGAAGTACTTATTCCCCCCACTGCTCAACCATTGGTGTCTGTAATTGAAATACTTTTATTCCGAAGGATGTGAAATTATTGACTGAAGACACAATAGTTGAGAATGTTAGTATGCCTCAAAGCCAATAAGTCTCTCCTCATATTATCTCAGATAAAAAAGATGGTTATCCATGCCCATGGGATCCCTGCTTGAGCAATCAGTTTGTTTAGCTTGAGCCTGCTATTGTGCAGTATGGCTTCTGCAGGAGGAGATGAGATGTATAATGTAGAAATCCACCAGAGGATAATCCCGTATCAGCGTCAGCAGCCATCTATGGATTCTGTACTCTGCAGACGGTGGCACGGTTTGATGCACTCCCTCACACCCTCGACAATTCTCTCGCATTTTCATTTGCTACACACACACACAAACCCATCAGTCTCATGGAATTTACAGAACTGAGGGCTGTGCGAGTCGATGCCTGACACGTGCCGCACGAACAATGTCTAGGAAATTGGCAAGATTCTAATTTCTGCTCTCATACACCGGCAGAACAAAAGCTTGCCTTACACTGTGGTACTGTCATTGCACTGCTGTTCAGGATGTAGGATGCTCATTGTACACCACCTCATTTAACTATAGGCTTAATTACAGTGACATGCTGAATGCATCGCAATTACAGACGGCACTAGGTGTACTTTTATTAGAAAGTGTTTCTTCTTTTTATTTGATCACAGACTGGGTAATCTGGAACATTAGGCTGCAATTGAATCAGTTGTGAATGCACAAGGCCTGTATAACTTTATTATATCTTATCTAGCCTCATCTCCACTCACCGGGCTCTCTATTTGTTACCATTTACCAGCAATTGTTATCTGATAATGAAGACTGCTCATGCAATACGATACCCAGCCAGCAAACGTTCAGATATAGAATACCTGCACAATAATGGCAACTTAAGTGCACTTGTAATATGCTGGAGGTACTCTGTCTGTACATAATAGAATAAAAACAACAAAGCAGCAATTTGAAAAACAGCCAGTCAGTGGTATATTTGATTGTGTATAGTGTATGGGAGATATTACTGCTTCATTTCTGTCATTTACCTGGTGATCTCCCAGAAAGACCATTTAGGTAACAGCAAACTGTTCATCACAGTAAACCTTTTTAAGCAGATTAGACCAGGCTGGCTGAGTCGAGCCTGGTGAGGTGGAGTAGTAGTAATGTTTTAGTCAAACACTAAAACCTCTTTCCCATTGGAAAAAAACAAAAAAAACAAATAACACCCACTAACATTTAGTTTTTGTCTTTAGTTGGAAAGGTTACAATGGGCATTCAGTATTTGGAAAGTGACTCTGCTGTAGACACAGATATTTATCGGCTCCAGCTCTGATCGGCTCCGATCAGCAATTATGGGATTATGAAACCCAGGGGGATGCTCTCACTCTCAGTAGCGCTCAAATTGTTCCACATTAGTCTGCACAGAGTTTGAAAGAGGTACTGAATAAGTAAGAGATATAAAAAACAAGTAACCACTGTTGCCTCCGTGGTCCTTTCTGCTGTCTACTAGACTCACAAGTCAGTCTTTAGACGCTTTGCTTAACTAAAGACTGATGACTTTCTCCCTGATTTTGTGTTTAGATGGGCGGATACAATTTCAGAGTTTAAAAAAACTCCCTACGTTGCAGAACCAATAGTAAATCTGCAGGGCGATCCTTCGATGGCTCGCTGAACTCTTGTGCTTGTAAACATAGTCCGACTAGAACCACTTGTAGCGGTACAAAATGGCTCAAGTCGCTGTAAGTCCTTCATTTCCACAATCTTGTGAACTGAGCACACGTTTGATAAAAGGTAGTTTAATCTCTCGGCATCCATTTTCAAGCTCTCTGTGTGTTTGTTGCCTTGCGGACGAGAAAAGGGGGAGTGCACATTTCCGAGAAGGCATGTGCTTTTCAAAAATGCAAGCGGCGTTGCTTTGTTGCCGGCCGTTTTCGCCGGTGTGTTAAACACACTTTAGAAAGGAGTGTCCCCAGACTATCAGAAGGCAGAGATCTCTGATTGTCTGGTGGCGAGACTAGCTGTCTACTAACCTGTTTTCCAGCCTGTTCATGACATTGAACGTGACACACTCAAATTTAAAAAAAACAAACAAACAAAAAAAAAAAACAGAAAGACATACTCATCTATTGCAGAGCCTTGTGACCTTGTCACGTGGACTTTCCACGTACACATATGACATGCTGGGTACCCTGGGTGCATTGTTTGTTGACGTTCTTGGACGCCGTATCAACTTCTGCCTATTATATGCATTGTCTTCCGTTTTCGCAGGAAATGTACAGTTTGCATAATGAACGCACATGGCTACGTTTTAGGGTGTAGGCAACACTCGCATGTGGTTGGGTTTAGGACGCCGTCCAGATATCAGCAGTAACCACCTAACTAATCTTATAGAAGAGTTCATATGATGTCCTACGAAAATGCAGCCACAATAGTGTCCAGCCTCCTGGGTTAAGTCGGTGGCTATTGGAGCCATCCACCAACACTCCTGCCCACCCTACTCAGACTTCCGCTACCTTAACTTTCATTGTTGTCCCACCCTGTTTCCTCCTGATGCTGCTGGCCGACATTAAACAATAATGGCATCTGGCCGCTTATCATGCCGATGTGAACGGATGCCTTTTTTCATCGTTGTCTGACGCCGCAAGTCACTGACCAAGCAGCGGTTTTCGACAACTTTGTAGTGAGACCGGGTTGTGTATACAGCTCTGGTCTACCTGCAATGGCAAAGAACTCTATCGCCTAGTTTTAGCAGGTTTTCCCACAGTTAAACACTTTATTCCATATTAGATTTTTACAGGCTGAATCTGCTGGTTTGTGCAGTTCCGTCTGTAGGGATGCTCTACTTGCTGAAGTCATGACACGCTGATGTCACCAAGTAAGTAGTCTGACCTCAACAGAAGACAAGATAGAGGCTATTGATTTTGCAAAGTATGCGTTTGAATTTGATGATGAACTAGACGCCAATGTTGCTCATACTGTTTCTAAATGGAACACAATATAAATATAGGCGAGATCGATGAGGGCCATTAGACAACAACAACAACACAGCCGGCAAACACAGTGAGGTCAAAGTGGCTTAGAGCTGCACTTAGCTCTATTCTTACCCCCATTAGAGTCCTGTGATCTGGTGTCGTTAGAACAGTCATCACTTCATGTAACTCATGTCTTTAAGGTTCTGTATGTGACATTCAGAGCATTAATGTAGCCGCAGACCACTCTTTGCTATGTAACGATATGGTGGAATAGTGTCCTGATCACAGAATGAGGTCATGGTACCTCTGTGTGTGTTGTAATCTGAGCTTCTCTGTTGTTTGCTGTGGTAAGCTTGTCTTGTTGGAGTGCATGTTAACGCACATGTGTATCCCACTGGCTTGCTCATCGCCACTGCTTTGCACTGTGCTCGTGGTGGATTCACCTGTTCTCATAAACTGTTGCACCCACATTCATATATGTCCTATGTATTTTGAAAGGCTGTGATCATGTGACCAAAGTGCTGACGGGAGTAAATGAGGAAGCAGTCCTGAGTGGTCTTGTAAGGAGGCAGGTTGGGGTGGTGGATGGGTCACAAAAATGCGGACTTGCTCTGGGGACTTTACCCTGGGATTTTCACCTGAAGATGTGTGTTCAGAAAGTTCTTTTTAAGGTACGTTCTTGCCATGTTTTTTTTCCTAAACCTAACCACAGTAGCTTTACTTGCTTAAACCTAACTTCCGCAATTTTACGTCAATTACGTAACTGTACATTAAGGACGTAATGACATTACTTATTTGTGGGATATCATACGAACAGCTCTATGAGGCTACATTGGGTGGTTACTGCTGATGGCGTCATTGCAGAGGCATAGAGCCCGCCCTCTGATTCCTCCCAATTAACACTTTTAGCACTGTCCAACCCAGTCTCTCTCCGAATCAGTTAAATACCAGTGCTTGGGCAGTGACTTCCGGTGTCAGACACTGATAAAAAAGCTTGTCCTTTCACGTCTGCATGATGCACAGCCAGTCCCTGTTATTATTTCAGGGGAAAAGTTAGCGGGAAAACAACAAAAGTTAAGGGGGCAGAGGTCCGAGTAGGGGGGGCAGGAGGGGTGGTAGATGGGTCCAACAACCACCAACTTTCAGCCAGGAGGTCGGTGTTTGCTTCCCACGTGCTTTTGTTGCCTAAACTCAGCCACATACGTGTGTTGGCTAAACATAACCATGTGCGTTTGTTGTTGAAGGTAAAAAACGTCAATTCGCGGTGTTGTACTGATGGTGAACTTCCACAACCAATGCACCCAGGCTACCTCACACTTCATAACTGGATGTGGAAAGTCCATGACCAAACGTCAATATGCAACAAGTTCAGAGTGAGAATGTGTTGCTCTGTCAGCAATGTTGCCATTGGTTAGTGCTGTTTTTGGAGTTAGCACCGTTAGCTGCTAGCCACCAGCTTAGCCACCTCCATGTTGAGAACTGTGTCCTGTTAACTCATACGCTCCAAAATGCATATAGAGCCCCTTTAAAACAAATTGCAAAGTCAAAATCTGTCAATAACAGTAAAAAGTCAATCATTATCATTTTCATGCCTACTTAGGCTTTGAAGTTCTGGTGATAAACTTCACTTGAATATTTAATTGGTGCTATCAGCTTACTATTTCCTCTTTATGCAGACTGAGCAAAAAAACTGAGCAAAACAAAAACTGTGCATAAAATGTTTGTCATCCTGTTCAGCCTCCTCTTCGGGAAAGACATCCTGGAATGTCTGTTAACAAATTATTAGTTAATTATTGGTAACCATATGTGTTTTTATAGTGCACACATATTTTTAGAATAAATGTACTCAATTTAAAGTGAGATATAAAACCATCTCTTTTCCCAAGCTGTCTGCTGTATACCAGCCCACTGCAGTTCACAGCGAACAGATTTTAATGCAGATGGCCAAATATTCCATCACTGCTAAAACCTTGGCCTGGTCTTCAAAGAAAAACAAGACTATAAATGTGCCTTGTAAATATATCATGGAAGTGCTTCACTCATTGTTCTGTTTATGCCACAAAACAAGTCCCCGGGATCGTCTATGCATTTTACTCCCCAGCCTGTAAAGAAGTCGCTGACACAGTGAAAGATGAGGTTATGAGACAGAATCACATCAGCAGGGGAACATGTTTTCGGCTCAGGTGGAAGAAATAGAGGATGATGCAACCACTCAAAAAACTCTCCAATATTCTTCCCGCACACGGCTCCTCAAAAAAAAAAAAAAAAAAAAAAAAAAAAAGTGTTTTTACTTGTTGGAAAATGAATTTCTGATCAGTTTATATTCTGAGCTGTTGAGTTTATGAGAGGATAAACTAAAATCTAGGACTTTATTTGAAATAAAAATCTATGAGTATATGAAAATAAAAAAAGCACAGGTATCTCTGGACTCAATTTGGCAATGTAGTCTTTATAGATTCTTACAAACTGTCTTTCTCACAGAAGGGGTGTTGGATCTCTCAACGTGCATGATAATAAGACATTAGAGTGTAAGAAGGAACAGTCAAGCACAGACGAGTGCGCTGCATAAAGAAAGTACAGCCTATTTTTGTACTTACATTGTGGAGAGAAAGTGATGACTCTTTTCATCTTTTCAGATCTCAAAAAGTTGAGTCGGATACGGACCCTGAAATCATAGATATACGTGCAACTATTGAGGAAGAAGGTATAAAGTAATGCCTCATATACAGACAGTATATACTGTACACAAATGTAAATATGGGTAGATTTTCAGACACTAAAAACATTACCTACTAGAAGGGCACTCACAGGTGCATAAATATAGGCAGTGCAGGCGGTGTGATTGCACTGGGGCCCTTGGGGTGGAGGGGCCCGTAGAGAGAGTGGGCCCATGCACACTTGTTCCTCATGATGAGAGGCATCTCTGTGCAAAGTTTCATGTCTCTACGACATACGGGGCATGAGATATGCCCATTCAAAGTTTGCAATTTCAGTCGCCAATTGATGTAATATTGCTTCATTGGCATCCTCCCATGACCCTCTACCACTGTGCCAAATTTCACATGGATTGACCAAGTCAGTGAGGAGAAAAACGTGGAACAGACACACACACACACACACACACCCACAGACAGAGTTTTCGTCATTATATAGTCATGCATTATAAGATGGAAACTCTGCCTGGCTGAAAAAGTCTTTTTTTTGTGTGAACTGCCCCTTTAATCATAAAGCATCCATCCTTCTTCACCCCCTCAGACAGGAAGTGTATTGTCTGTGCCTTCTCCCACTCGGTTCATCGCGGTCCTGCCCCGACACTCATCTTGATTAGCTGTCTACCTCAAAGCTGCACGTAGCCGTAGGCTGAGCCGTGCAGGATCCATAAAGCTATCACGGTATCTGAAGGAGACTAAAAACACAACTAATCTGCAATAAAAATAAACTAAAAGATACACGTTGATGCTTCCCATGTTAATGACCAGACCCTGAGTGCTGAATGTGGAGCTTTGTTTGTTTTATTGCTTCCCTCCATCTTTGTTGTAGAGACTTAACAGCTCCATGGCCAGGAGCATCACCACTACACTTCTGGTCTCACCCACGGCAAATGTTTTACACGCTCCAAAATGTCCCCACAGTTATTGAAAAGGCAATTCGATGTCAACAGGAGAACACGGGCAGTGCTGATGAAGAATATGTTATTATTTTTTAACATTTTAATATTAGAAAGAAAGCCTGTGATACCGCAGCAATAACAAGAAGATGCATTTATTCCTCACAATTAACAAAGTCTGCCGGGTGCTCTGCCTCACTGTATTATCACAAATATAATAAACGGTCAATACAAAAAGAGTCTTTGGTGAGATGCTAATGCTGTCTCTGCAAAGAAATGATCATTTGTAGATTGTGGTATTTGCAGTATTTTATAATGATCGCACAAATAAGAGCTGGTTTTTGGAGATATTCAATTCAGCCGAAATTGCTGAAGGTGTTAAAAAGGCATTAGTGCAATGTCTTTACCTTCTGCTCTCTCTAACAGGAGTGCTGAACGTAGTTTCAGACTTGGAGATTTTATTTTAGCTGCACATGGTCCAGCAGTCCCCCAATGGTAATAATTACTGTTTATTATGTGTTAATTCATTTTAGATAAGAAAATGACAGTTAAAATAATCTACTTGGGTTTTATAAAAACTAATAGATTGTAAATTCTTAGATGAGAAGAACAGTGATTTAGCCTTCTTATTCTTCAACAATATATCTCCATCTTAAAGGTCCAGTGTGTAGGATTAAGGTGGCAGAAATTTGATATAATATATTATATGGTACAGTGGCTAGCACTGTCACCTCACAGCAAGAGGGTCTCTTTTTCAAACCCTGGGTAGGGGAACCTTTCTGTGCAGAGCTTGCATGTTCTTCTAGTGTCAACTTGGGCTTTCTCCGGGTACTCCAGCTTCCTCCCACAGTCCAGAGAAGTTGGTGACTCTAAATTGCCCGTAGGTGTGAATGTGAGTGTGAATGGTTGTCTGTCTCTATGTGTCAGCCCTGTGATAGACGCCCAATGTCAGCTGGGATAGGCTCCAGCAATTTCTACAATCAGGCTTCCACCTCACCATCTGTGTCTCTAAAATGTTCATAAGCATGGGTCAAAGTTTCTCCCATCAAGTCTGTTTTTACAGATCACAACTTTCGCATGGGAAGTGGCGTACGCCTCTTTCAGCCCTCGTTTTGTGTGCAAGCAATGTTTATAAATGAGACCCCAGGTCCGTTTGTTTGAAGAGGAAGAAAACGCTGAAAACCTCCTGAACATCTAGATCTTATATTATTGGAAAAAATAGGTGACCACACATTAGCACGTGTTGGACTAGCCACCTGCAGCGATATGCCAAACTGTGTCAGAAATTCATGGATTTGTATGTGTAGTTTTTACCAGTTTAAATCAGTGGGTCTGTTTGTTTTGGAAAGGAGGAGATCTCTGCTGATAATTCAGCTCCCAATAAAAACTTCCTGAACAATAAACACTGAAGGAATTCCAACCGGGTGAAGTTTCAGCTGGCTGTAATCTGCAGTTCACCACAAGATGCCACCAAATCCCCCTAAATCTTGCACCTTTAATTTTTTCTTAAGGACACTGAGGCAAACTGTCCACCATGTCACCTCTGAATGTGTCGTCCTTCAGAGATATATTGAGAAGGTTTTTATTGAATGCTATGGACAAGCAAGTGAGTGTGTCATGATTTTTTATGCACAGTTGGAAGGCAAAAAAGGCAGTTGCCCTTTTGAATAAATGCTCACTGCTGACTGCTGCAAACTACAAAAAAGAGAAAAACCCTGGACTCTGACCCAGTGTGAGCAGGCTCTGTGAGCATTTCTGCACGTACCAGCAGGTCTGTAGCGCCCAATAATGTCATCATTTCATGGAAATGTAATAAAATTTGCACTTAAGTTGATCGAAAATGTAATAAAACCCAATAATGTGATTACCTGGCCAATAATGTGATAAAATTTACTGACTGATATTACAAAGGAGCTGTACTGTAAACTAAAGTGAAATCATTTTTCTAACCCTAACCTGGAACACATGTTAAATTTGTACTGATGTAATGACGGCTTGCTGTTTGGAGATCTCTAGTTAAAAGTAAATAAATACATTTGTACAGTACCGCTGAACTCCTCTCTGCCCACCTCTTGCTTGTTGTTAACCTCCTGGAGCGTTTAAGTGATTTGGGGTGTACTGCTTGAATGTATTTAGTTAAATAAGATATTTATTGGTATTTATTTATTAGGTTTATATTTTGGTGTGTAAACTCTTGCTCTACCCGGCAGAAAGTTCATAACATCAGGCGAAGGAGACTCACTGTTGACTCAGATGAAAAACATTTCATGGAGACTGAATTGAATGTTTTGCCTTCGTCACTCCTAATGTCATCTTCTGCAGCTATAGTCATCTTCTGCTGGTGTCTAATCTAAGATCAAGATTGGTAAGACGATCCTTGCACAATGACCAATCAGCGTGGGCGTGGGTAGGTTAATTTCCTGTCGATAGGGCTTATAGTTTAATGCATCTTTGTCTCATAACACAGAACCACTTACCATCTGCTGTGAATTTTGAATTCTACATGAAGACTTAAGTTTATAAAACATAAAATTAGTGCCAAATGTGAGTGTTTTCGGTGGCTGACATTATACTTGCACACTTTACTTTTTTAAGAAAAAGGCCTGCTTTTCTACATTATTAAATTCTTTGTCAAAATTATTACATCATCAGTACCAGTAAAAATGTTATTACAATATCAATCAGGACGTTTAAGCCAAAACATGATCTTTTCCTAACCATACCCAACAGGTTTTGTGCCTAATCCTAACCACATGTTAACCACAGCATTGGTGACGTGTTAAATTTCAATATATGTGCTTCATAATAACGTGTTAATGTGAAGTATTTGTGGTCTCCAGAAACATACAGTGCCAACATTTTTTAGCAATGGGTTGGTTTATCCCATTTTCAGGATCATGTCATCATTGGGTGCCTCATCTGTAGCACCCTTCTGTGAGAATATCCTCTAATATAGAGATTACATAGACCAGTGGTTCCCAACTGGTCCAGCCACGGGATCCAAATTTCTCCTTAGTCATTAGTTCGAGGTCCCCTCAGTTTAATATATGCAGCATCATACTTGAGTTTGGTCGTGCCATTGAGCTAGATTCTGTCTCTGTCAAGTAGCTAGCTGGCAAGTTAGTCACTCACTCTACAGCAGGAAACTGTGTGCCAGAAATGCACTGTACTTTAAAATAAAGTGTGTTTTTTTTACAAACTTGACATACCCCCGACCCACTTTTGGACTGAGACCCACCCGTTTGGAACAGCTGACATAGAGTATAGAGATTACATTACGTGCCTGTAAGCAAATGCAGCCTTTGTGGATTTTATTCAGACTGTGTCACAGGAGTTTTTATCCTGTTACAGAGATGTCTAAGGTCATAGATTGTGTGTTACTGCACCGGGTTGTATTCAGTTGCAGAATGTTTGTCATGATTATAATTATTTTGCCTCTAAAAGATGTTATCCACTTTAGGATGTTAAGGCAGGCATTCACACAGGCATAATATCTCAGTTCCAGAGGTACCAACTTTCAGCCACAGCTCGCAATAGGCCAAGAAATGTCAGACCCCATTTGATCAGTCTGAACCCTCTATTAGCTCAAATTGGCAATTTTTGAAAATGGCAGCACCTGTACCACTTTGTGTGCAGCTGCGGGACTTTCCCTAAAACGTTGAAACTTTGAGATGTAGAACTTTCTAAGACTGAAGTATGTAGCACATCTCCTCGCTGTCAAATCATTTGCCCTGTGGGCTGAGACACCGCTAATGGCTGCTCACAGCTATATTTAATCATGTTTTATTTGTTCAATTTTCTGTTAGAGAGGAAATGATAATAGGACGCCTGTCATTCCGTGGCTGGGAAACAAAAGTTATTTTAGAGATAGCTGTTTGTGGTTTATTATCATGAACCATAAATCCTGCCTCATGAAGAGTCATTTGAGATCTCATTATTTTACCAAGCTCTTAATATGGGAGAGGTTATCTTGTTATGAAATATTTGACAGTCAGATCATAACTGACTGAAAAACTGCATTAATATTTGGCCTTCCTGCACCAAATTACCATTTAAGACATCTTGAATTGTACTTTTGATCCGAAGCTTTGAACCTCAAGTCTTGCATCTCTAGGAGAGGAGCTAAAGTGCATAAAGGAGACTGAACCATTGTATCCATACTGAGAGACGGGGACCTTGTTTTTTTATGCACAGGAACAGTAGTGCAACCAACACAGGGTCAAGGCTTTTAAAATGTCACTGGTTCTTGAGAAAGTCAGCAAAGTCTTGTCATGCGAAATAAGAGCTCAGGCGAAGAGGAGACTGCATGTAAGTCACTTTAATTCATCAAAACAACATTTGTTCTATTGAGTTATTTATTTCCATCTTCTAGAAAAGCATAGAACTTATGGGCCGTTCATACCATACCTGTGATTCAGGAGCACGGTGCACTCCACAGTGCTACCACTTTACTTGTGCGGCAGACCCTACACACGTGGCCTACACTGTTGTGAGCATTTATACTTGTGCAGTGGTGTGTCTGTGTCACTCTGCAGTTACACCTCCAAAACACTAGTCGGCAGCGGAGGTTTCTGTGAAGTGCTGTAAAGTTTAGTTGATTCAAAACACACATTAAACACACATTAAACATGGCTTAACAGCGACAATTTCAAGTACACAAATCAGCTTCACTATAACTCGCAGCATTCACAGACAAAGCACTTGTCTTTTGCTGGACCCATTTTGCCCACAAATACAACATGCTAACGTTATTAGCACAAGCCTATGGCATTTCACATTGTATAAATCAGCCTAGCAGCTAGCGGACTTTTTCTCTTCTCATATAAAACCAGGGACAACAGCAACATTTAACAAAGGTAACGGTACATAATTTGGCAGCATTACAACTCACAAGGTTCACTGACAAAACAACTGTCTTATACTAAACATGTTTTCCAAACAAATATAACATGCTAACGTTATTAGCACAAGCCTATGGCATTTTACATTGTATAAATTAGCCTAGCGACAAGCTGAGATTTCCTCTGCTCATATGGAGCCAGGATTAATCACGCGCAAGACTTAAAATTCTATTTTGTGGAGGCTTTATTGTCTTCACAATTTATTGTTTATTATTTGTGAAATAAAAGTAAATAAAAGCTTTGTTTCCACTGAGGGAAATGGTTTCAGCTTACAAAAATAAACAGGAGGTCTGCGTGTAGTTAGATTTCTGGGGAGGTGCACGTCAGGCTATGGCGTACACCACAAACCACTAAAAAGAAGAATACCTGCAGTAAATCGTGTTTCTCTTCTCCTCTGAAGAGTTATTGATACCAGAAAAGTAAAAAAGCAGCTCAGGAAATATTTAGATAATGAGGGATTTAATTGTGATGGCGAGTTGCTGATTTTCTTTCTCAGCGAGCATCGACCTCATCATTAACGTGACAGCTTTGCAGCAGCTGTCTCTGCCATCATCCCGTATGCCGATGCTTCAGCGGAGAGGAGCAATGATGTTGAAGCCATTCAGTTGTTGCAGTGCCATTACCTGCAGAGTGTTTACCCTGTAGCTGGGCCTCCGGGGGCTTGGGGCTCCTGCTCTCCCCTCTTTGAAATACTACATGAGAGCCATTAGGGACTGATGCTTGCACTGTGTCCCCCTTCACCTTTAGTGGTACTTTTCAATCTTTCCCACTCCATTTAAGGCACCTAAAAATAAAACTCACTGATGGACTGTGCGGGACAGAAGAGACTTTATTATCACAAGGTTGTATTTCATATGTTTCATGAAAGATTCATTTTGCCTCTGCCTGTCGTTAGAGCAATACAAAGCAGGAACATGTCAATATCTCAATTTCAATACAGGTATTCTGCATTTGTGTTGATTTTCAATAGTTATTAGTACTTTACTTGATTTAAAGTGATGTTTAGTGTTTAAAATGTACTTTTATTTTTTCTTTTAGTGTCACATTTGGGGCAAGTTTATTGTGCCTCCACACCAACGATAGCCTAGGCCGGACACATTCTGTTTTCAGGGTCTGTGCATCCATCCCATTCTCATGAACGCGATACCTCAAGAACGACTAGAAAGGATTTCTTTAAATTTTGCACTGATGTCCACTTGGACTCAAGGATGAAGTAATTAGATTTTGGTGTTGATAGATCAAAGGTCAAGGTCACTTTTAACTTGTCTGTCTCATTCTTGTGAATGCATTATCTCAAAAATGTATTAAGGGATTTTTTTTCCCCCAAATATGGCATATACATTCCTTTGAACTCAACAATGATTTGATTAGATTTTGGTTGTCAAAGGTCAAGATCACTGTGACCTTGTCCATCTTATTCTTGGGAATGCCATAACTCAAGAATGCCTTAAGATATTTTTTCCAAATTTGGCACAAATATTCTGAACTCAAAAATTAACTGACTGGTTTTTGGTAGTCAAAGGTCAAGGTCACTGTGACCTCATTCTTGCGAAAGCAATATCTCAAGAACACCTTTAGGGAATCCTTCCAAATTTGGTACTATTGTCCACTTGGACTCAAGGATGAACTGACTAGATTTTGGTGGTCAAAGGTGAAGGTCACTGTGACCTTGCATCCATCTCATTCTTGTGAATGCGATATCTCCAGAACACCATCAGGGAATGTCTTCAAATTTGAGAGAAACGTCCACTTGGACCGAAGAATATACTGATTGGAATTTGGTGGTTGAAGGTCAAGGTCACTGTTAATCTCACAAAACATGTTTTTGGCCATAACTCAAGAATTCAAGCGCTAATTTTGACAAAACTTTACACAAATGTCTAATAGGATATAATGATGACATTTTATATCTAAAAGGACAGCGGTCAACTTCACTGTACATCATAACATGAAACAAAAAATCACTTTTCTGCCCATTGCTCAATGTCATATCTCAGGAACAGCAGGGGAGACATTTGTTCAGATACTGAATCAGTGACACAAATCTTGAGTGGCCCACTATTTTTTTTGGCCCAAAAAATCCAGTATCAGTATTTGATCCAGTGACTAGCAAAGGACAAACACTAACAGACAAACACTGCAGCTAGATGGGGGGAGGTTTGTGAAATGTAGCAAAATAAAATCTTTTTTTTTTTTTCTCTGTAAAGGCTGCTGTTGACAGGTTATTATACCGCAAGACAAATGACTACTTAATTAATAAAACAGCTGGCTGTGATTTGTTGCACAGAATTGCATGTGAATTGCATATTTATGATGCGAATCTGACAAATGTGAGGAAAAACACCATCAAACACCAATTTATGTTTTCAAGTATCATTATGATGGGAGAGATATATTTCCCTACAGTCACTCTTTAGATATATTGCTCCACCTTCCCAAAAAGAATGAATGTACACCGTGGCACAATGCACAGTGGGTATGGTAGGCCAAATAGTATGTTCTCAGAAGCAGCATCTTATATGGGCCACACTGTTATACACAGGTGGTGTGTCAGCATGGACAGATTGCTCCAACAGGTATCAATATGTCTCATCCCTGAGACAAATATTTGCAAGTGACTCATCCTGATTTGTATGGATTTATATGAAAGGTGTATGTAAGGAAGAAGATTAAATGAATGCAAAAAAAAAGCAGCTTGCTTGCTGAGAATTTGCAGCAACGCTCTTGACTTTGTCTTTGCGTTTGTTTCCCACAAGCTGGAAAACATGCTTACTCAGCTGTAAATATGTAAATAAAGGCAACAGCTACACAAAGACACAAACACTCTTTACTTAGCCTCTTGGTCTCATCTTTTCAAATTCTGTTTCATTCAGAGTTTCCTCGTCTCAGGCATGTTGTAAGTCTTCCAATAAGGCACATACGTGGGGAGAGTTACTCGTTAGACATCTGCTGCATGCACCTTGCTCAGGAATAGAATATTACTATCTGCTTTAAATATACAAATAACATGGTAGAAAATATTCTCACTTTAAGAAATCAGGTTAGGTTGAATTCCACTCGGTCTAATAAGACAACCTTTTCATTAATGAGAATATTTGCCCAATAAAATGTGACCTTTTTATGCATGCCTTTCAAAAGGTCAGGACATTAGATCTAAATCATTTCATGGTAGTCACCTCAAGACTTAAGGTCGCACAGATAAAGATGAAATTACTTAATTGGCTTGCTAGAAATATTTTCTATCTGATCCAAGAAAATGAAACATTATTCTTACTATTAAAGCCAAGGTCATGGGACTTTGATAATGTGTCGCCTTGGTTGGGATAAAAGAGACGAAGACCTTGGTTAATAAAAAGATAATGCTCTCAATCTGGATCTTCTATACATTACAAATGTTAAATGACAAATTGCAGTTTGATTTATGGGTGGAAGAAGAATTGCTCTACTTTCCCTTAATTCCTGTGGTGATGCCCTTGAGCCGTGTGTTTAACCCCTGCTAGGGAGTTGCTGGGAAAAGATCATTTGTGCTTTCCAGACTAGATAAAATCTGCATTAGTACATTTTGATGAGGGTTATTTGTATATTGGGATATTTGATGTACTTGTGTGCCTCTCTAACATTATCCAGCCCAGGAAAACCCACTCTCAGGGCAGAGCGGTAACATCAAGGTCATATTTCATATTGATTATCTCGGCCAAAATTGATAGCCGGTGCCACTATCTCCTGAAATTCAGTCCACTGGCTCCAGCCATTAACTCAGGCTCCTTGTCTTATTTTGCATCTCTGGTCTGAACAGGAGCGAGCCTCCAAACCAGCTCTCTGCATTATTCAAAATCTCACCCGGTGACTTCAGGCTCATCTGCTTTGTTATTTGCTCTGGTCTCTCTAACCCCCTACCTCATGGCCTAAGATATTTATCTGAGAGCGGAAGCTGGGCCCTTTTGATGTTCCTAAGCCTTTGTGTGGGCAGGCTGTCTCATTTGAGGACTGCCAAAACATGAATCAGAATATGGAAATGCAGCGTAGAGCGCAGGCTACCAGACCTTTTGTGTCATCAGTGAACTTGTGCTGAGGTCGGGCTGACTGATTAGGAAAGAAGAAGGGGAGATGGAAACGCCATAGCAAATATATGCACCCTCGTAAAACATGAAATGTGATCTGTTAATGATGTAGCACAGTTTTCAACAGACATCGGCCTCCCAGGGAGGTCACAGGTCAGGGACGGCCACAGTGGAACAGGCATGGAGGGCCGGACAGTTTTGAATATTGGTGCTTTCACAAAATATTTACACAATGAAATTATTGATAATCATCAGTAATGTTGACATAACAACAGCTAGAAGAGTCCAGTGACGTCAGAAAATTGCATCACTTTACTGTAATGCCACCTTTAAAACCAGGAAAAGACAATCACAGTATCACGATACTGAAAATCCAAGACAATATCTAGTCTCATATCACAATGAGTGGTGTAATGGAAGGCAAACACTAGGGGTGGGGAAAAATCAGTACAGCTTAGTATTGTGATATTTTTGTGTGGCAATATCGTGTCGTTACACAGTGCCAAGTATTGATTTTTTTATCATATACATTATTAATATTAAGGATAGACCGAAACATCGGCCGGCCGATATATCGGGCCGATATTTGAGTTTTTTACTTGTATCAGCATCGGCCGATACGCACGTGGGTTCGCGGATTTATTTTTCCCTGGCACTTTTTTTCATTTGAAAGTATGTGGTTAAGTTGAACAAAGCTGTTGAATCCTACTGTGTACAGTAGTTGTTGTTATATTTATGCTTCAGCTTAAATATTTGTTTATTTTATAAAGACATTACTGGAAGATTTAAGAGCACTGAACTCTTTTTTTTATTTGAATGTATAATAATAATAATAATGATATTCTACCTGTTCTACCTCAACTTTCCATCTTGTTTTAGTATTTTTTACTGTTCAATAAATGTTTCTTATTTTAAACTTGAGACCTGTAATATTTGTTATCATTGTGTCATTTTTTTTTATGTAAATTGAGGGAGCAAAAGCAGTATCGGCCCCAAATATCGGCTCAAGAAAATCGGCAGTCCATAATCGGTCATTGGCTAAAGGTGATGGAAAAAAATCGGTATAGGCATCGGCCCTAAAAAATCCATATCGGTCTATCCCTAATTAATATTACAAATACAAATTATACTTTAGGTAGACTACTAGAATAATACACTGAATTGCTTTTGCAGTTCACTGAATACATTTTGCTGCAAAATAATGGCCAAAATGAGATGAACAGACTGAAAATCCTATTAGATAAAACAGATGTTGACAGAGTTTTCCGTTAGGGACATAATTCACAGTTAAAAGAGGCAATAAATCGCAATATATTGTATCGCAGTACTCAGCATATTACATCATATTTAAAATCGCAATAATATTGTATATGTTGTGTCGTGGCTTAAGTATCATAATAATATTGTATCATGGATCCTCTGGTGATTCCCACCCCCATATACACAGGTATTTGGGGTCTGCCCACCTCTTTTTATAGCTGTATACAGCAGTGGTTTCCAACTGGTGGGTCCCAGGTCCACTTTGAATGGACCGTAACTGACTCACAAACATGTCAAGTTTGGGGGAGGGGGGGGATAAATACACACTTTATTTTTGAAGAACAATGACTTTTCAGCACATGCTTAAATTTTGAAGTGCAGTTTCCTTTTGTAGAGTGAGTGAATAACAGACGACTAACAGCGATAGCTAAGTAGCTCAACGACATTTTTTTTTCATTGAATGAAATAGCCTGTAAGCTAATTTGTTTTAATGCCAACTTCACATGGCACTCAGTGGATATGGTCTGAAATCTGCGACAAATTTTGTGACAAAAATTACAATTTTTCAACGTAGTTGGGGCAAATTCTGGACCTAAAACAAACAAACAACAAAACGGAAGGAGGAGTTTCACTTCAAAGTCATCAAAAAACACCGCTTGATCAGTGATTTCAGCATCAGACACCAATGAAAACAGTATCCTATAGTGGCGTGTCACCAGTGGATCAGTTTGAAATGCCATCAGATAACAAGGTAATTTAAGGAGCTAAAGCGACCCACGTGCTTTTGGCACAAGGAAATGAATACAAGGTGTTTTACTAACGTTGTAAGTTTATTTTGAAGAAGACTCTAATGAGCACAAACTATGCAGTTCCTCTGGAAATGGAAGTGTACTTTGAAAAGACAGAATGCATATAACAGACACACCCAGGATACCTAGCACGTCATATTTAGACATGAAAGTTCACTGACCAAACGGTGATATCGGAGAACGCAGAGGTTCCTGTTGACTCCCATGTAAACAAAGCTATGTGGAAACAAGGTGTTAAATTAAGTTATTAAAGAATTGTGACCAAGATATGTACTGAGCAAGACATTTACAGTTGAAACTTGTCAGTGCTGTCTGGCCAACAAACGTTGGTGGCACTGTTTTGAAACAGACATAAAGTAATACATTGAATTTGCAGTAGTTTTCCAAAGTTTGACTTTCATGTGTTGGAGCATTTATTGTGTAATTTCCTGCCAATGCAACATCATCAAACTGATTCATTTTTCTTTACTAACAGCTGAAACAGTGCACTGTCAGTACTACTACATGGTGTTTTATCAATTGTTCTTATCTGAGATAAATGACCCTGAGCTGGTTGGCATGTTTGCGCATTCATCTAACTTACTATCATGCATGAGCACTTTGTGTTTGCTGGCCACTGTCAGTATTTATCACAGACACCCTGGACGTGCATCAGGTGCTTGACACAAACAAATCCCTCAGAGGAAGCAGTCGGTTTATGACTCTCACCAAAGTGCGTGCCATCTGTGAGTTAAGGCTCCAATTTACCACTTCATACGCAAGAAATATTGCCGTGAAATGCCGAGAGCGCTGCCAAATGACCTTTTTTTCCCCCCCTCCTGCAAGAAGCAGACTCATCCCGGTTTATAGGAGGAAGTGAGGTGCATCTGACATCTGCTTGAAACTGAAGCCCAACAAGCCTCTCACTTCTTTTTTTTTTTTTTTCCTTTATGGGAGATGTAAGACCCTGCAGACATGAGAGAGGCAAAGCTGAGACAAGATTTGAACTCCCAAGTCAAATTACAAAAGGCAGATGACATTAATATCACACAAGGTTTGGCAGTTCCTAAGTACATGCAGGGAGGCAGTGGGGGAGCCCACATAACCCATCAGTCAGCCTTTCCCTCTCTCCCCCGTCCCGCTCTTTCTCCCTGTCAGCCTGTCACTTTTTCAGACAAATGCTTGGGGGCCCTTGATAGGTTGCCTCCTTTATATGGAAAGTGGGTGATCAACAGTGTAGTTTTTATCTCAGAACAGAAGAGAGATGTTCTTGTTTTGCGGTTTGTTTTGTTTTGTTGACTTTGTTTCCCCCCCTCAAAAAAACCCCTCCCATAATCCTTTGCTCCATCTGTTTTGGGTTATTTGTGATGTGTAGATACAACTTGATCCTCGGCTCTCTTTGTTATGTGAATATTTAAATTGTGAATCCTCCGAGGGATTTTCTTTCCCCTAGCGTGAGCGGTTGGTTGGCTCCTGAAGGTTAGTCACCTGTTTTTCACCCCAAATCTGATCTTTTCAGACACAAAATAAAGCCGCTCGCTCTCCATTAACACCGGTATGAAAGACATTAATAGATGTTAGAATCATAATTTGTATAAGCATTGGTCTAGTTTGTCTTTTATCAAACAATCCCAGTTGGATACTTTGATGTAAATCAGTGTGATTGATGGACAGGTGACTGTTTAGACAGCTAATCATATTATCCAGACACATTAACTGTGTGTCAGATGAGCTCCCAGGACACATGGGCTTATTATGAAGGTGTCAACTTCACTTAAATTCAGCGGGTAATTAAAAAGTGATGAGTGTCAACGACACCGCCCAATTCTGAAATATGACAAAGGGGCTCATTTTAAATCAGACTCCCATAGTGATTGTTTTATGCCAAAAATAGCCACTGTTGGTTATATGAGATCCAAAATGGGTCAGATCTATGCCTGACCTCATCTAGGCTTAATGCTAATGTGTAAGTCATCTTTTTCCTGCACATATACAACAGGTTTTACTAGCCTAAGGCTGTTATGTTTGTGGTGGTCTGACATTTAATTTGTTTTTGTGTTACTGTGCTGAACATTGCTTTTGAGGAAAAAGGTGCTTGTAGTTGAAGAAAATAAAACGAGGAGCGGTGCGCGGTCTTTAAAAAGCAACTTATTGTTATGTGGCAAGAAGATTAATGGTGGTTTTGCCTGCATTTGTTAAGTATTGCATGTGCTATTCCCAAATTATCCTCACAGTAAAAATATTTCAAGTTTCCCGGGGTCATCAGCGGTGGGCATCCTAATATGCCGTCTTCATCACTTAATGAATTCATTTATATGAATTCATGAATTTCATGAGGTAATTTTCTTCTGGTAGATGTGAGCAGACGGGGCTACAACGTGAGGGCAACAAGTTGATCCCTTTGGTTTCTTTATTGGATGACATGGCCTGTGTGTTTCAGCATTATTTCGGGGCAGTAGTGGCTCAGTGGCAGAGCAGGTTGTCCACCGATTTAATCCCTGGCTCCTCCGGTCTGCATGTTGAAGTATCCTTGGGCAAAAATTGCTCCCAATGGATGTTCCATCAGTGTGTGAGTGTGTGTGATTTGTTACTAAGTAGCATGAGGCACTATGGTAGCCTCGGTCACCAGTGTGTGAGTGTGTGTGTGAATGGGTAGTTTGTGACATGTAGTGTAAAAAAAAGTGTTTGAGTGGTCAGCAGACTATAAAAGCGCTACACAAGCACAGTCCTTTTACTATTTACCATTTTAGAAACCACAGATTTTAACCATATACTGGATACAAATAATTGATTTGGCTACTGTGGCGTCACCCGTTGGTTTGTGTACTTATGTTTTGATGCCTTGAGTTTGGCATTTTGGCCGACACCATTTTGGAATGGAGCCAGAAGTGACCTGAGGTGACCATATTTGGACGACAGGGTGAAGCTGTGGAGGAGGGAGGATCGTTAAGTGACTTCAGTTAGCTGAGATGACGCCCTGCAAACAGCCTGTAACTCAAAGCAGCCATACTCATAATTGTGCAGAACTTTAAGTCTTAATAAAATTTAAAGGGTGAGTTATATGTAACAGGTGGACTCTAATGTTGCCTGTGTTGTGTTATATGAAGAGGCCCAGATCGTGAATATCTTCGGAGGCGATCTCTGTTTATTCCTGACAACTCTGACAGCAAGAGGTAAAAAAACAAAATCCTCCGTCAATTATGACCATATAAACTCGAACCCCTCTCCCATGGAGTACAACAGCAAAACGGCGGCCATGTTACATTTAATTCGTTACAATAAAACACAGAAAACATGCCTGACAGCAAGAGGTGTAGCACTATCTTCAAGAACTTTACATATTGTGCACCAATACTGGTGCAAAGTAGCAAGCTTAGCCTAACAATGAGTGAGTGTAATGTTAGGTCTATACAAAACTTTTGTAATAAGTGGTGTGATGATTACCACCCAAAGCAACCACTTCATTTGCCTCTATTATTCACATTAGTTTTGTTCATTTTGTATTTGTTCTAGGTTTAGCGATTAAATCGAACATCACATTTTGTCATTTCTGTTGCATTTATTTTGTCTAGGATACAAGAACTCCCTTTGAACATGATGCAGCATTCACCTTGGAATACTTTTGATATTTTCACCACGTTAATTCTCCGTACGACTGGGTCACTGAAGGCAGATGGCAATGAATTTAAAACTGCCTGTGTTCTTGCCTAGGGCTAGACCTTTGAATATGCTCTATCCATTGAGCTCCAGTTGACTGATTTGTCTGGCATCGTGACATGAAACAGTGGTTTCTTGGTTAAAATAGAAAAAAAAACCCACCAATGAGCACTGCAGGGGGAATCAAGTAGCCTTTCAGTGCCATGGGCGGGACTGATGCTGTTTTCAAGCTGTTGTCAAGCAGTTTGCCAGAAACAATACAGACTCATAACAACAATGGCGAGCACTATAAACAAGACATTATGCTGCTTTCAAGGCTGTTAAAATAGACATGTCTTCTCAATATTGCCAGATATTGTAGTTTTGCTTTGCGTCGCTCCACTCTTTAAATCTCAGCAAAACCAATAAGTTGGCATGGGTATGCATCAGTGTGGACTTGAAGTGATGTTATATTCATGTAGATATGTTAGTCTCTAGTGATTGTTACGGGAAAACAAATCCACTTTAGCACGTATATAAGTTTGAGTGGACGCAATGTCTGACTAAAGATGGAAGCAGAGTATGATGAGTTGACAGTCCTGTCTGATATCAGGCAACCTGTGTTCTGCATGACTGTCTGAAATGACACCCTGTGGTGGCATAGTCCCACTTGTCAAGAATGTTAAAGAAACTCTACTTCTCAACCTGCCTTTGTATCATCTTCACTTGATAACAGACTTTGGTGGATTTTTCTGTTTTTTTCTCATGAAGTGATCTCCATTGATCATAAGGTGAGAGCAGGCATTGAAGCATTCTGGCTGGCTGAGAGCGGTATGCACTGATAAGATTAGGACGAGCATTGCTGAGCAGGAAGAGGCACTTGCACTATAAGTGAAGCAGCAAGCAGGATGAATTTGGAGTGCCTTGGACGGCACTGGTGAGAAAATTACCATCATATGCCAAGGCCAATTTTGGTCGGCTTTCAAAAATTTATGCAGGAAATGAGGAGAGAGAAAAACACAAGTGTGGCATCTTTGAAAGTGAAGTCCTCATCCTCTGCCGCAGGTTTGTAAAGCATGAAAAGCACTAAATTCAATATTTCTCGAAACAGATTTGCCCTTGCTTTGAAAAAAGCCAGCTGCTGAAGAATGTCAGTTTTCTCCCAAGAGTCAGCTATTATGAGACAATGATTTTTATACCGGTGACACTGAGCAAGATTTGCTTTCTCAAGTCCTGCACACCTCACCGATTAAATTGGACCTGTAATATTGTGCTTTGTGTGGCTGGAGGCTAGGCCACAAATTAATAGAGCAACAGCGAATAAAGGAAGCACAAATAAGACCGTGAGGAGCAAGAACACCTCAATATGAAAAGGTATAATGAAACAAAGTCCAGACATTTAAGAGACAGTCACTTCATCAGAAGATTTTAGAGTAGCCTTCAGGATACATTCGACATTGTTATTCCCAATTCTGTTAATTGAGGGCCCCTTTGGTTCCTAGTATCCCAAATCTGGAATCTCAGTTGGTCCTGGTCCTACATTAAATTTATATTTAGTCTCATTGGGTCTGGTAGAGTCCTGTTGTCTTACCTTGGGTCTGGGGTCAGACTCGTACTTACGTGACAACGGCAACAGGTAAGAGAAGCAATAGTATTTTTTTTATTGATGCTTAACTGTCCCTTTAAGACTATGAACATCCTCAATGTGTTTATTCTATTGGAAATCATTTAGTGAGTGTTCCATAACATTTCCTGTCTCTAGGGGTCAGTGGGACGCTTCTAATTATGTTAATCTTGCATTTGTTTGAGGTTTCACTTTAACTGTGCCAGAGAATAATGCATAAAGTCCTTCCATCAGCATTGCCTATACTGTAAAAACCATGACAGTAGACAAGTAGCAGTGAAGAAAATGAAAAATGAGGTTTCATTGCTGTGGAAAGATAAGCTTCAGCTCCATGTCCTAATTAAAAAGTAGACTGCGCTTGGATCGACTAATGCCTTGATTCTATATGTATGTATTAGTACTCTCCAGAGGCCATATAGCTCTGCCCCCTTCATGCAGTTATTAACACGCAACGTTTTGCAGTTAGCCAGCCGCCTGCTGCCCATTGACTGTTGTCCGACAGAGGGGGCTTTAGGCAGGTGCTGGGCTCTGACATTTAGACCCCCATTGTCCTCGCCTGCTAATCCCTCTATTGTGAGCGATTAGCAATATCCTGGTCGCTCAGCTCTGGAAAGGGTGAAGAGGCCGCGTGGGGTGGGAATGGTGCCACAAATGAACAAGGACAATGCAGCATCACAAACTACGCTGTCTAATTTCATTATGCTGACATGTTAGTGCTTCAGTGGCTGTGTGTGTGTGCCGGCCTGATATGGGGCTGGAAGGATTGAGGCTGATAGACAGCAGTAGTCAATCTGGTGGGTAGGTCAGCTCTTTGTCTGGATCACTTCGAACGGCGCCGCTTTTTCTGATTATATACAGTCAAGTGGGTTTTCTCAAAGCGGTGCCAGAGGCGAGGCCACTCAGGTAAAATAGGAGCATGATCCCCCTCTATGGCCAAATGACACTTTCAAAAAAGAATTGGATTTTGATCATCAGCATTGGTGGACACTACACACACCCAGCTGAGACTGATAGTTTGTCGATATCACATCAGTCACAGTGACACTCCTCAATCCAACCAACAGCACTCAGCTGAGGAGAGCAATAAAGGATGGTGGGAGATAAGATTTGAGCAGAATGGAGGGACGCACTGAGAAGTGGGAACAGAAGAACCGGATATTGACAAAAGCAGCCCGAAGCTGATTGGGGGGCACGAGGGAGTGGCGGAGAGTTATTTGTCTAACTTAAGCCAGGATGATCTGCTGTTGCTCCTAACCAACAGAGTCGAGTCAGAAGTTATGTGTGCAGGTCTGTGTCAAGCTGTGACAGTGATAGAAAGCCTGGTGCCCTTGGTGTAGTCGTGGCCCACATGAATGTCAACTAGTGCATTGGTAATATTGGAGGTGGTGCTTGGCACCTGAGCCCACATTTGTAATGCAGCAGTAACTGGAGCAGGGACTTTCAAGCAACACCATGAATTATTCATGTGGTCCATATATTCTATACATGTTCATGTAAATTCAAGAAATTGATTTAGTGTGCAATATTTAGAGATTTCTATTTATTATCCCCAAGAAAATTCAATTTGCAAATGTCACCTGAAGAAGGATTGTGTATAACATGAGTACCTTCATTATAAAATGACCAACAATATTAATAATTACCACTGTACACAGTCTACTTATGGAACAAATATGGCTGCAAATGTAAATGCCTTATGTTACATTTGGTAGCTTCATGAGCTATAAGCAACCTGTTAATGCCACGTCTCTTGTATTTGCTCATTTTCCACAGGTGTTATGTTCGCTATTCACAGCCAATGTATAAAGTTGTGTTAGATAATGATGATTGCTGCCAAATGAAGCAGTACAGAAAAATGGCTTACAGATGGTGAATGACCTTCCCTATTTTCAGCAATTAGTTGGCCACTTCATTACAACATAAAGGCAGTGAGTACCCTCCAAACGTCACAGTATTTACTCACGCTCACTCAGACAAACAAATTACAACAACACATGGCGGTTTAACTGGGCTTTAAAGGATAATTTAGAAGCATATTTTGCAGACATCCAGTATGTCACCTAAACTGTGGCTTGCATCACACAGCCTGTGTTTTTGTACAGAGTGTACTACAGGTTCTTAATGATGACACCACTTCAGCTTGGGATGCCTTTCTGTCTGTGGCATGTTTGGAAACAAGAAAACCCCTGACGTCAAAGTGTGTCACCAGATGGTAGAAGTAAAGTAAGCTGCTTCATCGGGCTACAGTGAGGGAACATCTTTGTGTTGACTCCCACGTGGAAATGAGTTTGAAAACAAAGTTTACCTGCCCTGTAATTCTGTTGCGTATGTCATTTCCTCCACTTGTTCTATAAAAAATATCTGGATTTCATTAAGAGCTAATGGTGCCTATGTCAATATATATGGTACCAACAGTATATAAGAAGGCGGCTTGCCCTGTTCTCTTCAGCGACAGCAAATTGCACACTTAGCTGATCAGGATCAGTGTTGCTGTGTCGATGTTTTGTCCCAACAAAGCTTTCATTCATCAGGCTCCACCCACTGTCCCTTTAGAGTCTAGTAGAGGGCAAAGCCTGTGTGAGATAGAACAAAGGTTACAATACTGTAACCCTAGCTCTATTAGCTAAGGCGGCCCTGACGCTTCTACGCTGCTTGCTGAAGAGGGTATAGGATGGCCATCTCCTTATATACTGTGGGTTCTGCATGTATTCAGGTAGGCATGTCCTGATTGGTTAGCTATGTTTATTCAGATCTCATTGTGTGAATATGTGCTCATGATTGGAGGAGTAGTATTACCCATAAAGTCCAGTAGAGGACTCCACCTGTGCTAATAGAACTAGGGTTACAATACCGTAACCTTCGTTGTGTGCTGTTTTTGCACATCCTGAGGTCGTCAACACATCATCATCATCATCATCAGCAGCAAAATGGTTTTGCAATGACTGGAGCCGTTGATTTCCAGGGTGTCAATTATAGCAGCTTGGTCATTGGCCCTCAATATCTGATATAAACACACAAGGCAGTCTTTAGCGTCTGTATGGGACGCACCAGGCTTTAACTAACATAAACCCTTCAGCAGCAATATTAGACACTCAGAGCACAAGATGTCGTATAGAAAGCAAATTTGCATCCGTAGGTGGTCAGAGTTTTGGATGAGTCAAACAAGCACAGGCCTTTCACCCCTGACACCGTTGCTTCCTGGGTAAAACCAGAAGTCATCACTGAGTTGCTTTTAACAACGTAACGTAATTAGCGTCATGTGACATAAGTTAAGTAAGAAATATGCTTATTATAACCCAGACCATGATCTTTATTCTAAACTGTTTTGTTGCCTTAACCTGAAGCTGTTCTGGAAACCTACATTTCCTATATTGAAAAGACACTGTGGCATGTAATGAGCAGGAAAGGACACGCAATAAGTGGGAACGAACATTTTCAAAACTTGTCCTAGAGGGGTATCTCTAGGACCAGTGGCCCTATGCTTCAAAGTTTGAAGTAAAGGGCCACTAACCAAGCTGCCATATTGGACGACTTGGGAGTGAGAACGTGTTGTTGATGCCGTTGTTGCTTCTGGCTGAGCTTTAAGTTGAATTATTTTAAATGTAACCGTTTGTTACTGACTGAGTGGCACGATCATGCAGTGGTTAGCATTGTTGCCTCACAGCAAAAGGTTCCTGGTTCGAAAGCCGGGATGGGGGGTTTAAACCCTGGGATGGGGGAACTCCTCTGTGTGGAGCTTGCGCGTTCTTCCTGTGTCAGCGTGGGTTTTCTGCAGGTGCTGCGGCTTCCTCCCACAGACCAAAGACATGCAGGTTAATTAGTGACTCTAAATTAGCCGTAGTTGTGAACATGCATGTGAATGGTTGTCTGTCTCTATGTGTCAGCCCTGTGATAGTGTGGCAACCTGTCCCTCCTCCTGCCCGATGTCAGCTGGGATAGGCTCCAGCCCTCCCTGCGACCCCCAGCAGGATAAGTGGCTATAGGAAATGAATGGCTGAATGTTACTGACTGATCATTTTATACCTGACCAAGTATCTTAGAAAGACCTAGTTTTATTAGTCTGTATCATCTTTTCCAATATGGACAGTTCTTTGATAAATCACATGATTGTATTGGCGTTTAGATAACCACTTGGCATTCTGAGTGGATCCCCTTATTGCTTCTGGTCATGACCTCCCGGCATGTGCACACACGTCTATACGTCTGAACACATATGAACCCCAGCCCAGGTATCTGCTAATGACAGTGGCATGATTTGTAGGATCCTCAGGGCCTACTGCAGCATAATTCACTTATGGAAACTTGATTGATCGGAGTGAGGTTGGAGAAGCATCAAGTGCGGTTTGATTGAATTGTGAGTGATGGTAGTCCAGACGTCATTCATTCAAACTGATGCCCTGCAGCACTCCATTCAACAATCAACGCTTTTAAAGGCTTGGCTGTCTCCCCATCCTGTGGGGTACACGTTTGCAATCCCACCACTGCCTCGGTTTAAAATGAAAACTCGGAGCAGTTGCTCGTTAAACATTTGAAACCATCAATTTACTAAACCTCAAAAAGTTACTCCATCAAAACTTCCATACCCAATTATGTCCACTCAATTTCTGGGAACAAAGTAGAGCTTTGAACCTGATTAACTTGCAATGTGGTCAGCGCTATTTTATAAGATGCAAGCACAAGATAAGCACCAGCTTAGAAGGAAGATCTTAGAGTCCCTTGTTTTGAATGTTTAGCAGTTTGTTTTGCTGGACATAAATTGTTGCATTAATGCTTAGACACGGGAATTGGACTGGTTAAGTTATGGAGAGCACCACGGCTTAATCCAGGAGCGAGGTAGCTTGAGGACATTCAAGTAATTTTGTTTGGGTCATTTTATTTTCTGTGCCTTCTATCTCAGAATTGCTGTATGTGATTTTCAATATAGAATGATACACTTGAAGAATAAGTGAGCTTTTGTGCAGTTGTTTTCCTACTTTACCATGTCAAGGCACAGTTAGAGAACTATTGACGCAAGTTTTGGAAATACTTTCACAATGTTGACAGAGCAACAGTCCTGAGAGGAAATCAGAGATCGAAAGCCGAGCAGGAGAATGTAAGGTAGCGCGTGGTAATTCCATGCCATGCAGTTGCCCCCGAGTCACCTCTAAACTTGAGGTCGCCAGATGGACCGGTGTCTCGCCTGGCTCAGGAAAACACATAAACTTTGCTGATGTGTTTCAAGCACACGGAGGCAGAGGAGGCACAAATAAGACAAGTGAGGTCTCGACTGGGGAGGTGGGGGCATCGCCTCCTCCTCCTCCTGTTGCTCTGCCTGTACGTTGGGATCACAGGAAAGACTTCTGACCCAGTGGCTGGGTAGCAGCTTTGTTTTGCTGCAATGTCAACTCCCAGTGCAGGCTCACAGGCTTAGCGCCGGGTGTGCTAAAACATGCCGGCATAATCCTCAACACTGTGACAGGAGGTAGTAAATAAATTAAATGTCTTATTTTAATGTTCACAGTTTCAAATCACATCTGCTTGAGGGTTTATTTGCAATTTCCATACTGTTAGCTGCTTCTTCAACATAATATCTAACAGTAAACAGTGTGAACCAGTATGTGCATTAATGGCATGTAATGTGCCATTTACAGCAGTATCCTGTGCTCACATTCAGCCTCAGAAATCTCCTGCTTGTCATCCTCTGTCTCCTCTGCTGTTCGATTGTCAACATTTCACGTGGTCCGTTTGCCCCTGTTGGCAACCACTTTTCCTTTTGTTTGGGAGGAGAACAAAAAATTCTACACTGGCAGTGTAAAATCCTCCACCTAGGCAAGAGAGAGTGCTCCTGTCGCATTGATTTACTCCATCAGAAATGGCGAAACAAGTGAAATTGAGTGTGGAGGGAAAAAAAGTAAAAAAATAACCCCGTCACACACCCAGAATAGCCTCACACACCGATACACACCGAGGCAGACCAACCAAAACGAAGGAGAACCATTAAGAAAGCTTGAACAAGTAAAATTATGCTCCAAACTCTATATGATATACCGTATACATCGTCAGTGAGAAAACAAGTGAGCTGGTTCAAGGGGAAGCACATCACTTAGATTCACAGGGCTGATAAACAGGAGAGGGGGAGCAGGAGATGGGGAGCAGCAGAGCAGGTGGACCCGTACAAGGGCTGATGGACACCATGTGGCTGAATACAAACACAGCAAGTCAGTCTGTGCTGGCAAAACATATCAACACTGTTTATTACATTCTCAAAAACAAAGGGGCTTTTTCAGTCTTATCTCATTTGCTGCATCTGTGGTTGAAAACCGGCTCTGATCTGACAAAGTACACGTCTGATCAGTGTTGCGGAAAGTAATTATTCTACCTATTGTAGATATACTCTGCTGAATACATTACTTTGCAGGTGCAGAATATTCTGTCATTGCTCACTTTATTTTGCATTATTACCACAGTGGAGCTGGTTATTCTTTTATTTTATGTACCTGTTTTTATTCTTTGTGAGCCAAAAACGAACAGAAGCCATTGTAAGAAACAGCATTATATTAAAAAGTGACTCTCCCGCAGGCAAATAAATTTGCTCGTGTCCCTTCAATGACTAGTTGCTCTGCTCACTGTGAGGTGTAGTCACAAGTGCAACAGACCACAGTTAACCCAGATCAGTTTTGACGCAAGGGGTTAATGGGCTCCTCTCTATAAATAGCTACAGCAAAGGTTTTAATTTACAGCTCAGTGTGGGATTTTACCCATTGATATCCCCACCCTAAAGGGACAGTTCATCCTCAAATCAAAAATGTATGCTTTCCCTCTCACCTGTAGTGCTGTTTGTCAATCTAGATTGTTTTGGTGTGAGTTGCCGAGTGTTTGAGATGTCAGCTGTAGAGATGTCTGTCTTCTCTTCAGTATAATGGAACTAGATTGCATTCAGCTTGTGGTGCTCAAAGCAGCCAAAAAATACATTCGAAAAACTCAACAGTATTGTCTCTTTCCAGAAATCATGAGTTGGTAACCCGATAATCAGCAGACTTTGTTGTGAGCAGTTTCAACTTCCTCTTTTTAGCAAACTACACCCACCAACTGTATCGATGCAGAAGGAAGTGTGCATCTGCTTCTAGCCCACCTAGTGCCACTGAGTGAGCTAACATTACAGCTCAGGCAAGGCGCTGTAACGTTTGCTAGCTTAGTGGTTAACTAGGTAGATGTTTACGTCCAGCACTGTCACCAGCCTCTCATCCATGAGTAGAGCAATGTCTCTGTCCAGAAATCATGACCCGGTTACTTTAGATAATCCACAGACCTTGTTGTGAGCAGATTCATGTAGGAACTATTTTCTGGCTACCGAACTACACCTGCCACGGTATTACCGCGCAAGCAATGTGCATCTACTGCTAGCCCACCTTGTGCCATTGAGCTAGCTAATGTTACAGCTCAGCCAAGAAGCTGTAATATTAGCTAAAATATCAGAAATGCCACCTATACAAGTATTGACAGTGTTAAGGAAAAAAGAGGAAGGAAAATGCACATAATTATGTTGCATTCAAGGAGTAAAGACAAGTAGACTTCTGTAGCCCTCTAGAAATGTCATAAAACGTCCCCATATCTTATCAAAAGTAGAGTATTTACCCTCAATCAAAAAAGTTTTTCAAGGGCAACAGAGCATGACAGTCTGATACACCAGGCTTGTAAACGTGGTCTGATAGTAGATTTCTAGAATCTGGCTATGGTGTGTTTTGCTTGTAATAAGCAGTCAGAGTGTCATTTTCATATCGGCCTTACTAAAAATATGTATTCATGATTTAGGGATGAACTGTCCCTTTAACGCCAGCCAGACACATCATACAAATTCACACCATATAGTGTTTTAATTATGTTCCCCACATCAACTGTGTTTTGATCCCTTCATTACTCTGTGATACAAGCAACAGAAGGTCTGTCTTGTTTCATTACTGAATATGAGACTGTCCCGCGTGGTCAGCGTATTTATGTCATTTTATTCACTGAGACAGAGAGCAGGGGTATTTGTGGCTCGGAGGTTTGCATTGCATTGTCTTTGTCAGATGTGTGTTACCTGCAGTCACATGTCTTGTGTTCTGAACATTGTGTCTCTGGAGCCGCAATAGCCCTGACATCTAGTCATATAGTAAGATCCATAGCAGTGCAACTATATGGAACCTAAGCACATAGCCATCATATAAATGAATCCTAAGCTGTGATCACACTTGTTCTCAGAGGGTAAAGAGACCTCACAGAATACTAGATCTGGTGTGGGAGTCCATTATGATTATCTTCACGATGGACAAATAAGCACCTCACAATTGACTTTGAACACCAACATTCAGTGCCAGCACAGGAAGTAGTGCAAGGAGCAAGGAGGAAAGTACGACATTCTTGTCTTGCTCAGTAGCCATCCACCATGTGTGCAGTGTGTGAGTTTAGCTTTGTTTCCATTGACAGGTGACACCTCATAAGAGATGTAAACTCATCTTCATTGGTCGACTACAAACATGACATATCATCTGAAACATGGAAGTAGCTACATGCCCATTAGCCCACAGCATCATTAACAGGCGGCTCGCTCAGTGTGTGACGTGCACTTGTAGATAAAATATAGGCCTATATTAATGAAGGTTCATTAGTACGCTTTTGTATTTCTCTGTAATGTAGCACAGTGTTAACAATGTTACTGATACTATTCTTTCTCACACCTTCAACTCAAACCATTGTGCTGCCCCGCTCAAAATATACATTTTAATATCGTAAACACACGGGCGACTAGTCGACGAATGGCCCTAAATGACTACAGGGAAGTATAGTGCGATAAATACCATAAAAAAAGTATATGAAAGTCCTGGGCTTGTGCTCCAGTTATTGATCCCGTTGATCAGATCTTCAGTGCTCCTGGCTGCCTCTGCAATGACAATGTGATCACTCGTGGTTTATTGATACCAGGTGAAAAGTGGGTTAGAAAGCCCCCGTGAGTCCTCTCTGTGTAGCATCCATACTATTCATGAAGCAGACGTGCCTTTTTAACCTGAAAGTGACAGTAACAGACCTCACAAGCCCGCAGGCAAATGAGCAGCCATCATGAGCAAGTCGTTGATTGGAGCTGCTGCATTAAGTTATGGCAGCATGCATCCATATTAAACAGAACCACGCATAAGATCATCAGGACTTCATTACCCAGATGTCAATCTGCTGAGACAGCAGCCAGTACCTAACATTAGTAGTCCCACCACACACTCACATACACACCACAGCCACCCTTCAGACTGTGCCGTGATAGCTAATGTGATGTATTTGACTTTTTGGAGGTATTAGCCATGTATCAGTAGAAGCAGAGGCCGTTTGTTACAAGTCTGACAGAAGAGAGTGGGGTGGCACAAAGCCCGGCAAATGCACATCACACCGCTATCAGCGCGTCACGTCCTTGGTCCATCGCTTCTGAGGAGGGAGGGATGGAAAGGATGGAAGGACAGGGAGGAAAGGATAGAGGGAGGGAAGAGAAGACGTGAAGAGATCCAGAGGGAGGAGGGGCGCTGAAATGAAGGAGAGTGATCTGAATGGAAAGGAGGGGAGGCGAAGAGAGGGAGGGAGGGAGAAGTGCGAGGAGAGATAGGAAAGACAAAGAGAACAGCAACGAGTGCATGACTGATGAAGGCTGGAATGAACGGAGAAGGAGAAAACTGCTGGGAGGACAAGATAGAAGGTGGGGTTAAAAACGAAAAGGGAGAAAATGGGAGTGAAGATAAAGCACGCCAGGGGTGTGGGCACGACACCGATGAGTTATGATAACCCTGAGCACATTCAATAAATAAACACATCAATATAATCGGATTGTTTTAAGCAGGGTGTCAGCGCAGTCACATTGCTCCTGATTAGCGTCTATGGACTGCATCTCTGTAGCAGCTCCATACATACAGTGCACACTTTGAATAGTGTCATGTTTTGCATTTAAATAGAAGACAAAGGCGGTATTATACTTTGACTGCAAATCAAAATGGAAATTGGATGCTGAGCATTCCCTGGGAGTGGAAGTGAGAGCGCTCTCCTGCAGTTGAATCTGTGACTGTGCTGACAACAGAGAGGGAATAAAGTGGAAACTCCCTGTGGGAAGTAATTAGTATGGACAGTTTTTAGTGTTGACACCGCTGGCTTAGCTTTCAGATCTACCGTTTGCCTTTTCCTGTCGTCTTGGGAAAACATTTCAGTGCCAATTTCACCTTTTTATTTTTTATATTTTTTTTTTAGATTGAAAGGTTCCATGGTCTTTTGTGTGCTTTGTGGCAAGCCTGTACCACCAGTGAAAAAACATTGTAGAGTTTCATCAAAGCATAAGAATGATAGCTGAAAAACCTGACAGTAGTTCATCTGTTACAAAGTCAACTTCTTGGTAATTTTTTTGAGGTCTTCTTTTATGCCAGTACTCACTCTGGCTTCTGTGCTTCAGATAGGCTACAGTAAGTTACAGTAAATTCTGCTGCATTACTGTTGGATCTGAGGATGTCAAGGATTAAACAAGCGGTTAACCACAGAGAATATTTTTGATTGCAACTCATCAGACTCTGAAAACCTCTGAAAACCAAGCCCACCACACCGTAGTGACCCTTCCACAGGTTCGCCTATGGAAACCTTGTTATGACTTTTACTTCCTCTAGATAGTCAGGTTTGATATTCCTCCTATACTTACATCACCACAATATGCAAAATGGCTGTAGCTTGCTAGAACATTAGATATCAGCATGTCAAAGGTTTATTTCAGCACCTTGTGCCCACCAGAGAGGAAAACTTATACGGACATACTTGATATTGTCTGTCTCAGCGTCCCTTCTCCTTACCATGCTTACCGTGGACAAATGATCCCACTGAATGGCCAGTAGTGACAGCTACTCAATCAAATCATCAGGTGAGATCATCATTAAAGATGAAAACAATCAAAACCAGACATTGCATAGATTAGTTAGCTTCAACCGCCACTGTTTTTCTGGCCAAAATTAGTAAAATGCTTGCTGCATGCAGATAGTTAGCTCAACCTGGCTTGGTGGTGTGAGAAACCATTGATAAACTGAGACGGCTGACGTTAGATTCATTTCCTGTATCTGTGTCATGTGGATTTTAATAGAAGAAAAATATAAAATAGAAGAGCCGCGTAAAATAGAGAGTTGTCGCACGACAGACGGTGGTTGTCGCGCCGCTCCCGTTGCCGGTGCAGCCGCTGTAATTGATTAACGGGGGCGGGCTGCTACGGGACTCGCGCTGCAGTTAACACTACTAACAGCGTGAGTTAATGTCTCTGCACATGTTGAGCTTCCAGCTATGTTAATACAGACACAGGCTAATATAACATGATGAGTTAGAGTTGTTCGGACCACTTTTGGACTTGTTTGAAGATGTTGTCTTCCGAGTAGTTTGATATTAAAGTAGCAGTAAGGAGTCAAAGAAAGTCAAAACTAACCTTGCTGTTCAGCCACCTTTGACTTCTGACCTCTCTCTTGGTGCATTGATCCATGTACAGCACCTTTCATCATCTTTAGGGAATACAAGCACACCTTCAGACATGTTTTTTTTTGTTTGTTTTCAAGCTATAGAGAACAACAACCACACACCAGCAAGACCCAGTGGATCTTTTTTTAATCTGCATTCTCAATAGTTTGAAGCAAGGTTGAAACCTTGCAAGGCCTAACTGCCCTTGTTTCCATGGCCATATTTCTTGGGAAACATCAGATTTCCACTACACCATCCCCCCAGGTAACAATTACGACAAAGTTCTTGCATAGCGGAGAGTCTTATTGACTGTTGGATCAAAGATCCTTGACTGTAAAAAGAAATGAAAGAATCCAACACACTCTTGGTCGCTTGTACTTTCACCTTATGAAGGTCTTAGGACTAAAATGATATTAATAGATAATAATTATAATAGTGGTGGATTTCTTGTTTTCTACCCCCAAAGTCACATTTTGAATAAATTCAAACATTATGCAGTTGTAAGATCTTGTCATTTATATCCAAATCACCTAGTTCACAGCAAGATGTTGCTTGAGGTTTCGGAGGATCTGTGAGTCATGTCATCATCTGGATTGGTCTGCTGCATATCTGGTCATTTCCCAGTGCTAATGGATGTTTCCACACATGAATCTCAGCAAAAATTGGTCCTGTGCAGCTGCAGCTACAAGGTGGAAGCAATTAGATCAAACAGTATAATTCAAACCACTCATTGTGCCATCATATACTGCCACATCCATGCCACTGTACCTTCATTTTTAAGATGTGTTTCAACTAATTGCGATGTGAGTTTCAGTCATAAGTAAATACATAAAAAATAGTAAATAGTTTTAAATAAGTCTTCCAACCCATACGACCACATAAGTTTATGTTTCTACCCTGTAATACAACCCACAGGAGCATTTCCTAAATTATTACCACTACCAGTGGCAGGAGATCCACACAAAAAGCAACCCGGTCTCACTCTGAAGTCGTTTAAATCAGGTGCTTGGGCAGTTATTTGCAGCACCAGACACCGATGAAAAAAGCCGTCCTTTAAACGTTGGCATGATACGTGATCGGTCGCAGTTATAGTTTAATAGCACCCGGGGGAATTGCAGAAGGACAAGAACAAAACTTGCGGCAATGAAAGTCCGAGTAGGATGGACGGTAGGGGTGGTGGACGAGTTCAACAAACACCAACTTTCACCTGGTAGAGAGGTGTTTGCATCCCAAGATTACTAAGCCAAACTCTTCTTTTTTCCTAAACCTAACCACATGCTTTTGTTGCCTAAACCCAACCATGTGTATTTGTTGTTGAAGAGAAAAAAAATGTAGATTTGCAATGTTGTACCAACGCAGTATGTTTAGTTTGTATGTAAACATTAAATTTCCTGTGAAAACAGAAGTGTATTTTGAAAGAAGACAATGCACGTTACAGGCTGTACTTGACACAGCGTCCCAGAATGTCAAAAACTAAGGCACCCAGGGTACCTTGCTCATCCTATCTGCCTGTGGAAAGTCCATGACCAGACGTCGATATGTAACGAAGTCGGAGTGAGAATGTGTTGCAAAAAGGCATATATGACTGTTAACAGTCGCAGTCATAAACATGAGTTAAACACTGTGAACTGGTCGTGGTGTGGTTTAGGCAACAGAACTACTTGGTATGGTTTAGGAAAAGATCATGGTTTGGGTTTAAATAAGCGTGTTTGTTATGTACTTAAAGGGAAATTTTGGTTTATTTCAACCCGTCTCCTATCGTCCTAAATTTGTTTCAAGTGACTAGTGACATAGAAATAATAGTTAGCATGTTAGCCGTTAACCTAGATACAGCCGTAGCTTCAGACCTGTTAAAGGGCCAGTGTGTAATATTTGGCATGGTTTATTGTCAACTCTGAATCTGAATCTGAATATTCTACCCATTAATATGTTTATATAAGTGTATTATCGCTATAAAATAAAATTCGTTTGGTTTTCGTAGCCTTATAATTATGCTTTTATTTATATATATATATATATATATATATATATATATATATATATATATATATAGCAAGGGCCTTGCCTTAGAGAGGTCGCCATCTTGCGCCGCCATGTATATACGGCAGCACTAGCGGACAATCCAGCCAACCAGAGAACGCGTTTCGCGTGTATAAATAAACCAACAAAGACAGCGGAAGGAAGGAAGAAGGAGGAGGAAACAGCAGAGTGTTAGTAGTTCGTCGATGGAGAGTAGTGAAAAGTTTTTTTAGTTATAAAGTTTGCGACTGGACCGCAATTACCACGCAACAGGAGAGAATGAACCTGAACCGTCATCTCCGAGGAAAAGAAGACGCAGCTTCACTCCTTGTGATGCACTCTCTGCGGCGCTTTTCCTCCTGGTGATATATCTCTCCAGCGATGGTAGCAGTAGCACCGAATCTCATTCTGTGCAGCCAAATGGGAGCGGAGGATTCAGCTTCTCTTCTCGCCCGCTCAGCATCCAAGTTCCTCATCTGTATGCTCCGGCTCAAACAGGTATGGCTCTGGGTCTGTGTCCGCTACAAGAAACTTTTCAAAATCGCGTTCAAAGTCGTCCATTGCAGCTACTATAGTCTGGAGATATTGCTAGGCTAGATAAACAGCTGAGCTCTGTTTACAGGCTACGCTGTCAGTCAGTGTGCGGGCTGGAGATTGGCGGAGCAGAAAGGGGAAGGGGTACCCGCTTGGTATTGCAAACGAGAATGTGTGTATGAAGTGTGTGTGTTACGCTAGAAGAGTCAGAGTTTGGGACAGAGTCTTTTATTCCCTGGAGTGTTACCGGAGTTTTTGGAGCGCTCAAATAAACGGGCCTTTTTCCCGAACGCTACTCTGGTCTCCTGCTCATGAGGGATCCATTACAATATCGTAACATGGTTTAGATTTCTAAATAAACATTCACCTCGTCGCTAGATAGACCTACTCCTGAAAAACTCGTGTCTGTGCAAGGATTTTTGTCCCTACGAGGCCACCGTCATTTACCCGACGGGAGGGGTGAGCGAGTGAGCCCTGCAATCTAGAATTTGACCACTGATGTCACTGTTTTCAGCGGTTTTCAACCCATTTTACACAGTGGCCCTTTAAAACGTAAGTGAACAGGCATACCTTCAAGTGCAAAGTTAGTCCACTAAACAAGCTTTTTTTCCACAAAGACCGTCTCATATCATTAGGATAAATGTCAGAGAACATATAGAAAACAACATGTAAACGTGTTGTCTTACCAAAATCAAATTCCTCCTCCACAAAGTCGAAGTCTGACAAAAAGTCAGCCATTATTCTATAAATCTTTCATAAAATAAATGAATGAACTTTTCAGGCTACCGTCCAGTTCTGCCTTCCAGCTGTTGCTGCTTGTTCAGGCATGGTATGAGATCGCTGCTTGTTCTCGTGATATTTTGGCCGCGCTTTGGAAAGCAGAGCTAGAGGGATAAACAAACATGGCAGCACACCGGTAAGGTAAGACAACACATTTACATGTCGTTTTCTATATGTTCTCTGACATTTATCCTAATATATGAGGTGGGCTTTGTGGAAAAAAAAGCTTGTTTAGTGGACTAACTTTGCACTTGAAGGTATGCCCGTTCACTTACGTTTTAACAGGTCTGACGCTACGGCTGTATCTAGGCTAACGGCTAACATGCTAACTATTATTTCTATGTCACTAGTCACTTGAAACAAATTTAGGATGATAGGAGACGGGTTGAGATAAACCGAAATTTCCCTTTAATGTACTTGGTTACTGGCCCTACATGTCAAACAATGATGCTCTAGTTGTCCCCTCAACATCACTTTTGGAAGCTCGGGGACAGTGTGTCAATTTCCACTCATTACATGCATTGTGCCTTTTCAAAATAAACTTCCATCTCCACAGGAAACGTACAGTTTCACTCATTAAATGCATAAAGTCTAATTTCAAAATAAACTTCCAACATAGGTTCACTGTATTTTTATGTTTACGTCCTTTGGTTTAGGCAACAAAAGTGTGTGGTAAGGTTTAGAAAAACGTTAATGATGGGTTAAGATAAGCAGGTCACACTAACACAACATAACGTTACATATGTTTCGTGACATACATCACACACATCATGCAGTTACTACGCCATGTTGTTGAAACAACACATTTTTGGTTTCACTCAGAACACAAACAGCGATCTTATGGGTGAAAGTCCCATGTTTGTTTGACCATTCCAGCTCACCTCGCATTTACCCTTCATGAACTGTTGCTGTTTATACTAAGTCAGCTGCTCAGACCATCAGATAACAATGCAGGCCAGTGCGTCGCAAACAGATGCCAGGGCTTCCTCAGTGTGTTGGGAAATGGCACCAAGGGCCACTGACCAAGTGTCATTATTTGACAACTTGGGAGTGAAGACGGATTGAAATAACTTATACAGGACACAAACAGCAATCTTCTGGGTCAAAGTCCTGTGTATATTTGACCCATCCACTACCCTGACCTCCTCTCTATGCGTACTTTATCGCTTTTTTGTACTCCACCAGACTTCCTTATGTACTCCCGTCATAATTGTTATGGTTAATAGAGGTCGCCGCCAAACAACAAACGTAAATATAGGTAGTAATAAACTTCTTGTACAGACAACCTATGGGGTTATTTTTTGGGGAGGGAGGACAGTCTTAATTTTTTAGACATTGTGTATTTGCATTCAGTAGGAAACAGGCGTATTTACTCTGCATGATGCCAAATCTGCCCACTAGTTTGACAAGTTGATGCCACTTTATTTTAGTCCTGAAAAAAAGAGAGTGAAGGTCATGAAGACATAGGCTTATACAGTGACCCACTCCTGATGAGTTCTCTGCCTACATTAAGAAAAAAATCAGAAAGTCATTCTAGCCTGACCAAGTGAAATCTGTGTTTTGGGTTTATGGGCAGGTCAGCTGAAATAGGTTGGGAATAGTTTGAGAGGTACAAGATATTAAAATCTTTTTTTCATGACACTCTCAAAGATAGTGCATGATTCATTTGCAGTCAAAATGGGTCACGACATTTTCTGACTGATGATGTAACCCTTTTTGGAATAATAGTTTCATCCAATCCCTGCAGGATCGGACCATAACATTTGGTGGCTTGATGTATAGTCCATTTATACAGGTCAGTCTGAGCTGATGTCAGTGTGTGGGCGTGCAGCGTGCGTAAGCCCTTGTCCACATGAATTTACATAGGTGTGCAGTAGGAAACCTAGAAATAGACATTTATCATGCCTGAGTAGTGTTTACATATACATGGAAATGGCCTCATCCTTTTGTTTTTGCATGGCATTCAAGGATTACATTTAATCTGTTATGCACTGTGTGCTTGAGGAGCTCTACATCCTGTGGCTTTAACATACTGAGGCAATTCTGAGTACATAACCTGTGTACATACAACTCTTACTAATCATAAATATTGTTCCGGTTTTTCTATGTCTCTTAAATTACGTAATTGCAACCCCAATGTCCTTTCTGGTTCACTACAAACATTTTCACCATAAGCCCCTCTCCTCTGCGTTCGTTCTGTGGGAATGTGGCGGTAGCCTGGGCGTGGAGGCTTGACGACGACACCTTCAGTGACCTGAGGAGCGGCAGCTGTGACAGGCCGCCGACGTGGCTGTCACTTGTCCTGACTGATGACAGACATGCAGCCTCTTCCTGCCAGCTAACATCTGGGAGAGCAAAGAGCCCGACACTCATCCTGACAGCAGGGGGAGGATGAGGCACAAGGAGAGAGAAGGACTGCAGCATGGAGGCAGGCGTGTTGTTGCCCCCCCCCCCCCCCCCCCCCTTTTTTTTTTTTTTTTTTTTTGCTTTTAAGTTTTTAAGTCACCACATTCGAATCGCTCTAAACACATCCGTGGGACAAACACAAGAGGTGCATCAGTAATGGCAGACATTTTAACTTGTCATATAAGCAGGAAAAGCACAGGTGTAACTAATAACATTATTAATGGCTCTACTCCTTTGACGCTCTCAGAGAGGTATGCCGGTGAGTCAGCATGCACAATACCAGGGCTCTGGGTGGATACCTTTATACTCTCTATGGTGGATACTGATTCAACTAAATGCATTGCAGCCATTATTAATGCTATTACACCTACTTTTCACACTGTGCCATGTCAAAATATCCAGTTTTTTTGCTGTGTTCATGACAAGGGCAACGCAAGTTTACAGGCACAGCAGAGAAACAGGCCAATATGTTTTGTTTTTTTTTAAAATAAAACACATAACTAGATTTATGAAACTGTTGGATTGATGTTTAAATTTTGCTCTAGTTTAGCCTTAGCTTCAGTGCAAGTCTCAGCCTGTGCAGTAGCCCAGCTTACATCTATAGAGTACATAATGTGCTTAGTCATACTGTAATGACAGATGGCAAGGGTTTGGACGTTATCTGATTGATTAATGAAGTCTCCCGTTAATCTACAAGCTACAGCCAAAACCAACACTTCTCTCTACCCCTGATGAAATGGATGGATTATGAAAATGTGACCGTAAAAGAAGAGTGGACACAGTCGGACTCCTTGTACTCTCATTTGCCAATGCCTTGTCAGCAGCCCGGTCGCCAGAAGAAAATGTCATCATTGTACATTTCTGTAAACTATGGTTACATAACATTTGTACATTTCATATGTAGCATAACAACAACCATAACCAAGTGGTTTTTGTGCCTAAACCTAAACGCACTCATCACAGAGTTGTTGCGAAATGTACATTTTCATCGTATCTGCGTCTCTCCCTAATAGTTTAACCTTGTCAAGTCTATCAATTTATTCATTTATTTCACACCTGCCCTGTTTGGTTCGGTTCAATCGAACTCAAGTTTGTTTGCCCCCTAAGTACGGTTCGTTTGGGCAGGTGTGAACACAGCAATCACACTCAGGTGCACACCAAAACAACCAGCCCAAGACCTTCTTGAAGAGGTGGACTCAGTCCAGTTACAAATTAACTCTGGTGCGGTTCGTTTGTGGTGAGAATGTGTTCCGAACTCAATCTGAACCAACTGCAGTCACATGACACATTGTTTGGGTTAAACATGAGCATGTTACAGTCCCAGAAGATTATTACTTTACCCATGTAGTTGTCCCTCCATTGTGACATTAGACAGTGTCACATTTATCTTGCAAGTGTACTGTTCTTCAGTGTTTTGTTTCCGTCCTGGATTTTTCCAGCACAGATATTCTGACCAATCAAGAGCAGCTTTCTCGGGCAACATATTTGATCTGGTTGGCTTGTAAATGCTGCCGTGAGAACACGAACCAACTCTAGGCAATTATACAACTTTGTAATTAAACTAGTCCCTGATTCAGACCAAAGCAAGACAACTCTAGGTCTGAAAGCACCATAGAGGTAACAGGACCGTAATACGGGTCTTTTTAAAATGGCTTCCAATACTGTAAATAAACACATTATTGTCTTGGTCTGTGCTTGTTTGTTAGAAATTACAGACCAAATTATTATCAGTGTTGGAGTCAATGGCATGAAGTCACGAATTCACTTATAAAGAAACTGAAACTAATGTCCAGAGACTCCTGAATAAATCTAATTTCTCCAAATGTTTCCTGTTTTCATAAATTGTACAAAAGTGTAGTTTTGAAAAAGTAATGAGAATTTCTTGAAGCCGAAAGTTGGCTTTAGTTTACACCCTTGTGGCTCTTTCTAAGCTCATTTATCCCACTTGGAGATACTAAATTGGCAACAATAAGAGAAAAACATTTTGTCAGTTCTCCATCAGCAGCCTCTAATGCTTCTTGTCTGCAATGTAGACTGAAGACAAATCGCCAGTGTGCCTGTGGGCTTTTAACCTTGGATGAGTGTCATATATTTCATTTTAAAATTATATCAATTCAAAATGTGCCCACATCCCAGATGTCATTTTTGACAAGCACATATTAATTTGATCAGTGTCGACTGTTTAACTTAACTCCATATAACAGAGAACAACTATTTGATAACCAGTAAAGTGGACGGGAACAAAACTGCACATCATGCATCAGCACAGGGCTGTCACTCTACAGTTGATCTTCCTCTATTCTCTTGGCTATTTTCTGTTGGTATAAATCACCACTCATGAAACTGAAGGGATTTTCCTGTGAAATTGTCTCCAGTTTTCATTGAGCATACAGTATTAACAAGGCAAGAAGGCAAATGTGTAGACGGAGGGTAATGTGATGCAGTGACGGGGAGCATTTCGAGACAGGATCGATAATGTCACCCACATGGGAAAAAAGGGTCAGGCAGTTCTTGAAGGAATTGGAATGGGATGGCATTTACAGTTAAAGATATTGACACATTTCCGCGGGCTACAGCTCCTAAGAAGTCTATTTACAAGCCTTATTTAAAGACATTTTTACACAACTTGAAAATGTCACAGAGTATTAAGAATGATAGCGTATCATTGTGAATGTAATGTGATGCCAAAAAGAAAGAGACCTCTGAACTAAACTTCCAGCCCTCAATATAAAGAGCGTCTGGATTTCTCCCTGTTGGTTGGCACTTTCAGAGATGTGTTAAGATATACCAATTGGGGCCAGCATGAAACTCAAAGATATTCCTCTCTGTTGCTGTTATATTGTATCACTGACATGTGGTGAGTTGGGTCTTGGTGGTGAGGAAATCACTTGTGAAAGTTGGATGTAGTCATTGTTTCAACCCTTTGTCAAATCTAACAACCAAACTGAATCAGTTTAAACACACAGCAGTGTGTTATGATTTCATGTGAGGTTGCGTGATGACTTTTGCATGAAAACATGTCAAAATTTACTAAACTAATTTGACAGAAAAATGAAAATGCTCTTATAAAGTTTGGGCAGGGGCACGTTTACCAATGTATTACATCACCTTTTTTTTTTTTTAAACAACACTCAGTAAGCATTTGGAAACTGAGGACATGAAATTCTTTTCCATTCTTACTTCAGTTGCTCAGCAGTTAAGGATCTCTGTCGTCATAGTTTGCACTTAATGCAGTCAATGCACGGGCCACACATTTTCACGAGGAGACAGGTCTGGACTGCAGGCAGGTCTAGTACCTGTTCTCTTCTGCTACAAAGCCACACTGATGCAGTGCATGCAGAATGTGGTTTGGAATTGTCTTGCTTGAATAAGCAGTGATGTCTCTGAAAAAGACATCATCTGGATGGCAGCATATGTTGCTCCAAAACCTTTCAGCATTCATGCTGCCTTCACAGATTTGCAAGTTACCAAGAATGCAATGGGCACTAACACACCCTCATACCATCACAGATGCTGGCTTTGAACTTTGAGCTGGTTACAGTCTGGACAGTTCTTTTCCTCTTTAGCTCGACGGACACACAGTCCATGATTTCCAAAAACAATTTGAAATGTGTCTGCTGTGGCTCAGGAGATAGAGCGGGTTTTTTACCAATTGGATGATCAGTGGTTCAATCCCCGGCTCCTCCAGTCTGCATGTAGAAGTATCCTTGGGCAAGATATTGAACCCCAAATTGCCCCTGATGGCTGTTCCATCAGTCTATGGCAGGTGGCACCTTGTATGGTAGCCTCGGCTTTGAGTGGTCGTAAGACAAGAAAGGCACTATACAAGTGCAAGTCCATTTACCTGTCAGACCACAGCACACTTTTCCTCTTTGTATCAGTCCATCTCAGATGAGCTCAGGCCCAGCGAAGTTGGCTGCATTTCTAGATGTTGATATTTGGCTTTCACTTTTCACGGAGAGTCTTAACTTACGTTTGTAGATGCGGCGATGAACTGTTTTTACTGACAATGGTTTTTCAGTGTTCCCGAGCCCATATAGTAATATCCTTTATACAATCATGTTGGTTTTCAGTTTTGGTTTTTGGCCTTGTCCCCTACATGCATAGATTCCTTGAGCTTCTCTGAATATTTTGATGATATTATGTACTGTAGATGGCGAAATCCCTAAGTCCTCACAATTTCACATTGAGAAACATTGTTCTTTAAATGTTGAATTCTTTGCCCGTACAGTTTTTCCACAAACAGATGGGCATTGGCATTGATTAATGAAGTCTCTCGTTCATCTACAAGCTACAGCCAAAACCAACACTTCTCTCTACCCCTGACAAAATGTATGGGTTATGAAAATGAGACTGTATAAGAAGAGTGGACACAGTCGGACTCCTCATACGTTTATTTCTCTTATTTGCCAATGCCTTGTCAGCAGCCCGGTCACCAGAAAGAAATGTTAGTGTTGTACATTTCTGAAAACCATGAATACATTCCATTTGTATGTTTCATATATAGCGTAACAGCATTTCTACCGTGACGTAGTATATGAGCTGACTTTGTCAACAGGAAGTGGAGAGGTCGGTTGATGGCATGACTCCTAGGCAAGATGGCTGCCAAGCTGCAGACCACTGTGCAAGACACGCAAACAAAACCTGTTGTCTTTTGGGGACCCTTTGCAGTGTTTCCCAGTGGGGATTGTGGCACAGACGCTTGATGTTTTTCACTGTCACATTGCGGCATTTCCCAGTATCTTTATAGCCACTGAACCTGGGTGTTTTTACTGGTGTATCACAGCATTCCCCAGTAGCATTCGAGCCACTGTAACACCGTACCATACAAGGTGCTGCCTTGGTTTTCAGTCTCGTCCCCTACATGCATAGATTCCTCGAGCTTCTCTGAACCTTTTGATGATATCATAGCCTGTAGATGGCAAAATCCAGCATTCCAACTTTTTTTGGAATCAGTTGTATGCTATTAACAGACTAATACAATTCTTCTCTTTGTGATATGCAAAGTTTTGGCAGAGTTCAAACTGGGCAGCAGTGCTTATGGATGCTGATGACAGACTGTCTGTCTGTCTATCCCTGCAGGGCTGCTACAAGGATGACTTTTAGCCCTGTTACATCATAAATGGGGGAAAAACTAATTTATATGAAAATATGCTGAATGTCAGTGATGTAATATGTAATACCAAATCTCAACTTGGGGGGACATGCAAGGTGATGCCATCCTGCTCTAGGAAAATAAAATAAAATAAAATAAAAAACGTTTTCTTTGAAAAATTCACGTCACCTATTCCATCTTCTTTGTATCAGGGGCACTCCTTCACATTGTTTAAATGCTACCATTTGAAGCCCGTTCTGTTACATTATACATTTGTAGGCACTTGCTACAACAGAGTGTGTTGTCCCGTGTCTGGCTGTCACAGGCTGTGGCACTCTTCTCGGGTGCATTCATGTGGCTCCATCGACCCTTCAGGGAGACTGTCCTCCACAGAAAAACAACAGCATCAGTAGTTTGTTCATTCACTTAAACCAGCCTATTTTTACGTTTTCCAGACAAGCGACAGGCAAAGAATGGCTTTTGTCTCCAAGAAGCAAAGGCAGTTGTAATGTGACATGGTTATTGTGCCGCAAACCTGTTAGGAAGAAGGTCAGGGTGGATGTTTTGGCCAACAAAGTGTCTAACTTTGATACTAAAGACTACTGTTGCATCCTGTCATTTACCAACAGTCAACATTGGTTTCCTTCAGCCACAACTACAATCCTTTTCTTACTTTAACCAAGAAGTTGTTGTTGCTCTACAGAGGTGGCAGATCAGAAAATGCTTATATGAATCATTTTTTGTGGTTTGAGTGGTACTGGAAAAAGCACCTGTTTTGCCATATAAGCTAGAGGACTAAATGCAAAGCTAATTTTTGCTTCACTTTTTTTTTTCAATGACCATAGATGCTGGTGATTTTTCAGTCTGTGTTTATTGTCCCCAAGCAGCCAACGTACCAACTGTACAGACTAGGGATTCATATTCTTCCCAAAAATAAGACAATTTCTGTCCCAGGAGCAGAAACACATTATCCCATGAATCCTGGGGAATAAACTTGTTGTGAAGATAAATTCAGCTACAGGGCTTGGGTAGTGACTTGACTTGAATTGACAAAATAGCAGTCCTTTCACATCAACATGATACCAACTGGTTGCTGTTGTTGTTGGGTGCCTGGCAGCATCAGGGGGAAATGCGCCAGGATGACAATGAAAGTTAAGGGAGCGAAAAGTCCCAGGGTGGGAGGGGTGGTGGTTTATGGGTTCAACAACCACTGACTTTCACCTGGGAGACTGGTGTTTGCTTTCCGTTTGAACATAAAGCCAAATCCTGTTCTTTTTTCCTAACACCAACCACGTGTGTGTTGGCTAAATGTAAAGACACTTGTCATTGAAGAAATAAAAACCTAGATTTTTTTTTTATTTTTTTTATTTTTTATTTTTTTTGAAAGAGACTGTATGCAAATTGTACATTTCCTGTGAAAACAGAAGTGTATTTTGAAAACAGACTATGCATGTTACAGACAAAAGTTGACATGGCGTACCAGAATGTCAACAACCAACGCCAACCAATCTTGCACGTCATATCTAGATGTGGAAAATCCATGACCACAAGTCGCTATGTGACGAGGTCGGATTGAGAATGTGTCAAAATGTGCATAATCCTGTGGGTTTTAAATCTGACGGCTTATTTTCTGGTATTAATAATTATTAAAACAAAAGAACATCATTTATGTCAATCAACTAGTGATGCACAGATTGACATACAACCTGCAGAACCTAGGTCGGGCATGTTTGGGTAAGCTTATGAGAAAATATCACAAGTTCAGGCAGGTCAAAAATGACAAAGCAGCATTCCAAGTAAGTTATTAATAACTTCCAGAAACATTTCATGCAGTAGTTCACCTTCCACCTTTTCTTGCCCCATTCTGTCTATTTAGATTATGCCTAGAACGTAACTAGTTTTTCTAGTTTTCCCATCACTGGCTGTGGCTCAGAGGTAGAACAGGTCGTCCACTGGAAGATTGGTGGTTTGATCCCTGGCTCCTCCAGTCCGCATGCTGAAGTATCCTTGGGCAAGATACTGAAACTGAATTGCTCCCAGTGGCTGTTCCATCGGTGTGTGAGTGCATGTGAATGGTTACTGAGTAGCAGGTGGCACCATGTATGGCAGCCTCGGTCAACAGTGTGTGAATGTGTGTGAATGGCTGAATGTGACATCGTGTAAAAGTGCTTTCAGTGGTAGGAAGACTAGAAAGGTGCTTTACAAGTGCAGTCCATTTACCATTTACCGTTATATTTCCTGGGAATTGAAAATAGTTTGGGTGTCTAAACCCAAGAGTCCTATTTTCTTGGATTAAACCGTAGTATAGACATTATCTGTAGCTGGGTAGCATTGATTGTATGTGTAACTCATGCCTTTACTTTGGTCCTGTGACAGCTCAGATTGACCAATCTTAAAACTTGGCAGGAACTTTAAAAAAAAATTGTCCCCTTCCAGTCTCAAAATACACACACACATTGTTTTGTCGAAGTATTTTCAACTCACTTGGATATATGTTGCATTCCCCAGCGCAGATTGTCACCTGTCACTCACATTGACTTTACATCCAAATAAAGCATCTCAAAGGTTCAGCTCATATTCAGGCTGAACACACCATGAGGGAATCCACATGCTTTAGACTCCACAGGGCAAGCAGTTGCCAACTTTGTTTATCTGTTTCAGTGATGGTATTTTATCTTTATTTTGTTTTTATTGGTCTTTGTATTTCTTGAAATTGCCTCATTTTATTCGCTTGAAACCCACACTGTTTTAAATCGGAGATCAACCACTTAAAGCACTTTGTAACTTTGTTTTGGAAAGCGCTTTAAAATAAAGTTCAGTATTATTAATATTTAGACATTCAGCCCTACTGAATTTATTACAAGGGAGAAAAATATTAAAAATACACACTCATGCGCCCTGATGGCTAGGACACATCACGTTACCTCAACAGGTTCAACTTCCGACTGTAGGGCACTGTGCTGCATATCCCCCTCTCTTGCCATGTTTCCAGTCCCCCTTTATACTGATTCTCACATAAATGAAAAAAATCGTAGGCATCAGGCATCAGCATGATCATAAAAAAGCATGAGAGAAGGTGGCAGGCTGCTGTGTGTTTAAGCTAAAAGTTTTATTGTTGAGCTTGCACATGACTTGTTTTTTTGTCTTTTTCATTTGATCATCATTTTTATTAATAACACTTGACATGGTTGGTTACTGTACATCACTCTTCCCCTCCAAATATTTTATCTGGTGTGTGCTGGGCAGCTGGGCCTCCAACAGTTATGGAAAAAAAGATACTGTTAACCAGCTTTGAGTTTGTAAAGACTTCCTGTCAAGTGTTCTTATTTCTTTTTGAGGCAGTTTGACAGCAGTCAGTACATTTTTCCCCACTTATGTTCATGAGCCTGGCAGGAGCAAGTAGCTACAGTAGCAAGGGAGCCATTATCATCTGACATAGTTCACTGACTAAATTCAGCATTACAAGAGGCATCGTGAAGCCAAGCTGAGAATAGATGACAGTAACAGTGGTTTTATAAGCATGAGGGTTTCATTTCAACTTTGAGGCGGCACAATCAGGATGTCTGCGATGACACTCTGTGGACATCACATCGCCGATACAGCTCCGTTTGTCCTTATTTCAACTGCGACTTTAAATTGAAACAAAACTCTGCAGATGTTAGAGGACAGTGTGTTAGATAATACCTCACTGAAGGTAAATATTGATCCAGAGAAGAAGACACAAATCTAGTTTGTGGTCAAAGTACATACAAAGACATGAACAATGTAAAAAGAAAATACACTTTCAAACAACCAGAATATAACAAATAGCTTCCCGCCTGCCTGGTCAGACTCCAGCATCCTCTGTATAAATATTTTACTATAAGACCATTGGTAAAAACACACAATGCAGCTGTTGCTGAACCACTAGTGTGTGTGTGTGATACAGAAGTAACACATCCTAATCCCGATCAGAAAGACAGAGAACTTTCCCGATTTGAAGTCAGTCGGTGACTTCTTAGACACACTGTGTGCTGCAGCCGGAGGTGCGAAAGCCATGGGATTCACACAAAGCTTAGCCTCATCACTTCTATTTTAAAACATGTTTTCAGGGCTAACGTGTAGATGCTGTAAGGTTTTGCTGACAAAAGTATATTGTACGTTATTGTGACTTTTAAGATGACCTATTTAGAGAATGCTGTCTCATCAGTATTCCAGATGGTGCTCGGAACAATATTAAAACAAGCCTCATGTTGCATGCACGATTCAACATGAGGCTTTCAGTAGTTTTCATTATATATTATATGTGTTTGTACAGTATGTTTAATGGATCTTGCGTGTGTTCACATTTTCTTCATGAGTGATTCCCAACCAGGGGTGCTTGTTCCCCCAGGGGTGCAGTATGTGGCAAGATATTATATCGTATATATTAGTTATTATATCATGCATGTACAATAGACTCAGTGATTAAGAACTAGTGAAAACTGGTTGGTGGTTTAGAAGCTAATGATGAGAAGCATTGCAGGAAAATAAGGTCCAGTGTTGCTGCATGAGAGAACATAATGGGCCTCGTTCACCAATACCTTTCTAAGTTTCCTCTTAAATGTGTTCTTGATAAAGGTCCTAAGAAAAGTACATCAGATTAATGACGTGACTCCCGTGTCCATAAAATGATGGACCCTATTTTCCTTGTAAATTGAAAGTGCGCACCAGTTCATCGTAATTAACAGGGGTAAAAAATTTGTCCCCAATACCCATAGAAGAGCATGGGACTGCAGGCTCATATGCACACACAGAAACTGAAGAAAAGTTGAAAAAATGAAGTCAAGAATGTCGAAACGAAAGTCTGAAGAGGTCAGGGCACTGGACTCCAAACTTAAAAATAACTTCAACAGTTCTAAAGTGGAGGTACTCCTGCAGAAATAAGAACAAATCCCAAAACAGCAAACACTGTTGAAAGTCAGAATCTTTGTGAAATCTGCTTGAGTGGGTTTAGGAGGAAATTCCTTCTTAAGAACGTCTGGTGAATGAGGCCTGTTGTCATTAATCCATCTGCTCATGTTTTGTGATTAACAGATTAATTGTGGCTGATTCTTTCAGAGGGCTTCGGCTCGCCTGATTTGTAAATTGTAACATTATCACATGTATCTTCATACTGACCCCCCTCCCCAAGCTGGACCACCAACCATGTGAAGCAGGGAGCTGCCTCATGGCCCCAGACCCCCCCATGGGCCCCTAAAAGCCCCAAGTTCACTGTGTGGCAATTAATTTATGGTAATTTTATTTGATTAACTGCTGTGTTTCTTTGGGACTATGGGAATATGCACCACTAGAGCACAATATCAGCTGATGTGATAAGAGCCTTAAGGTGGGTCCCAGTTTATTACCTAATCTTGAGGCGCTGTCTTGAAGAGGGGCTTTATATCAAAATCTAGCTCCGAGATCTTCATTGTGTCAGCTTATATTGTGCTTACGTTCAAGGGGCATTCCTAAATTAATTGTGTTTAATCATATTACCACACAGCAAACCTAGGGCCTTGTAACATCCCAGCAGAGGAGCACTGTACAGGATGCACAAGGAAGGGGGGGTGGGGGGGTTAATAGGAGCAGAGCAGCTCAGTTTTGCCCTGAGGCCCTGAGCAGGTTAATCCGACCATGCCCCCTCTATCTCACAAAAAGAAAATAGAGGGAGGCTCCATTTAAAACGTCTGACTACCTAATGAACTACCACAATAATACAGGCACTCATAGGGGAGTTGTGTGCTGTAGAAAAATTGTATGCAATTTGGGGAATAGCTGCAATCAAGACAAGACAGAGACTAAAAACCAGTAATAATAAATAACTTAATCATGGTTGTTTTCCACTTGGGCTTTATTTAAAAATATTTTTAAGAGCAAGTCAAAAACAGGCATTAAACTACAATCATGCATTTCATTTATTTGTAAGGCTTGGGACATCGCTGTAGGCAGTAGGGGTGGGTGATATGGCCCTAAAATTATATCACAATATTTCAGGGTGTTTTTTGCGATAATGATATTCTTGACACTATGATAATTAGTAAAAAAAAAAAAAAAATTAATATTAATTTAGGAGCATAGAATTGCAACAAAATAAGTAATATAGTTTTACAGTTTGCCTTCAAATATTCAGTAAAAACTAAACAAAAATTATCTCATATTTTAGTTTGTGAACAACAACAGTAACTCAGAGTGAGATTCAGATTCTGTATACAATATTAATAATTCAACAAAATAAAATCTACCTCAAATTACACATTTAAACAGTTCCCAAATACAAAAAATGTACCCTGGGCTCTCTATATATAAATCAACAGGTGGTTTCCTTCTTTTCTCAAAATCCTAAATGATTGATAAGGTGATATGGCACACCCCGAGTTGGCAGTCTGCTCTCACTCCCAGGGCATCAAAAACGCTGCATTGTCAGTGGCCCTCAGCCTCATATATGGAGGTGCAGTGCACTCTCTAACATCTATATGAGAAGCACTGGGCTTTCAGCCAACTCTAATGTAAGCCCATCTGCATCTTTATCAGACATTAAGAGCTAAACAGATGTGTAGCAAGAAGGTCCACTTAGGGCAGATGTGACGGAAGGTGGCGATAGATGAATCCATCAAGCACAGGACTTTCAGCCAAGAAACTGCTGTTTGTGTCCCAACGTTGATTAAAACAGTGATTTTGTTTTTGTTACGTCAGTCTTGAGTCATGTGAGTTGACGGATTTGACAAATGTCAACCGTGGTCTTTTCCTAACCCTAACCAAGTAGTTTTGTTGCCTAAATCTAACCACTGACCCCCTGCGTCAAGTTACAACCTGAAAGGCTTTTCCCCAAGCATCAAAAAAATGGTGTCAAAGATAGTGATTTATGGCTACATATCAAATCTGAATTTCAATCAGGACCACTTTAGTCACTGATTAGACACTGCCTTCTATCAGTCAGCTGCTCCATCTGTTGATTGGGCTGTTTGAGATCAGCTGATGTAGCTGGGATGTGAGCTGAGCTTGACATCGTGTCCTGCCTGAACCAACGCAGTGCTCAATTTTTGAAACTACTTCAATCACATTGAGTTTTTCGGCAGTATTGATACATCAGTTCCGGCTTCACTTTCTCACTCTCTCATTGTTAAAGTTTACCACAGTCATTCTGCTGTTCTCTTCAACCAACCAAGAAAAGAAAAGTTGTTGATGTCATGTTGTAGCCTTTTATCAAAAGTCAGTTTCTTCCTGTAGAATCTAAAATGGTATTGAATATTGACATCTTTCAATGTATTGTATCGAAGTTAGAAGTTCCAGTAACGTGACAACACTCGGGATGAGATTACATTGCTTCAGGATGAACAGGGAGTTTAAGGAGCTCTGTGCTGTAACCTCCAGCTCCCAATAAATCGATGTATACACTCTGCACACAGGTGGAGCTGTTTGTTGTGTAGAGAGAGTCAGAAGATCCACCAAATGGAAAAATAAATAAATAAATCGACTTTTAGAATTTTTCACATATTTTGTCCAGAAAAAGGTGAACACGAGCTTTCACAAATCACAACACAATCTCTTTCCTGTGTACACTCAAAGCTGAAAAATCTTTTCAGAAAGTAAAAGTGAGTTTGTTTGACAGTGCAGGGTGGTGTTTCATATTAGTCAATACTTGAGGATGTGGTGTCAGATTAAATATCTCAAACCACATAAATGTCGCATCCTGTGTACATGTGCTCACAGAAGATACACGTGTTCAAATACAAATAGTCAAGAACTAATTACTGCGTGTAAACAATATGAACTCGAGCCATGGCTAAAATTCATCAGATTAGTTAATCACTCCCAATGTAAGTGTGTGACACATATTTGGCTTCATTTTGAGGCTTGGGAGGGAAAGCAGTTCATCAACTATCTTAATCTGCTGTCACTTTCAAGAATTAGGAGCGCTTTCGAGCTGTCAAAACCTGTTCAGCTATCCCTGCAGGTGGTGACTAATCAGACAAATGTGCACACGCAGGTGTGTAAACACAAAATGTAGACATTTTGCCTTGAAATAACAACTTGCGTCTGCTAAGATTATGGTGTAATTAAAAAATTATTGTGACAGATTTTGTCTGGAATGAAACCTCTCCCTCTGCAGAACTGTGACCCTGTGTGGAAAATGAGTTTTCTTGCAAGTGATGTTAAATTGGCAGCAAACAGATCCGGCTCCAGCAGTGTTGATTAGAGTCCCTCACGACAGTGATTGTGCTAATTGCACATAAAAGCAGTACCACATGTTTCAGCAAATAAACATTGTATATTCTATAAAACTTGTAGACACACCGGTGGCTTCCTTGAATGGTGATGTTGTTTAGGACGATTAGGACGTATATGATGCTTTGTAATACTGCATTTCCACCAGACACCTTCTGTGTAGTACCCTTAGAACAGGGGTAGGCAACCTGTGGCTCCCTGTGGCTTTGGCAAAAAGTTGTGTAGAAATCAATAACAGCTATTTTTTAACATTTTAGTTTAATTTTTTATTGTCGTCCGCTTTGATTTATTCTTACCTTCTCAATTGTAAAAATGTGTAGCCTATACATAGAATAAAAAATGTTTTACATTTCATCAGCTAGTTTCAAGGAAGGTATTCGCACATTCAGCTGTCTCAGATTCAAGTGCGTTAGAAAATATCACTTGAGTCTTTGAACAGAAATCCCACACACTGCTCTTGCTCAGCTTGACAATTAATTAATAACACTAACGTTTCAGTCCTCCTGGACTTTAGTCAACAGAGAACTAACCAGTGCGTTGACATATTCTTTTGCTTTCACTGCCAACAAAACAATCATAAATAGCCCACTACAGAGTAGCCACCTCATGGTAAAACATAATAAACGCTTATTTAGGCGATTTGGGACTGTTACCTTCATTATAAGGCACAGACATGTTTTGCAGCTCCAGGCAGATTGTTTAAGAGCTTTTTTGGACAAAAATGACTCTTTTGATAGTGAAGGTCGCTGACTCCTGCCTTAGAACGTGTACGTAACTCATACAAACATGTACCTAAACCCTTTATCTGTTTTGTATTTTCACTTGAGCTGCATGCCAGCCAGCATGATGGGACCATGGGCAGCACAGGTGTGACATTTTGACTATGTGTTATGCGTGCGACTCACTCCAAGATATTTAAAACTTAGCTGATAGCAATTAGCGGCTAACTCATAGAGGAAGAACAGCGGCTGAAAATGTCTTCAAATTGGGAAAACAATGAGGTCCAGGAGCTCCTTATCCCCAGAGCAAAGGACGAGATCAGCCGTCATATAACAGGGATGGTAAATGATTGTTAATGTCATGTTATGACATTGTTATTGTTTATGAAGTGTTGCCGACATGGCTGTTATATGTTACACTATAGAGGCCAACGCTGTTGTAAAATATGTCACGCCTATTTTGATTCTGTGATGCCGGCATGCTGTCTAAAATCAAACACGAAAGCGGCATGATGCTGTTGTTGTTGTTTGGTTCTGTGTAAAAATGCAGAGATGACATGAAGAAAGGACTGTGTCATGGCTCTTTAGTGCGATCTCTGTGTAAAAAGGCCTCTCAGTGAGCAAGAGTGACGATTCTCTCCTCTCAAATCAACGGACTGCAGTGTTTCTACGGAGGAATGGAGCAGTTCCATTGGAATTATCGACAACTTTTGACATTGGAAATGTAAAAATAACTGTTCTTATATGTACAAAACTAAACTGAAATGAACCAGACAGCTTGGTGGAAATTATGCTGTATAAGATTGGTGATTAATATGTGGGTGGATAGGTGATCCTTCATGATACAGAAAAAAAAAGCAAGAAAATAAATACCTGAGAAACTTAACATATAGTACATTGGAGCAATGGTTTGATGAGTCATGAATGATGTGAATCCTAAGCAGAGATGTAGTTCAACTATTTGCTTATTTAGGGCATTAGGCCATTTTTTTGAGTTTGGTAAAATATATTCAGCCTCTATGTGTACACAGGTTACTTTTACAAGTGATGCTGTTTTCTGTGCTATATTTCGTATTTCCTGCATCATTTCCTGCAGCTCAACCTGTCAGTCTTCTGAATGTGCATTAGACACATTCTCAGTTCTCTGTGTCGTGAAACTGTGGTGCCATTCATTCTCAGAAAAGAACTTGGTTTTACTCAAAGTTTCTGTGTAATTCCAAGCAGTGATCCTCAGATGTTTGATATATGGGACTAATGAGACTTTCCTTACACTTAGCTTGCCTTTGAGGTTTCTTTACCTTCATTTTCTTCAGTTTAAAGAGCGATGGCAGTCTCTGATTTGGCTGTTCTCCAAACACTTTGCTCTCTTAAAAGATGCAACAGTGTAGTTTGGCAGCTGGCACAAAGGGAGAGTTAGGAGACAACATATTACCCAAGACCAGAGCAGGGGCTGCTAACTCCCACATCTAAGACATCCAACATCCAAAGTACACATTTCTATCAAAAATGCAAAGAGAGTTTTCAGCCTTTGGAGGAAGTTGGCTTTTTTCCTTAAAAATGCAAAGTGAACTGGCAGGACTATTGGGATTCTGGGCAGGATTTCTGTCTGTAACCACTGAAAGATCAAACACATTAAAATTGGGCAATGTTTTATGTGTTGTCAAGTGCCTGTATGATATGCATTTATTTATACGTACAGAGAAAAAATGATTAAAGCAAGTACGACAGACAAATATGGAATGTGTAGGAGAAAATGACAAAAGCCTGATTAAAGATTCAAACCTCAAAAGGAATGAATAAAACAAAAACCAATCAAGATGACAGTAAAAACGCGTCAGATCTGGATAAAAGGAACCGAAAGACAACGCAGCGCAACAAGGGAAATTGTCTTATGAAAAACAAATGTCGAAAAAGGACAACCAAAAAGTAAAAAGACAAGTCATGATGGAAAGAAACAAAGAAACAGAAGGGCAGATAGTTTTGTGCTAATAAGGAATATACATGGAGCAGATGGGTGCATCAGACAAGTTTTTAATCAAAATTTGACATTGTTGAAATTGATTCATGAATGTGCAACTTAACAACAGTTTTGCAATCAAGAATTGGCAGCAAGAAGCCCAGGAAACTAATCTTTCCTTTTTCTAATCGTACATGTCTGCACCTTTGATGTTCAGGACTTTATCCAGGTCTGTGTATCTGGGGGCTCAGACACTCTCCATGTTTCCTTTACTGTGCTGTAAACTTTGGTGGAAGCAGTTCAGCTCCCCCACCATGACATGTTCTCTGACCTTAGTCTCGGTGGAAAGTGCCGTCCCGTTCTAGGTGAAGCAGGAGAAAGTGGCCTAATGGTCCGTGGCTGCCAGAGCATCTGTCCAAATCTGCTTTTTTGTGTCAAAGAGCTCTGACACTGAGCTGTGCCGAGGGTGCGAAGAGACAGAGAGGCTTAAGGGAGCCCTGCGGCACTTTGGGAACAATCTGGTCTTCCTGATGCTTCCTTATCAGGCGACTGGTGGCCTCATCAGCCAGCCTGATCTGAGGTGCCCTCTAGCTCACAGTCATTCAGAATAATACACTTCGGGGTTTTTTTTGCAGCCTCAGTCTTACTGTAGTTTTTGCCATCAAACCCACCTGTACTAATAAAATTGTACCAAAATTGATGGCGGAGGTGTGCACGCATAGTTGTCCCCATACACTGAGGGATTGTTACTCTTGTTAACTTTTGTCCTTGTACCGCTGCGTATCATGCCGATGTTAAAGTATGCCTATTTTCATTGGTATCTGACGCCGCAAGTAACTGCCCAAGAGCCATGTAGACAACTTGGGACTGAGACCAGGCATTCCCCTCACACACACACACACACATTCTCACTGACTGATTATTTGGCATTGGTTAGTTATATTTTTGTGGTGTATTGATTATGATTACAGTCCATCTGATGCGCATTTTATTTGTGTTTTTTGTCATTTCATCACTACTACAAATGCACCTGTAGCCAGTATCTCACTATCACTATCCTCAGTCATGTTTTAAAAAGCTACAAATCATATTCAGCTACAAAGAAAGGGTTCTTCAAGGGTTCTTTGTAAGACTAAGGACTCCATTAAGGACCCTTTTCATTCAAAGCACCCTTTTTGAAAGACAGGGAGTTCTTTAAGGATTGTTTTGTTCCCACCCCATCTGTACTATTGAAATAGTAAAGGCTGTAGTAGAAGTATTGTCGTAAAATCTCCACCCCCTAAAAATGTCTTTGTAAACCATGAGTGATTTGCAGGTTGTGGCTGATCACATCTGCCCTGTAGGAGCCTCAAGAAAGCCCAAGGCTGTTGAACGTAGTTTCCCTGGCCCCAGGGGTTCAACGAAATCATGATTAGTGGGAGAGGGAGCTAGGGGTAAGGTAGACCCATCAACCCCTAGGTGGGTTCTACATAAAGGTGTTTGAGTTTAAAGGGTTCATGGCAGAACCTCCAGGTGGGCTCTGGGTGGTAGAAGGGTTAGACATCATAGCTCTGGAGATTGGCAGTTCAGATGAGAAATGAAGTTTAAGTAGGGACTCTCCACACATGATTTTAAGCTAATGCAGAGGTGGAGGAAGTGCAGATCTTTCAGTAAAAGTAGTAATATCTTTGCATGGTGGTCTGTTGACAAGCTGCAGTGCGACACATCCAGTGTGTGCTAGGGGCAGCACTTGACCCGTGTTTTCAGCTTAAGAGTGTACAGTGGTTTAGATCATCAGGACTGCTTGTGTTTCTTGTCCTGTCTGACTTTGTTGTAGTGTTGTCGCTGTGTACAGCAGTTCTATTATAATAGAAATGATCAAAAAAAACACAAACATAAGAGCCAAGTTGTAATAAACTGAACTTAATTTTTAAAGAAGATCACAAGCAATGATGTAATTACACCTGTCAGATAGTCGTTTTTCAGTATTATTGTCTGTCTAGCATGTGGAGAGGCTTGCTGATAATTCCATCATGATCCTCCAGTGAAAATCTCCACAAGAAAAAAAAAGTCTCAGGATAACTTCACCATTTCTCCTTTCCACACTCATTAGAAACAGACTGGTGTGACATGACCAGAGTTATTGTAAGATGTGGTGGTAGACCCTCGGAGTGTCTAGTACCTCTCATTGTTCCTAGAGAGATTTCTTCCTCTGCTCTTCCAGACAGTCTGTCAGGTGTTGAGCTGTCAGCTCAGATGGGAGCTGGATTTGCTGCTGAAACCTCAACAACTGCACCAACATTTTTTTTTTTTTTTACAAGTGCATAGAAGAGCTCAGTGGTCTGTCTAGGCATTTGCACAAGAGACACTTTACTGGACTTACTTTTTTTGCTGCGGGGTTGAAGCGAAAGTGTTGGGGTGAAAGATAACATTTTGTCTCCCAGTGGAGTCTCTATACCGATGCATAGAACCACCTGTCATTCAAAATGTCGTGTTCTGCAACCTAAACAACCCCACATGCATTTTCTGCCACCTCTGTTGTCAGGTTTGGTTGTGTTTAAGCGACTAAAACTACTTCCACCCTTGCATCTAGGAGACAACAGTCATTCACTTTACCACAAGAGGTTCATGTCAAGAGAAGCAGAATTGTGTTCTTGTTTTTTTGTGTTGCTGGCAGTTGGGCTTGAGCATGACAACTCTGGCTGCTTGGTCCGTCCGTCTGTTGGTCTTACACTTTGGTCCAGGCCAAGATGTCTGCCAGACTGCAATGATATTTGGTGTCAACACACCTGCAGAATTGAGCCTCATGTTAGTGTAGACACAACACCTTTGCTCTAACTCCACTATCAGGCCCAAATATGAAATTTAAAGGGCAAAACTTTGAAATAACTGTTGATTGTCTTTGAATATGTATGCATGTTTTTCTGTTCCATTTAATACCTTCGTGTTCAGGGGTATAATGAAGATTGCGACCTCTCTGTGGCACTTGAGAGGCACTTCCTATTTAGCATTAATCAAAGTTACACAGTGTGAGATATGGCCTTTAATTTTTCATTAATTACCTTCATTTACATGACAACTAGCCTGATATTTACCCAGAGTCATTTTCTAGAGGGAAATTCAACATATTTTAGAATTACATAGAAAGTATATCGAAGTATAGTGTGTTTGTTTTGTAAAACCCCTCAAACAGATGTGAAATATGTGACTGTAAAAACTGGGTTCAAGCTGTCATCCAGTCTTGTGGCTGCTGGGAAATGGGAGTTCCTTCATACAACTTGTCTGAGAGAACCGACAGCTCCCCTTCCGTTGTATGCGCAGACATTTCCGCGGAGAGGATGGATCCTATCAGCGATGATCGGCCTTGTTTTCCTCGTCATCAGTGCACAGCACGGATACATATGTCTGGTGGCTGCCCGCGATTTTCTGGCACTTTTTTGACAGCTTTTCCCAGGTTGTTGTTGTCCTTGGCAACACAGAGCAACACATTTGAGTCCACCTTGTCTGTGGAAGGAAAGTGTTGGCTTCTTCACTGCTTTCTGCAATGTGGTGCATCCGAGCATGTGAATAGGCTGCACGTGGATTGCCAGAGCCTCATGATGAACCAGTTCAGCAAACACAAATATTTACACCCATCTTTAGGTCAGAGTTTATTTTCCTCAATTATATTAAGAGGTATTCTTTGGGCTCTAGACTTTATATAGGTTCTCTCTTTTTTAATTCTTTTTATGTTCTTTAAGTTTAGACATAGTGCCCTCTATCAATGGTGCATTTTTATCATCACAACCAAGGTTTACTGATTCCATCCTATTTTGGTACTGTTTCCATTAGAGAAGGGTGGTGTTTTTATAGAACTGGACTGTCTGTGCCATAGACAGACACAAATACTTTTAAATCAGTGCTACATGACCAGAGAAAACAGACAAAAAAGGGCTGTAACATTCACTTTTTCTCAAGAGGTTGAAAACCTCTAACAACCAAACTGCACTGCCCTGCAGTGGTCCAATAAATGCTCCTGATGGTGATATAATGCAAGTTGCTTGACTGAAAACAACATGCCAGCCAGCTTGTCTTAAATGATTTTGTTTTACAGTTTAACAGTAGGCTAAAGTTAACTGGTTCTTATTCTGAAGTTGTCAGCTGAAGAGGGATCCCTCCTAAGTTGCTCTTCCTGAGGTTTCTACCTTTTCTTTTCCCCATTAAAGGTTTTTTTGGGGGGGAGTTTTTCCTTATCCGCAGCGAGGGTCCTAAGGACAGAGATGTCATATGCTGTAAAGCCCTGTGAGGCAAATTGTGATTTGTAATATTGGACTTTATGAATAAAATTGATTGATTGATTGAAATACCACCACTTGCTGACACTGATGAAACACAGGCATCCTTGCACAGTGGTTCGTTACACCATCAGGCGGTGTCAGGTAATGATGCCATAGGACGGCCTCAGTTTGAAAAGCCACTGGACAACAATGTAATTGAACCATCTGGAAGGTCCCTACAGGGTGGGTGGGAAGGCCCACTTCCTGTTCACAAACTCTTGTATTACAGATAAACAGTGCACAGAAATGTTCTAGAAGACATATTAGGCCAGAAATTGACGATGCAGTAACAGAATCTTGGTATATATTTGATCAGCACTGCCTAGTTTTACTGTTTGATTTGAGTTTGAGAGATCTTCTTCTGTGCGCATTGTGTCTGAGGTGGTGGGCTCACAAGAATGGGAGGGAGGCAATGCAAGTGACAGGTGTAAATAGACACAGCATCCCAGAATGTCAACAACAGACGCACCCAGGATACCTGGCGAGTAGTATATAGACGTGAAAGTCCACCGACCAAGTGGCAATATGTGAAGAGTTGGGAGTGAGAATTTGTTGGCCAATTTGTTTCTGAAAACATTTGATTAGAAAAATAGCCAATGAAGTAACATAACCTTGGTTATATTTGTTCCGCACTGCCTAATTTTACGTTTCGTTTGATGTAATTATTTTCTGTCTCAGTTTTTACAATACTGGAAACAGTATAGCACCCACTTCCTGTTCACAAATTCTTGTATTACAGCCAAACAGTGTACAAAAATATGATTGTGAAGTCATTTTAGGCAAGAAACAGACAATGCAGCAACAGAATCTTGGCTTATATTTCTTATTGTTTGATCTGAGTTTGAGTGATCTGCTTCTGTACTCGAGTCCGTGGTGGCGGGCCTATGAAAATACGGAAGCACAATCTGTAGTTCTCTTGGAGATAGAACAGGAAGATTTGGTTGCTGGGCAAGAAGGAGGGAAGCTTACCACACTTCATTTACACATACTGCCCACATTGTTATGATACAAAGCAGGTTAAAAATCAGCAAAATATCCCTTTAACACATGTATTGTTAAGACTCACAGTGCTAACAATGTGTATTTACCACAACCATTACCTTCCTTGCATTGTTGAGTGTTGTATAAGAGGAATAAGATCCTTGTTCAGCATGACTATTGTGCTGCTATGGCGCTGTTTTATCATCTGAATCACTGCTGTAATCATATTCACAATCCATAGCACGATTATACTGTAGATTGCCATCAGGTATTATACTTTTACAGTAAGAGCACTGTAGTGGAAAGAAAATTGTCTCGGGCTCATTTGAGACCAAAGTCTTTTATTGCCACTTCAAAGCAGTTATAAACTGTTGTAAAATGATTCAAAAACATTGTTTTTTTATATATACATAAAAAAGAAAACATTCACATAATAGAGCTCTTGTCCTCTTAATCCCCTTTTTTTGCCCTTCTCTGTTACTTATCTTTTCTGGGGGAACCCTGATGCTTCATCCGATTGATAAAAACCAAAGAATCTCTTCATTAATATAGAAGTTTATTTTCAGAGCCCCTTCTAAGTGTTGTCTTTCTCCAGCTGAGCTCTCCTGAATCCTAAATTGAAGTGGTGGAATGCCGCAAGGTAGTTACAATGAGAGTTGCATATGTATGCAAAACCTTTTAAGTGTGAAAGCCATGTTTCAATTTTTTAGGTGCATATTGGTTGTCCAGAGGGCAGCACACTCAATTTTCATATTTTAGCATTAATATCCAACAGGGCATTCTTTACTGTGACTGTGTATAATGTGGCTCCCGCACCGTCACAAGGACCTATATGACACTGCTGTTGTTTACTATGCATATATCAAGAATATGTAAACGAATAAATTCAAATGTTGGTCATCACATTGCTGCTGCAGAGGATTTATTTAGTTCTTGATGGACTGAAAAAGGAAGGAACAATGTGGGAAATCAACCATTCAGAATAGAAAACCTCTGACAATCCACTTAATTTTGTGGGAAAAAAGACACAAAAAAAGCAACTCACATGGGAAAAGATGAAAAACATTGCACAACAGAAGAGATCTTTCCCCTATGAAGTTTTCAATATGTCAGTATTAAATGCAATGAGCAATGAACCCAAATACATACAGACACAAGCTTGCAAGTACATTATATGATCTGTAAGCAACATCGAGCAGTGCATGGAAAATTACCGGTGGTAGTTATGTTTTTTTTTTTCTCTCTCTCTCTCAAAATTGGGATCATATTTCCCATGAACCTCCGCTGCTGCTGCAAAGAGGATATTATCTCTTGTCCCCCTCGCTGGCATCGCATTTGTTTTGAAGAGCTTGAAACATAAGAGTCTTTAACAGCCCTTGACAGATAATAATAACGCATGTTGGACAAGTAAACTGATGTCAAGTTGAAAATTAGCAGGTAGTGAAGCAGGAAAAAAAAACCTGTATTGTTTTGCTTTATGCATCATGTATTCCAGTACTCCTTATTTACACCCTTCCCTGCCTGGTAAATGCCCACTATGTCAGTTTTTATGCTTCTGCCTCTTGTCCATCCATGCCTTTCTTGTGAACACGATATTTGTCTCTAGACAGTCTCTTCAAATTTGGCACAAATGTCCACTTGGACTCAGGGATGACCTGATTAGTCAGTCAACGTTCACTGTGACCTCACTTCTGTCTGGCCTTTCAAATATGGCAAAAACATCCCCAAATATGTATTGATTAGATTTTGGTGGTCAAAGGTCAAGGTCACTGTGACTTTGCTTCTGTCTCATTCTCATGAATTCTATATCTCAAGAAAGTCTTGAGGGAGTTCCTTCAAATTTGGCACAAGCGTCCACTTGGACTCCAAGATTAACTGGTTAGAATTTTGTGGCCAAAGGTCAATGTCACTTTGACCTCATGTCTGTCTCAGTCTTGTGAACGCAATATCTTACGGGGACTTGAGGGAATTTCCTCAGTTTTGGCACAAACATCCACTTGGACTCAAGGATGAATGATTAGAATTTTGTGGTCAAAGGCCAAGGACATTGTGACCTTGTCTCTGTCTCACTCTCATGAATGCAATATCTAAAGGACTTGAGGGACTTTCTTAAAATTTGGCACAAACATCCACTTGGAATCAAGAATAAACTCATCAGAATCTTGTGATCAAAAGTCAAGGTCAGTGTGACCTTGATTTGGTTCATTCTCGTGAATGCAATCTCTCAAGAAGGCCTTGAGGGCATTTCAAATATGGCACAAGCATCCATTTGGATTCAAAGATGAACTTGTCAGGATTTGGATGTGAAAGGTCACCTCACAAAACACTAATTATGACAAAATTTAGGTTTCATAAAATAAAGTGATGGAAGTGATGACATTTTATATCCACAAGGTCAAAGGTCATCTTCACTGTGACATCATAATGTTCTGCAAAAACACTTCATTAGCCATTCACTGTCATAACTCAGGAACAGACGGGGAGACATTTGGTTGGATACTGACACTAATCTGGGGTGCCTATCCTGAAACTGTGCTGCTTCTGTGCTTCTGTATGTGAAGCATCCATGTTTTTAATTTGTAGCTTCTTTGTAGCAATATTCACTTTTGGCGCACTGTCAGCTGTCATGGCTGCACATGAGTCTGTACAGACACGGATGTAAACTTCAGTTTGACTGGTTCATGGAGGCATACACCTGCTAGGGGGTATTTCTACTTAACTTTTAGTGCTTTAAAAATGTTTAGTCTTTCAGGCTTTGGGGAAATACCTCAATTCAAGATCCAATTACTTACTTTCTTCGTGGCTTTTAACCCCACCTCACTGTCTTCATCAGCAACTGCAGTCTGAGTTAAGATTGTTTTGTGGAACTACAATGGGCCTTTGCAAAGCTCCCGCAGAGCCACAGAAGAAAGTATGCAACTGAGTTGTCCTGGCTATGATGACTAAATTAAATTGAGAGACCCTCAAACAACTTAATCCTTTTTTTGGTCATAATATTTTAAGCACTGCATGTTTCCCCTTAAGCCATGAATTTTTACACAGAGATTTTTACTTAACCCAGTGGCCTACCATCCATTTCAAAATTAAACAATCCAGCAAGATGTGCATATGGTCTTAAAGAAGCTTGATTAAAATAAATGGGCATTATTCTCAGTTTAAGGCAGGAGCACTTGCCCTTTTGGTCAAATAATTTTAAGCCCAAGTATCTAGACCTGCAAGCTGCCAAACCCCTGATTAAAATGTGTCTTTCATGACACCAAACTGCAACACCTTTTAGAATAGGAATAATCTGCATAAAGACCACATTCCTTCAATTTAAATGAAACTCGATCCTGACTCTGATTAATGTGGACATTATTATGAACACCTTAATAATTTGTAATTCCACAGTGACAGCATTGAAATGGCAGCAGGTAGAATGAAGATTAGAGTCAGTAATGCCTGAATCGCTGATGCCTCCACAAGTATTAACATTAATTCCACTTAACCTTTAAATTCACACATTTCTGAAACCCAAGTCAGTGAATGCAGAGTCGTGTGTCTGAAGACTAATGACTATTTTTATTGGTTTAAGTGCAGTTACACAAGGCCGCCGTACAGGCAAGCATGCCCATAATCGACAGCCCTTTCGACAGCACTCACACCAGCAAGCTGTTTGGAAACATGTAAAAAGTGCAGCGAGAAGTGGCAACACTCTTACGGTTAATTAACAGGAATCTCAATGTGTTGGCATTGTAGCAAACACAGTGTACAGGAGAGGGAGGTGGAGGGAGAGATGGATGAATATTTGCATTTGTCTGTAATTTTAATGAGACACAGCCACATGAATGATCAGCGCGAGCAGTGGGATGCCATCGGTTGCATCTGTGTCACGTCCATAAAAGACTGCGTTAGCGAGAATATGTGCTAATATATGCACGCATATTGGGCATCAAATAGAACATGTAAATACATGCTCTCAAATACATTTCAGATAAAAATCTGTCACAATCATAGTGTGATTTTCACATCTGGACACTTTCACACTGAATGTATTAATAAATTATATTAACTGTAACGCAGCGTTATTCAAGAACTTGCAAAGATTTACAAGGCTTAAACAGATAATGTGCATATGGACTTAAATTCATCGAGCAGATTGCTCATATTCTCAAGCCATTTTAACATTTATTTATTTATTTTTTATTTATTTATTTATTTTTTATTTTTTTGGATGTGAAGCAGCTATGGACCATCTTCCTCCTCCCACTCACCGGTATCTGATCACAGTCCCACATATCTGATGATAATGTCCTTTTTTTCCAAACATTTTATTTCAGAACCCTATTGAAAGATACACTTAATGCACACTGCAAGGTTGACGTTAAATAAAATTCACTGACAGAAGCTTCCAGAAAGAAATCTATAAAGGTTTTTTGGTAACACTTTTAATGAAGACCACATCTACAATGCACTACTAAAAAAAAGTGGACAGAAATTGTTGTAGCCCTCAAAATCCCCCATGAGTATGCTATAGCTAGCTAACTTCTTTCCCCATTTCAGACAAGGCTGCTTGTAAGCTAACATTAGCTCCTGGAATGATTGCAAAAGTCTATGAGCTAACTGTACATTTCAGCTGAAGATTTCTAGCTTTACTCATATAAATGGTTACATGATGTGACTTTCAAAGCTAGCAGGCTTCAGCTCAAACATACAGTTAGCTTGTAGGCTACTAGAAAACATTCCAGTAGCTAACATGAGCTTTCAAGTGGTCCTTTCTAAATCCCCAGTGAGTTTGCTGTATCCTATAGCGAGCTAGCTAGCTAGCTAACCACTTTCCCCATTTCAATCAAGGCTGGTTGTAAGCTAACGTTAGCTACTGGAATGATTGCAATAGCCTACGTGCTAACTGTACAAGTCAGCTGAAGCTTTCTAGCTTCACTCATAAATGGTGACATGACGTACCTTATGAAGCTAACAGGCTTCAGCTGAAATGTATAGTTAGCTCGTAGGCTATTAGAAAACATTCCAGTTGCTAACATAAGCTTTCAAGTAGCCCCTACAGTGGTTACCTAGCTAGCTATAGCATATAGCATATTCACCAGGGATTTCAGGGGCTGCAACAATTTCTGTCCAATTTCTTTTCCTTTTTGAAGCTAACAATCTTGCAAATAATGACTCTGCAAGATAGCTAGTCTTTGCAAAATCTTACCCTGTGACTAAACACGCTCTGACTCGTGACAAATTGTCTGTAGATGTGAGAGGGTGTCAGACTTTAGTCTTTTAAAAGTCTTTCTCAAAGTATTCCTCTGTATGGTAGACATTATTAGCTATTGATGCAGCATAGATTCTTTTAAAGAAATGCACAATTTATGTAACACCAACAATGAAACCTTATAGATACATCAATACGTATGTCACCTTACTTAACACATACAATGATTTCTTATGACACTGCATGGACTGTTATAACATACTATGAGTTCTTACTACAGTTGATTGTTGAGGTGAGTACAGGTGAGTATATTCATAATTAGCCCCATCAGTCAACCTCTAGTTTATAACTAGTCAAGAACATCCATTAGACTCTTGACACTTTTAATTCATGATAAGTCACATCTATAATGTTTTATGACTGTTGATATCGTGCATCAGGAAGCATTATGTGTGTTGATGAGTGTAGTCATAAAGCATAATAGATATGGTCTTCACAGAAACTGTTATCCGTTTTTTAAATTCAAGTAGCCTATACAAGTGCTTTGCTGGTGTAAGAGTAGCCAGGGCTCACTTCCTCCTCCTCTCCTCTGTTTTTACTCAAGTGTTGGATTGCATCTTGACAAACGTGGTGCCAGGCAGAATAATGTGTGACCGCGTCTTCCACTCTGACAGATGGAGTGGCAGATCTTTGCGGGGAGGTTTTGATCTGGTCCTTGGATGTCCTCCTCTGCTCCACAGCAGAGCACTGGCCTCGATGGTGGAGGCAGTTGGTGCTTTTGAAAATATTGGAGTCTTAAAAATGTCCCTTCCTGCTCAGAGGGGGAACTCGACATATACAGCCAAAGCAAACGGCCAAGAGTTTGGTTGAAGAGGCCAGAGCTGGCTCTGTGTAACGATAGCATGTTGATAAAATGCATGAAGTGAAACTTATCAGTTTTCCTCTCAACGAGTTGGAAAAATGTTTGACAGCTTCATTATTTGGGCTTTTTCTCCTTTTTTGTGAGAAAAGTCAGCCAGTTTTGTGGCATCAAACAAACCCACTTGTGGCCAAATGGGCAACGTTGTGTAGCTGAGGTATTAATTATGCAGATCAGGTGCTGCAGTGCAGTTTTAGCTTCCATTTTGGAAAGCAGGGTCTGGTAACAAACTCCACAGTTTTTTTTCTAGGTAACCAAAATTATATTTTGTTAAATTGGATTTTTGAAGGCAGTTTACAGTTCATGTTGGTTTAAATAGACTGTATGATAGACAATAGTGACTTTACTGGGCACATGAAAACGTACTAGACAATGAGTCAGTGCAATTTTTCTAATTATATGAATAATCAAAGGCAGGAGTCAAAGGCAGCAGACGAAAATAATGGAAACGCATTTCAGCTGACTAACAATTACTATATTTGTACTCTGCAGTAGGGCTGGGCAATATGAAGATATATTGATATCAAGATATGAGACTATATATCGCCTTAGATTTTGAATATCGTTGTGTCCTGACGCCGACATTTTCAGAACAAAATAAAAGAGGCTGCAGTGAGAGTCTCTCTCCATGGGATTTTTAAAAATAGCAGGTTTGTGCATTTAGTCCTTCTCAGGCAAGCTCAGGGGTTTAGTGTGGCCCATGGGAACGGCGTGCCACAACGCTGTTTTTTCTCAGAGTGAGGATTAGAATATATGCCATTCACATAATTTGGTCAAAATTAATATATAGAAACGATTGAGTCTTCAACTCATACATTGCGTAATATTCCGTTAACATTCCACCTTAAAAGTCACCGGCAATTTCCTTTCTCCGACTCCAGCTGCTGCAAGAGGCAAAAAACATCCTTTCATTTTATAGTTACAGTTTACTAATAAAACTCTCCACAGTATGAACAGTGGTTACATGAGCCTCAAAACCAGCCACAACACAGCCCTGAGCAGAGTGACCATCCTGTACTGACCAATCAGACTGCAGGACCAAACATGGGGACGGTACAGAACGGTTCCATTGGTACCATCCACAACTTTTCACAGTGGAAATGGGAAAAAAAGTGCACTGAACTGTACCATACCGTACTGCTCAGTGGAAACGGGGCTTTAGAGTCACCAGTTGATCTGCATGTCTTTGTCCTGTGGGAGGAAGCATCCGCAAAAAAACCCCCACGCTGTGATACTGTGGAGAACATCCAAACACCGCACAGGAGTTTGGAGAACCCAGGGTGGAGGGTTTGAACCCTGAGGTGGGGGAGCCCTTCTGTGCGGAGTTTGCACGTTCTCCTCACCCACCCCAGGTTTGAACCGGGAACCCTCTTGCTATGAGCCGACAGTGCTAACCACTGCACCACCATGCTGCTGTATGGTACATGGTACTGGTGCTGCAGGATGTAAACTGTAGTCTGCAGTGTTGAAGTAGGAACAATCACATCCTCTGCTTCTGCTACTGCGAGTTTGGTCACTATTGTCACGTCCACGATTGGTCACATTTGAATACAACCAATCCTGTCATTTCTAACAAGGACAGACACATTGGGACACAAATCCAACCTAAAAAAAGGACATAATTTGTCCTTGAAAATACATATTTGCTGTTCTGTATTTGAACATCCTCATAATTGTATTCAGGATGTTGTGTAATTGCATTCCGGGGCTCTTCACCTCCTTAACGACTATCTTTCTTTGGGAGAAGTGACCGTGGGTCTTTTCACAGCCTGTTTGGCAACTGTCTGCTGCTTTCAAAGGGATGAGAGGAGCTGATATAACTGGCCTTATTGAAGCTCATCCCAAATCCACCTGCTGATAATGTATTCCTCCCACTAAGAGTGTATGTATCCTTCTCCCCTTTCCTACGTAGTGCTGCGCTGCGTCATGATATGTCAGATATTAACTGTCCATACCCATGAGGGCTTACAGCTCAAGTCTGTAGTTGTGTTTGCAGTCAGTTTGACAGAGAGCATCTTGTATAGGGTATTTATTTGGATCAGTGCTGTGTGTGACACCGCTTCAGCACGCTTTCTGATAAGTGATTAGCATCTGCTGTACTGCACACGAGACTCACTCGACTCGGCTCAGAGGGGTGAGACTGTTGTCGAGCTCAATATTCCTACTCATGCTCCATAAATGAGCAACAGACTTCTTTGTAGAAGTGATCAGAGCAGCAGCCATTTGCATCTAGCTGAGCCAGCAGCATGATGTTGACTGATCCTGACATACCTCATGGTAATCATCTATGAGAATGCAACTGATTACACACTTTTAAAATATATTCTTGCTCTGATTAAATTTAAAATTTTGATGACGGTTTAAGATCTAAAGTCGAGCACTGCCTGCGAATGCTCACAGACACTCCGGGAAAAAGAATGCATTCACTTCTGTGCCCGTTTGATGCCGTTTTCATAAATTATTGATGCACCCATCCTCCTTCAGCCCAGCCTCCAACTTCTTCATCCTGGGAGATTATCAATGAGCGCTCCCCTGTAATTCCAACAAACAGCTAGCTCTTTTGTTCCCATCTGCTCGGCGCAAAGGCTGGAGCAGCGTGGGCCTCTGTCGTGCTGACATGAGGACAGACTGGAGCAGACACCCCCAGCTGTACCGTCTGTACCTGTCCCACCTGGAGCACCATCAATACTGTTGCCTCATGGTAGCGTTAATGTCAGACGACTGACGGCTTTATACTGCCTTCCTCAATTTGCCACAGCTGAGACGAGTTTTCTGTCCCACAAAAGAATCAATATGGAGATAAAGTTCTGAAAGACAGGGACAAATTGAGCTTTTTTTCCCTTCCGAGACAATCCAACAGCTGTTTTACTGTGAAAGGTGGAGGACTGTAATTGTTGTGTCAATTGCAGATGGCTTTGTAGAAGGAGGTAAATTTGTATGATTAAATGGAGGTGAGTACCAGGAAAAAGGCAATTAGTACCACAATGGATGAGATAATAAAGGCTTATGTACATTTCCTCTTGAATTAATGGCAGTAGAGATGGTATGGTTATGTAATTGATCATAGCAGCCACAGCTGGCACCGTCATCCAGGCTGCAGTCTGGTTGTTGTTTCTTTCTTTCTAACATACACATTCAAATCATACCGACTCTTTCTTTCAACACTTAGTGTATATAAATGCACATTAAGATCCCGGTTATGATCGGGATATCGAGATTATGTGTTTAGAATTTTAACCTTTTCAATTCTGACACAGCTTGCATCAAAAATAGCACCCCCTCCTCTCGAAGTCATAACTCAGTCAAATCTGAACATACTGACATGATACATGATACAGATCTAGAGCTGCAGCAGCTAGTTGATTCATTGATTTGTCTATGTCTATGCTGACAGTGTTTTGTTAAAAGTCCAGCAGGTAAGACTTAACGGCATCTAACAGTGAGTAGGGGTGTGCCGTATCATCTCATTCACGATATTACCGGTATAATTTTTGGTACGATATGAAAAATCATACCATGATACTCGCATTGAGACTTGTTAACATATTGACGTCATACTGTTACCCACAACAACAACAAGCACTGCTAAAAGCAAAATTATTAGCAACTCCGCGGGGATTCCAAAAAGTGGAGCAGCTTCAGTAGTGTGGAATAAACTGTGGCGTCCTGAATGTTTTATGAACAGCCCCGGACTTCTCAGACTCTTTTAGTGACTTACTGCTCAGATGGAACTCATTCAGCGGCTCCTCTGGCAACAGCACAGCATCTCTCCCTCTCCTCTCTCACCATGCGCACACAGGAGTCGGTGTGGTCAAATGATTCTGTCATAAAATGAAATGAAATTGTTTTGTCACTCCCGTCTGCCATAACCGATGTTAAGAAAGCTGAAATACAAAAATAAAAAAGTACCCTGAGATGTATGCCTTCACCAGTTCACACAACCAGCAAATTCATATGATGTTAGCATCTTGTAAACAGGGAGATTAATAATTAATTTCATGTAGAAATGATGTCTTCCATGTCATCTAAAATAACATTACAACTGGAATAAGAGTGTAAATGTACAGTAGAAGTGCTCACTTTGGGTCATAGTGTTGAAAATCACAGTGCATAGTTGCCTTAATACAGACGTAACAAGAAAGACTGGAATTAATTGCAACAAAAGACGACAGATAGCTCAACATGTGCAGATGGATGTTAGTAACTGGCCACCAGATTGGTTTCTAAGGGGACAAATTTGGGTCAGTCAGTCTAACAGTGCTTTCTCATCTTATATTCAACACTGCTCGCCTGCCTGATGTTACAGTTTTCATTATCATGGTCAGGGGAAACAGCAGAGGCTAATCTTTCCATGACCAAGTAGATTAAGCTTGCAAAGCACTTTTTTGCATAACAGGAGCAGAATTATTGTTTGCAAAGTGCTAAGGCAACAGCACTCTGACCTTGTGCTGGGTATTACTCACTCGCCCTCTGGTACAGTCTCAGATACAGTGTGTGTCTGTGTGAGTGTGTGTGTGCAGCTGGAGTGGCTAATTGATCTGTGAGAGAAAATTACTTTGGGATGGAATCTATTAATTCATTCAATGTGAACAAAAGAGTTTGCCAAACAGGCCAATAGTGTGTGTTATGACAGCAGGAATACAATTAATTGAATGTGTTCTTTTGGCAACACGATGAATGATAATTGACCTGGTGGTGCTCCTAATTATACCCGGACTGTGTCATCTACAGCAGCAGCAGTTGTGGCTTCAGGCATTCGGAGTCTGTGTGAGATCAGGAATTTTCTGTGCATTTGGTTGCCTACGAACAAAACTCAACATGCCCACTCCCTGTTTGGCTTGAATCATTTGTGTCATAAATCAATGCTGCATATTTTGTGGCAAATCATATGCGGGTTCAAACAATAATACGTGTAATAGACCTGACTACAAGGTGATCAGGTTATCCTGTTATCAGATGTCAGTGTTAAAAGGAGCAATTTATAATGCATTGCAGTGTAGCTCAGTCACCAGAAGAAAATATTTGCATTGTACTTTCATGCAAACCACTTTCATTGGTATCACATCAACATTTCTAAAGTGACGTAGTATATAAACTGATTATGTCATTGGGAGGTGAAAAGGGTGGTGGATGGTGTGTCAAAGGTAAGATGTCTGCCAGGCTGCAGACCACCGTTCAAAACCAGCAAACAACTACACCTGTTGTTTTTGAAGACCGTTCTTGGTGTTTCCACTGGTGTTTGTGACACCAAACTGAGGTGTTCTTAGCGGCACATTGCAACATTTCCCAGTGGCATTTGAGCCACCAAACCTGTGTGTTTTTCACAAACACATTGCAACAATTCCCAGCAGTATTTGAGCCACCAAATCTGGATGTGTTTCACAAACACATTGCAGCGTTTCCCAGCGACATTTAAGCCACCAAACCTGTTTTTTTTTTTTTTTCATAAACACATTGTGGTGTTCCCCAATGGTATGTGAGCCACCAGACCTGGGTGTTTTCATGGACACATTTTGGCATTTTCCATCATCAGTTGAGCCACCAAACCTGGAAGTTTTTTACCAACACATTGCTGCGTTTCCCAGCAGTATTTGAGCCACCAAACCTGGGGGGGTTTCTCTGACACATTGCAGTGTTTCCAAGCAGCATTTGAGCCACCAAACCTGAATGTTTTTTACCAACATATTCGGCATTTTCCAGCAACATTTGAGCCATCGATTCTGTCTGTTACATCGACACATTGTGGTGTATCCCAGAGTCGGTTGAGCCACAATGCCTCAATGTTTTACACCAACACTCTGGCATTTTCCAGCATCAGTTGAGCCACCAAACCTGGTTCTTTTTCACAAACACATTGTTGCATTTCCCTGCGGTATTTGAGCCACCGGACTTAGGTGTTTTAATTGAAACATTGTGGTGTTTCCCGCAGTCAGTTGAGCCACTTAACCTGGATGTTTATCACCAACACATTGCAACGTTTCCCA